>NC_133896.1:213793491-214105082 GCF_964199755.1 Larus michahellis
GCTCTGGGAGGTTTCTGTGTTCGTTAGGCTGAAATGAGCTGGGCTAATAGGAGCTAATTACAGCCTGACCTTAGCCCACCACCACACATCCCCATGTCAAGCCTGAGGAGTTTACAACAGGCCAGCACCACGGCAGAAAGGGGGTCTCTGTCGAGTCAGCGTGCACCCTAGTGACATCTCCGGGTCCCAGAAGCCACCCTGTCTGTCCCCCTCCTCCCCTCGGTCCCCCTGCCGGCAGCCAAGAGGCTGGGGACGTACTTGTTGGCGCCGGAGGAGGAGGCAATCTTCTTCAGCTCCAGGAAACGCACCTCTCGCTTGTGCGGGAGGGAGAGCAGCGGGGAGTGCTCCTCGGAGCTGCTGCTGGACGTGCTGGACGAGGGCAGCGGTGCTGGAAATCAAAAAAAAAAAAAAGCAAGAAGCAAGTTGTGATCTTCACCTTCCTGCCAGAAGGGAGGGTTTAGCAGCTGAAATCCCTGATGCGCAGGGACTGCAAATTCCAGTGGGGACAGATCAGCCCAGCCGAGAAAGCCATAAACCCACTTTACATCCCCGTTCTGCCAGCTCCACGGACCTGCCCCGGCACTCCGCTCCCACCACGGAGCTGTGGGCTTCCCACCCGCCTCGCTCCTCCGGGGAAAGGACATTTCAGCTCGGGATGCTGCCAGTGTATATATATCTATATACCTTATATCAGCAGGTATAAGGCAGCCCAACTCTCAAAGAAGAGCTTACAGGGGACAATTTCGTAGTGCTCAGTCCCGGGGTGAGGGGATCTGGATGGTGGTGCTGCTTTTATGGCTCAGCAGCTATAGCAGCACAAACAGGAAAAACCCCAATGTTTTTACATTCCAGAAAAGGGTCGTCCATGCCAGTTGGGTGCTGCCAGCATTGGGGCCGTAAAGGAAGATGCCAGCAGCGCTCAGCGCTCGTGCTATCCCACCCTGCTGCTCTCCGCAAGGTGATGGTCTGTTTCTGTCCCACTTCCAGCTGGCACTCGGACACCACTCGGGCAAACACGTTACTCTGGGTGCTGCTTTGGTACCAACTAGGAGAAAAACATGCCCAGTGCCTGCTCTGCCTGCACAAGGCTTGGCCCGTTACTCCGGGCTGGTGCCACAGCAGAAGCAGGCAGGGCCCAGCGCTCACCTTTCCTCTGCAGAAACGTCTCCAGATTCTCGTTCAGGCTCTCCTCATTGTCCAGCACAAATGTGAGGATCGATGCCAGCTCAACCTGTGGCGGAGGAGCCGCAGGGTCAGCGGCTCTGCTGCAGTTCGCAGGCAGAGCAGCGCCGGCCGGGCAGCAACCACAGCGGGCAGCTCCCTGCCTGCCCGTGCCTGCACCCGCAGGTGCCCGCACTCGCAGTCACGAGCCTTTGATTGCCCAGATGCGCCGGCAAGAACCACAGCACCCACCCAGCACCATCCTTCAAGGGGACCCAAATATGAGGGCAGGTCCCAGAGCACCCCCCAAAAGGCATCTCCGCTTCCCCCCGCGCCAGAGGGGGAACCCAGAAGAGATTACCTGGGTCTTGTAGTCAAACTCATTCCAGTCCCTGGGGCTCTTGCAGCTCATGGAGGTGTGATACAGGAGCAGCACGGCCACCTGAAATAAGGCAGGTAAGTGTCACCGACCCCAGGTTGGTCAACGGTGTCGTCTAGGAATAAAGCATGCCCCGCGGTTACCTTGGCCAACGCCAGCTCCTCTCCCCCCAGGAGTTCCTGTGCCGACACCAGGTTCTCCGCGGCCGATTTGTGCTTGCAGTGCTCTGCAATGGAAAGCAGGATTCCCGGTCACGCAGCAGCCCCCGCCGCCAGGCACTCTGCCCGCCAGCCCTGGCACGCAACCATCCCCCGGGGTGACAGGCTGGGGGGCACCGTGATGGATCCCCGAGAAGGGAGACATGGGGCAGGCTGGGCTCAGGGGCTGAGCCCCTCGTGCTCCATTAACGCTGATGGGTTATTTTTCCTCCCTGGCAAGTTCCCCCTCGGTCCCAGCCTCCCCACCTCCCCCTCGGCATCTCTCTGCACCTTCTGCTCCTCCACCCCCAGCACAAACTGAACCCCATCTATGGAGGGTGGGATACAGTGTCTCCTCTTCCAGGAGAGGCCGAGCAAAAGCGATTTCCCATTTCCCCTTCCAGGATTCCTGCTCAGGTAAAGGTTTTCCAGTGGGATTTGAACAGCTTGAGGCCAGGCCCCGGGTGAGGAATGCTGCCCAAAGCAGCATCACTGGAGCAGCCACCGGCACCCTGCCCTTCACCCCCTGGACTTCCTTTGCACGAAGCCCAGGCTCCAGCATGGATTTCCATGAGGAATCTTTCCTTCCCGGGTCAGGGCAGCCCCGCCTGCACCTCCTGAAACTGCTGATGCAGCAGGGGGTGGTCACTTTGAGGCGGGGGGAATAAAGACACAAAACCAGACCCCCGCAGGGGTGGCAGGCACCGAGTGGCCACTTCCCCTGGCGCCGGCTCTTACTCTGCAGGAAGCCACGGATGAAGGAGATCCTCTCCGGCAGCGGCTGCTCCAGCACAGACTCCCCCTCCTCACTCCTGTGGCTAGAAGAGGACACGGGTTGCGTTAACGCTTTGCCGAGGGATTAAACAAACAGTGGTTTGTTGTTTGTTGGGCGGTTTGTTTGGGTTTTTTTTAGTTTGGTTTGGGGTTTTTTTGGGGGTTTTTTGTTTTGTTTTGTTTTTGGGGTTTTTTTTTTGGTTTTTTGTTTTGTTTTTTTTTTGCAACAGAGCTTGCTGAGCAAGGGGCTGGCTCTTGAGCAACGCAGCACCCATCTGCCATATGGCTCCGTGCCAGGTCGGGTGGCGAAGCAAAAGCCAAGCCCGCCGTGGTACCCAGGAGCAGGCGCAGACGCTTCCCGCAGCCCCGACAAACATGGCTGCGTTTGGTGAGCAGCCAGAGCCAGGCAGACAGGTCCCCCCGCCTCCAGCGCGTGTGCCGGAGCGCTGCCGGCCTCTGCCGTTTCCTCCTCCGCCTGCCAGCCCCGGCATCCGCCGCGGCAGAGGGAGCCAAGGGTTTTCTTGCTATTGCAAAGTGTCACCATTTGTGGGAAATGGCGTTTGGGAGACGTGCAGACCCCGCTCCCCTCCGGGTCGCTGCTCTAAAACCCACGCTGGATTTAGGGGGTGGGGCCGAAGCTGCCTCTTGCCGCTCTTGTTTGAGACCACGCTCTTCCTCGCCAGCTCAAACTGAGACAGTGGGCCTAAAACCCGTGCCAGCCGTGCTCAACCAGCGCTGCTGTGGTTCCTTCGGTTGCTCCCAAGGCACCGAAAGCAGGGACTTTGCCCGGGAAAGGGGCCGGAACAAGGATTTTCTCATCCTTATGGGTTTCCCAGACCGCCCCCCCATGCTATGGGGAGCTCCCCAGCTCAGCCGGCTGCCGCGGTGTCCGCCCCTGTTATCAAGCTACAGTCAGGCCTGTTTAGTGAGCACACGCCGCCGGAGATCCCGGCTAATCTGAGCTGGAGCACAGACCCAGGAGATTAACCAGGTCTGACTAAATATATCCCCTCTGCAGGCGGCTCCTTCCTCCCCACCCACAGCAGGCAGATCCCTGCTCCGAGCAGGCTCTCGTTACAGCGCGCGGGAGGTAATTATAGCAGACAGGCTCCCACAGAGCCTCTCGCCGGAAGGGTTTGAAAGCAATGCCGCGCTCGGAGCTGGGCGGCAGCCTCGAAGCCTCCCAATTTGCCTCGCCAGCTCATTAAAGACGCGCAGCCGGAGCGGAGTGTGCTCAGTCCTAGCTCCAGTGCCCATTACGGCTTGCAAGTTTTAATTGCTCTGGCTCACAGGCAAGGAACGCAGCTCCTGACGGAGGCAATCCTCCCAGCCCTGTCCAGCCGCCTCGGGTTCCGGACGGAGCAAACAGGCTCTGTCCTGCCCGTATTGTACTCAGAAGTCGTATCTCTGACGTCCCCAGAGAACAGGAGCACTTCGTGGGGCGGGAGCTGTCATTATTAAAGCTGCTTTACAGACCCAAGGCTTCCTCTCAGGATCCCAAGGCTCAGGAAAACTTGCTGTTTTCTCACCCGAGCAGCATTTATGAAAATAAAGCTTCTCCCGTGCAGCTCCAGGAGTCCCCACGCCGCTGGCATCAGTGCTCAGCTCTTTGCTTCAACACCAGGAGCGAGCCCAGACGTCAATGCCAGACACGATATTGAGCCTCCAAAAACAGAAACTCTGGCCAAAATCCCACCCAGGCGGCTCCATGGGGTCCGACAGCTCTGCCTGGGGCTCCGCGGGCAGACCCCAGCCGCGCAGGGCTGTGGGGCAGACTGGGGAACAGACCTTCTCCCAGCTACCTCAAAAGCAGGTTTCTCTGGAGGCTGAGCTGCCAGCAGAGCCCCGGCACATCATCTACATACGGAGGCTTCCAAGTGGGGCGGCCCAAAAGCCTCACCGTCCCACGCACGGTGGGTTTACGTGCGGAGGAGCCACGGCGCGAGGGCAGGAGCCTCCTGTTGCGTTGCTGCAGGCTTCAGAGCACGCCCGGCAGCAAGCGCTGCTTCCACAGGTGCTGCGCTCCGCCAGAGCCTTGCATGGAGGAGCCGGAGATCCAGCAGCAGGGCTGGCAGAGGATGAATTCCCCAGGGGCCCTTGGCTCCCCGTACTCACATTTTGTTGATGATCCTGATGAAGACGTTACAGTCCTGGAGCTGTGACAGATCATTGAGGGGATCAGTAGAAACTTTTGTGCTGTTCACCTAGAAATGGGGGGAGACGGTCAGAGGGCAGAAGCCAAAGTCGCACCACACCACCCGCCACCTCCCAGTCCTTGTAGGGGACAGCCAGACCCAGCTGGGTGCGAAAGCAAAGCCAGCCCTTCCGACCACCCCTGCCCTGGCAGAGGCTGAACGCAATCCCCACGGCTCCACAGCCAGACAGGCCGGCACAGGTCTTGTTTAACACGCTGCGACACTTTGCTCAGACACTGCACCGCTTTGCGAGGCAGATCCAACAGCCCCTTCGTGGTCCAGCTGCCGCTCACTTCCCAAGCCTGCTGCCTGCTCCGGGCTCGGTGCCGGCTCCCGAGCAGTTTCCATGACTGGACCAAGCCGTTCCAGCATTTCTAGTTATTCAACAGGAGCAAAGCCTCTCCTGCAAACACCCACCTGCCCGGGAACAGCAGGGACTTGGCTGTCCCGGGGCCTGCCCCAGCCACAATTTCCCCCTTAACCGGCCACAGCATCGTGTCCCCAGGGAGCCACCAGTGCCAGCGCCGGTGCCAGCTGGGACCCAGCCGGGCAGCGCGTCCCACCTACGGAGCAAGAGACGGCAGAAGAGAGGGAGGCTTTACCCAAGCGAGGAGAGCCGCGGCTCTCGCACCGTGAAGAGGCATCTTGGCGAGGCTGCCAGGTCACCGCCCGGACCTAGGAACACCAACAAAGGGGGAAAAAAAAAAACACAAAAGCAATTAGGGCCAAACATAGTAATTACATTAACATACAGCTTGCACACCGCGCCAGGCATTCATGTCCGTCCAGGGAGGATCTACCCTCCGTGCCTGGCCGGCTGTGGTAAGCAGCCAGGTCCTCTCCCGCAGACCCCCGCAGGATTTACCCCTGGAGATCGGGATTCCCCACGGGCAAGGCTCAAGGGAAAGCCGCTGCTCAGGCTCCTCATCCCCAGCACCCCCTGCCATGCCTCCTTCCCTCCTCAGCACCTCCAAGCTCCTCTTAAATTTCTTTTAAGAGGAATTTAAAGGCCTGGCACTCTGGGAGCTAACTGAGACTCCGTGCCCAGGCAGGTCCCCCTCGCCACCGGTTTCAGCCCTGGGGAGAAGGGCAGTGTCCCATTGGGCCTGTCTTTCAGGTCACACTGCGGTGACACAAAACAACTGGTCACGGCTCTGGCCAGCTGGCACCGGCACCTGCCGTCACCCCGAGGGATCCTGCCCCCCTGCCTCGCCGTGGGGCACCGGGGGTGGCCGAGGGCTTCCCCATGGCTGTGCCAAACCACGGTGCTCCGCTGCCCACGACAGGCTGGAGGCAAGGAGCCCAACCTGGGCACCCCGCAGGCTCCTGGCGCAGGGGCCGGCAGCTCGTCGGCACTTGCTGCCCACCCGGGGACAGTGTTGTCCCTGCCACCGGTCACAGCTGAGCACCGGCATCGCTGCCAGGACTGCTGGCATCCCAGGAAAATTCACCTCCCTCTAGAAAACACGGGCAGCAACTTTGGAGAGAGACAGCATCGTTCAAATCCCAAAAAGTCTGGCATGTGTAGGGATGCCATGCAAAGAGCTGCGGTGGTCCTGCGGGATGAGCGAGAGCAGGAAGAAATCCCCCAGCGCTGTGCGAAGGGGCAGCTGGCCCCAGCGGGACCAAGTGGCCACAGATGGTGGCCTGGCCCCTGAGGAGCAGAGGGGCACTGGGGACCAGTAGCAAACAAGCACCCAAACTGGGCAGGACAACCGGCTGCAGCCAGGAGCGTGGTGGGAGCTGTGGAGAGCCCGGGCTGACAGGCCTCGGCAGGGGGAGGGATCTCCGCACAGTGGAAGGAAATTTAAAGAGAGAAAGAAGGAGGGAACCCAGGCTGCTGGGGGTGCAGAGCTGGCCTTGCCTGGGAAGGGCTGAGGTCCCACCGTGGTACTGCCCGCAGCAGCTCCGGCTTCCTTCCAGCTGTGTGGCCACCAAAACGCTGGTGGAGCAGGAGCTGGGGCTCCCTAGTCCCCCAAAGCCCCAGGTGCCACCACCCTCAGGGGGCAGGCAGGCTGCCCACGCTGGCCCTGCCTGGGTCACTGTCGTGGGGGCTGGAAGGAGCCTGCAAAGGTCATCTGGCCCCAAACAAGCCCAGCGAGGTGGTGGTCAAGCCGTCGGAGTGCTGCCAGCTCCCCTTCCCACTGCTGCTGAGGAGAACCACCTCCTGGGGCGGGGGGAGACCCCCAGGCATCGCCACACAGGGTGGGAGCGGGGATGAGCCAACCCACTGCCCCCACGATGTGGGATCACTGCCAGGTCCCCTCTGCGGCGACCTTTGCCTCCGTACCGGCTGTCCCTGTGCCATCCTGGTAATCCTCCCAGCCAGGGAGCTGCTGGGAGCAGACCTGAGCAGAGATGGGGGCCGAACAGAGCCCCCCCTACCAAAAATCACCCAGGTGGGGAGGGTGCTCCTCAGCTCCTTGCCCCATATCACACCCTGACCCCCTCACTGCGACGGGCCGGGATCTGCAGCCGTTCCTGGGAGTGCCCGGCACACCACGGCCACCTGGGTTTTGGGGTGCACGGAGCACCCACCGCCTCCATGAGCTCAGCTGGGACGCACAGGATCTTCGGCGGGATAGGTCCTCCCTCCCATTTGGCTAAAAACCAGCTCCTCTGCCCCACGGCTGCGGCACACAGCCTCTCGGCACCCACCACCCCCTCAGACGGGCGTGCAGCAGGACCAAACCAGGACCTCTCCCCAAAAATCCAGCCAAAACCTCTGGGCAAAACGCGCACGCCAGCCCCGAATGCAGACTTCCGCCAAGCACACCCAGCCTGGGCTGGGGTTTACCAGAGCCAGGCTGCAGAAGTGCTGGTGCCCTGCAAGAGGCCAGGACAAGCACGGCTGTGCTCCTGCCCCGGTCACAGCCTGGCTCAGCACCGGCGACATCGGCTTCCCCGAGCCGTGCTCGCCAAGTGCCGGAGACAACAACATGACCCTCTGTGGGGAGATGCCGCTTGCACTACGCCTGGATCCATGCGAGGGCAGAGTGGACACAGTTGGGGAGCCCGGTATGTGGGCACAAAGCACGGCACCGACCGCTTTCCAGCCACGTCCCTGCTGGGGAAGGGTCTGGCGGGAGAGGGAGCGACGAGCGGTGGGGGCGGCATTGTCCTTTGCTGCTTTCCCTGAGCGCCCGCTCCGGTCAAAACACAGCGTTACGCAAGCCCGCGCCTCCGGAGCTCCCGACGACGCGCCGACCTGCTGGAGGGATGCACCCGCAGACCCCCCCGGCTGTCGTGGGGCAGGGGGGTCCTGCTGCTGGAGGCACCCAGCAGCTTGCCCAGGCAGGGTGGGCGACCCACGGCAGCTTTCCCCCCGGGGACAGGCCCACAGTTGGCGTGGGGAGGAGGCGGCGGGGGGGCCCGAGCTCCCGGATGTTGGCGAAGCCAACACGGCCGCCCGCGTCCCAACAACAGTCGGGGATTCGCACCTCGGGGGCTTGCGGGGCACTGGGGTGGGAGCCGCACGCTGTGGTGAGGCACTGGGGCTGGAAACCGGCGGGCTTCACCTCCCCCGCCTCCCTCCTCCTCCTCCTCCTCCTCCCCCGCCCCAGCTCTGTTGGAAACAAACACGGAAGAGGGATAAAGTCTTTGTTGGGGCCTTACCGGGGGCGTGTGGGGTTTAATCCGCCATGAGCGCCAGCAGCCGGGGAGGGCCGGGGAGCCAGCGGCCACGCACAAAAGAAAAGTTGTTGGGCTTCTCTTCGGCGGGGCTGGCAGGCGACGGTTCCCCTTCCTGGCCCTGGGCCACCCCACGTCACTGCGCCGAGGCTGCGCTCGTTAAAGGCGCACGGCACAGAAAGCCGCCACCGCTGCTGGAGCGGCCACGGGGAAGGGGCAACGTCCCACCCCCACCATGGACACACTCGCTGCCATAGAATCACAGAATCGTCAAGGTTGGAACGGACCTTTCAGATCATGGAGTCCAACCATCAACCCAACACTGACAAACCCACCACTACCCCATGTCCCTCAGCACCACGTCTGCCCGGCTTTTAAATCCCTCCAGGGATGGCGACTCCACCACTGCCCTGAGCAGCCTGGTCCAGTGCTCGACAACCCTTTTGGTGAAGAAATTTTTCTTAATATTCAATCTAACCTAATATTCATCACCCTGCCAGTGCCCTGGGTGACAGGCTGGTGGGGCCGGCACGGACCCGCACCCAGCCCCAGCACGGTGGCTCGCAGGGACCCAGGGCCTTGGTCAGGAAGGGTGCTGGGCTCCCCACTGCGATCCCCCATCACCCTCTGGAGCCACATCCCAGATGGTTCCTGAAAAATTCCCCCCCGACACACCCCCACAACAGCCACGGATTCAGTGGGGACCAGAGTAGTGCCGTGACCCGCTGCCAGCAGAGATGGCACCGAAGGCAGCTGGCCAAGGGGCTGCAGGACCCCCCTGGGACCCCTGACTCCTCCCAAAGCCCTGCCTGCACCCACAGCCCCCGGCTGCCTCCTGGGGCTGGCAGGGTGAGGAAGGGAGGCTCGTCCCTCACCACTCATCCAGGGACCCTCGGGAGCCATCCCCACGGGGTTTGGGCTGCTGAGGAGAAACTGGGGACTGCCCCGAGCGTGGCCCTCACCGCACCAGCCGGGAAGGGGCCAAGGTGCACGGACCGACTGGACCCGGCTGAAGAAGCTTCTCCTACCTGATGGGGAGGCGAGGACGAGCTGGGCCCAAGGCGTCGTGTGGACGAGGCGCAGCCCTTGGCAGGTGGCAGCCGTCAGGCCTTTCTCCGGCAGCGCACTAATCCGGCTCCCGCTGTGGGGCCGTCAAATGGCGGCAGCTCCTCTATCGAGCCCCACGGCCAGCGGAGGGAAGCTCAGCCCCACTGACCCACACAGCTAGGCCCCAGCAAGCACCGGCCCCGGTCACCCCGGGATGGCAACACCGGGAACGGGCCCGGGCCCCACTCCAGGCCCGGGCCCCCACTGAGGCCTCGGCTGGGCCGCAGGAACTACCGGGCCCACTGAGGTCGGACCCCCTGCCGTCAGTGACCCCGGCGCCTCCCCCTCCCGGTTGGCGCCTCCCCCTCCCGGTTGGCGCCTCCCCCTCCCGGTTGGCGCCTCCCCCTCCCGGTTGGCCCCCCGCCCCCACCCCGCCGCACCGCAGCAGGGCCGCCACCGCCCCGATTCAAACAGCAGCGCCCGCCCCCGCCGCCTCCCCATTGGCCGCCGCCGGGGCGTGGCGGGAGGGACTACCAATCCCGGCGGCCCCCGGGGCGCGGCGCGGGTCTCGCGAGAGCCGCGGAGGACGCCGGGAGCGGGTTGCCGTGGCGACGGCGGCGTATGGGGGAGGGGGGAGGGCGTGGAAGGTAGGGGGCTGCAGGGACGGGGCCTGGGGTCACAGGGACATGTGTGGGGCCGCGGAGAGGGGGCCCGGGGATATGTGTGGGGTCGCGGAGAGTGGGCACGGGGTGACGGGGACACGTCTGGGGCCGCGGGGAGCGGGTCTGTGGAGACCGGGGGCATGTGCGGGACCAAGGGGAGGGGGCACGGGGAGACGGGGACATGAGTGAGGCCGCGGAGAGGGTGTCCGGGGGCCACGGGGACACGTGTGGGGCTGTGGTGAGGGGGTCCGAGGGGCCTGGGTACATGTGTGGGGCTGCGGGGAGGGGGCCCAGGGGGCATGGGGACACGCGTGGGACCAAGGGGAGGGGGCCCAGGGACATGTGTGGCTCCAAGGGTGGGGGGTCCGGTGGGGCACGGGGACATGTGTGGGGCCGCGTGGCGCAGGATCCCGGAGTGGGGGGACGGGGACACACGTGGGGGTCCAGGGGAGGAGAGTGGGCTCCCGTGGGGGGATACAGGGACACACATCGGAATGTGGGGAGGGGGCTCTGGGGCAGCATGGGGACATGTGTGGGGCCATGGGATGCCAGAGGGGGGGATAGGGACACACGTGGGGACCCAGGAGAGGGGGACCCTGGCATGGAGGGGGGGCACTGGGCTACATGGTGCTGTGGGGAGGGGGCTCTTGGGGGCAACAGGGACATGTATGGGGCAAAGGGAGGGTGCTCCTGTGGGGGGTACAGCGATATGTGTGGGGCCGTGATGCTGCCATGGGGGGCAATGAGGACACACATGGGGCCATGGGGGTGGTTGGGGGGTGCAAGCCCCAGAGCCCTACTTGGGGTGGGGGACACCTGAGGGACCCTTGGGGGGTGGCGGCGGGGGCAGCAAGGGCAGCAAGGGCCCACTCTGCCCCACAGGGCTCCTGCCCCACGGCAGGGGATGCTGTCCTGGGGGGAGCGCCCCGAGCTTGCCTCTCCCCTCGACTTCTCCTTCTGCTGCATCAGCTCCATCGAGGGTGAGTATGGCCACACAGGAGCTCCCAGCCCCACAGCAAGACCCTCACCCTCTCAGAGAGTCACAGACCGCTTTGTGCAGGAAGGGACCTTAAAGGCCACCCAGTGCCACCCCCTGCCCTGGGCAGGGACACCTCCCACCAGCCCAGCTTGCTCCAAGCCCCGGCCAACCTGGCCTTGAACCCCTCCAGGGATGGGGCAGCCACAGCTTCTCTGGGCAACCTGGGCCAGGGGCTCACCGCCCTCACAGCCAAGAATTTCTGCCCGAGATCTCAGCCCAGTCTCCCCTCTTGCAGTGGAAACCCCTTCCCCCTCGTCCCATGGCTCCCCTCCCTGATCCAGAGTCCCTCCCCAGCTTTCCTGGAGCCCCTTGAGGGACTGGAAGGGGCTCCAAGGTCTCCGTGGAGCCTCCTCTTCTCCCAGCCTAGGCTGGGACCAGGGGTTGCCCCTCCCCAGGTGCAGGACCCTGCACTTGACCTGGTTGAACCCCATGAGGTTCACGTGGTCCCACCTCTCCAGGTCCCTCTGGATGGCATCCCAGCCCTCAGGCGTGTCACCGCACCGCTTGGTGTCACCCACAACCTTGCTGAGGGTGCCCCTGCTCCCACAGTCCCTGTCATTGATGGAGATATTGAACAGTGCTCGTCCCAGTATGAATCCCTGAGGGACACCACTGGTGACCCATCTCCATCGGGACATGGAGCCATTGGCCACCACCCTCTAGAAGTGACCCTCCAGCCAACTCCTCTCCCCACAGAGCTGCTGAGGGTGCAGCCCCGCGCTGGCCCCTTGCCCCCACAGCCCACCCATGCTCTGCGCCTCAACAACAACAGCCTGGAGGCCTTGGGGGGGCTGCCCCCCACCCTGGAGCAGCTGCTGGTGACCCCTGCACAGCTCCGCTGGCTCGACCTCTCCTTCAACTGTCTGACTGCCATCGACCCGGTATGCAGGGGAACTGTGCCTCAGTTTCCCTGGGGTGCAGGGGGGGGGTGTCCCGGGCTGATGGCAGGGGAGGTCCACAGGTCCTGACCACTTTCCGTGCCCTGCGGAGCCTCCAGCTGCACGGGAACAGCATCAGCAGCCTGGCCGAAGTGGACAAGCTGGGTGTCCTGCCCCAGCTGCGTCGCCTCACCCTGCATGGGAACCCCATGGAGGAACAGAGGGGCTACAGGTACCCTCGGTGGGGGGCACTCTTACCCCGCAGGGAGCAAGGGGAGAGCCCCCATGCCCCACTGAAGCCCTGTTCCCCCAGGAGCTATGTGCTGTCCCTGCTGCCCCACCTCACCTCCTTGGACTTCAGCGGCGTGACCAAGCAGGACCGTGAGGATGCTGCCAATGCCAGGCTCCAGCATGGCAAGAAGAAATAGGGGGGGCCAGGACACTGAGCCCCCGCTTCAGAGTGAAGTAGGTGGTGGTGGGGGACACGGGGAGGCAGGGTGGCACCCTGGGGAGAGGGACCTGAAAGCCCCTGGGTGCCACCAGCCCCCCAAGCCTGCCCTGACCCACCCACAAGTGGGATGTTGCCCTGCTTGGGGGTGGGGAGAGAGGGGGAACAGGACCTGGGCAGTCCCGGGGGGTGTCTGGGGCTTGTCCCTAGGCCCACAGCCCCATGTCACCCCCTGCCCAGGGGCGTCCTCTCAACCAGGGGACCCCGATGGAAGACAAGGCTCAACATCTGCCTTGAAACCTGCGGAGCGGCACCCAGAGACCCCCCCACAGGCTCACCCAGGCCTTGGCTGCCTCCTGGGGTGACACTGGGGGTGGGGGTCCTGGCGGGGGGGGAAGGGGGCAGCTGCCTCCTCTGGACCCCCCCATCGCCACCCCCCTGTGACTCCCTGCCCCTCCTAATCAATGCAGGCCTCAGCTAGGGGGGTGGCAGTTGTGGCTGAAGGCAGAAGGTGGCTCATGGGGTTGTTTTCTATAAAAATGGGCCAAATCGGGACCGTGGGGTGGGTGCAGGGATCAGCCCCACACAGCAACAGGAGTGCAGGTCCAGTGGGTCCCAGTAAGCAGCTGGGAGAGTAGAGTGGGGCTCCATGGACTTTGTCCGGAGCACAGAGCAAATCCCGTAACCAAAACAAAGGGAAGAGCTGTCCCTAAACAAGGGACATCTCTCCCAAAATCCCTGTCCCCTTGCCCCTCCCCGGGAGCAGGTACGTGTCCCCAACCATGTCCATGCCATGACAGAGGAGACGGGCGCTGGATGAACATGGTTTTTATCTACTGCGGCCAAAAATAATAATTAAAAAAAAAAATAAAGGTCCAAACATGTAAAAATAAGTGGGGAGGGTGTCAGAAGCCACCGGGTCCCGTGCAGAGCGTCACATCCGCGGCAGCCTGACTCCGGCCCAGCCTGCCCTGACCCGGCACAGCGGTGGTGCCGACCCACGCCGGGCCTTTTCCCCCAGCGCCAGCGTTCCCTTTGTGGTTATCCCTGTGCAAGGCGGCATCCGGTGAAACACAGCCCCCTCCCCACGCACACCCACCCACCCGGGAGGAGGAGAAAGCCTCCGAGCAGGGCCGGCAGGGTCGGTGCGCCGGTGACAGCGTCTTCGCGATTAGTAGGAAACCAGGTGTCTGTACAAGTTCTGTCGCAGTGCCGTGGGGAGGGAGGGGGAAGAAAGACAAGAAAAAAAAAAAAAGGGAAAAAAAAAAAAGAAACAAACAACCAAAACCAACCCAAAACCGGTGAAGCTGTGGTGCTGCGGGGAGGGCTCAGGGGATGCCAAACTGTACAACCAGTTCTTCTTTGGCGTCGACGCGGATCTGTGAGAGCGCGCTGAAGGCGTAGGCAGCTATCCGGGACACCTGCGGGCACGAGCACAGCAGCCGGCATCAGCGGTGGCTCCGACAAGGCAGTTATCCCAAAGAAAACACCACAGGGAGCAGCGTGGCAGCCCCAGCACATCCTGCAGCAGCAGGGTGCCCACTCCAGGCATTTGGCATCACTCGGAAACTGGACAGCAGGAAAGGACCCGTGGCACCTTGGCCATCCATCAGGAAAGCTGCAGGCAGGCGAGCTCAGCACAGTGGGCAAACCAGTTGCGGCTGAGAGCAAACCTGAGCCTTTTCAGTGCGCTTAACTGGCAAGGCAATGGCTCCTGCCTGGGAGGAAGAAGGTTTCCCCAGCAGCTCCTTTCCCAAAGCAGCAGCAGGACACCCTGGGAGCAAAGCTGCCTGCGCTACAAGACACCCTGCTGCCGCCATGACCCTCTGAAGGGACCGGGAGGAGTATAAAGCTGCTGCCTGCACGCAGTTACTGCGCTAGAAATGTGTGACTGGGCTTTGCCTTCAGTGCTAACGAGCCCCTACGGGACTGCCTGAAACTCGGGGTGTTTCTGCATCACCCACGGGCACCGTGACTCCCACCTCCACGCTCATGGGATCCCGTGGTGTCCACACCCCTCTGACAAGGCTAAAGATGACAAGAGCAGCCGCCGGGACCTGCTTGGGGCCCTCCAGCACAGCCGGGCTGCCACAGACAAGCTGGAGCGGTCACTGCCACTGCTGCTCCCCCCAGGACAAGGACACTTCGTTCGGCTCCTGCATTTCAGCAGAGCATCGAGCGGGGCCCACAGATCGGCTGTGGGGCAGAGCTTCCCCCTCCCCCCAGCCCCTCACCTGCTGCAGGTCTGCGAAGGGGACGGGGTCACTGGCGAGCACTTGGTGCGGTTGGTTGGTGAGAGACGGCAGCAGCGGCAGCTTCTTCCAGTGCGTCAGGTTGTTGCTCAGCATGGCCAGGCGCGTGCTGCGGAGGGGAGAGCAGCGAGGGTCAGCGCTGGCACTGGGGAGGAGGGTGTCAGCCCACCCCGGGGAGCAACGGGACTCCGGCAGACCCCAGGCTCGGCAGAAGACGGGTGCTGCACCTCCAAACACCGAGGGGGAGCTGGGGAGAGCTGCGTTGCACCGCTCCCAGCACTCAACCCCCTACAAGCCCCGAGGCGGGAGGACGAAGGAGCCTCCAGCTCTCCAACACAGGCGCCTTTCACGCGGGAGCGATCGCATCCAGCCACCCGCCGGCTGCCCCGAGTGCCAGGGGGAAACACAGGAGCCCTTTGTGTGCGGCCGCCCTCAGCGAGACCGTAGCTGGGATGAGGGCTCTGCCGCTGGCTTCACCCAGCAGTGCCAGGAGAGGAAGAGGCTGAGCACCAGCCCTGCTCCACACCGTTATTCTCCCAAGGCCCAATGCCTTCCCGGGGATATGGCCATCATCTATGTGGATTTCTCCAAGGCTTTAGACACAGTTCCCCACAGCCTCCTCCTAGAGATACTGGTGCATTACGGTCCAAACAAGTGGTCTGTGCAGTTTGGGGGAACTGGCTGACTGACCACATCCAGAGCTGGGTGGTCAATAGCTCCTCCTCAAACCAACAACCTGGCCCAAGTGGGGTCCCCCAGGGATCGATACTGGGCCCAACACTGTTTAATAGCTTCATAAGCGAGCCGGGTGATGGGATCAAGTGTACCCTGATGGAAGTCTGCTGATGACACCAAACGGGGTGGGGAAACAGACATTTGGGAAGGGAGAGCCACCCTGCAGGACACCCTGGATCAGCTGGAAGAGTGGGCTGACAAGAACCTTATGAAGTTCAATGAGGACGAGTGTAAGGTCTCGCAGCTGGGAACACACAATCCCAGAGTGCAGCACAGGCTGGGATCTGCCCAGCTCGGGGGCAGCGCTGTGGGGAGGGCCCTGGGGGTCCTGGTGACACCAAGCTCAAGGTAAGCGAGCAGGGGGCTGCTGCGGCAGAGAAACCCAGCGGGACGTTGGGCTGCATCGCCAAGGGCATCGCCAGCAGAGACAAAGAATCCTTGTCCCGCTCTGCTCAGCGCTCGCCAGGCCACACCTGGAACACGGGGCTCAGTTTCGGTCCCCGCTATGCAAAACAGCTGGGGCCAGGCTGGAGAAGGGCCAGGGAAGGGCCACCAAGACGATTCGGGGACATGGAAGCTGCCCCATGAGGGAAGGCCGAGGGAGCCGGGTGTGTTCAGCCATGAGAAAAGGCGGCTCAGGGGAGACCTGATCCCCACGTTCCGGCATTCAGAGGGTGGCTCCAGAGAAGACGGAGACTCCCTTTTTACAAGGGATCACACGGAAAAGACGAGGGGAAAAGATGAGGGGTGACGGGTACAAGTTACTGCCAGGGAGATTCCAATTAGACACAAGAGGGCAATTTGTCACAGTGAGAACAATCAGCCACTGGAATAATCTCCCCAGGGAAGCGGTGGATTCCCCAGCATCGGACACTTAAGATCCAGCTGGACAGGGCGCTGGGCCGTCTCGTCTAGACCGTGCTTGTGCCAAGGGAGGTTGGACCAGCTGATCCCTGAGGTCCCTTCCAACCCGGGATTCTGGGATTCTATGACTCTCTGAGGGGCTGGAAGCGCCCCGAGGGAGCGGGGCAGGTCCCACCTGTACTGCCTGGCTCTGTCCATGTACTCGTGCTGCTCCATGCCCTGCGAATCCGCTGCCGACACGTCAATGATGTTGCTGCGGAGACACAAAACAGCAGGTCCCACTGCAGGTCCGTCGCTCCCCTCGAGGACAATCCCCGTCTCGGGCAGACCCAGCACCCTCTGAGGAGGGCAACCAGGACTTCAGCCCCCTCCAGCACCCCAAAATGAACAGTTCAGGGCTGTTACGAGGCCAAATTTGCAGCGTGGCTGCAGCCAGCTGGACAGGAGCGTACCAGGCTGGAGCGGCTGCTTGTTGGGAGGGGAAACACCAAGGAGCATTTGCCTGAAACTGCCCCGGGGCAGATGGGGTCAGAGGCTTTGGTATGCAGCCTCCTGCAGCGCAGGGTGGCCCGTACCCTGAGGACCTCGGCACGCAGCTGCTTGGGGAAGGACGCTGCACCATGCTGCAGGGGCTGCGAGGATTAAGCACTTGGCAGGCATCCCGAGAGCCCCGGTGCCGGGCCCCAGGCTCAGAGAAGAACTGGGCACTCACCCAGGTCCATGCCGTGGCCTGGCCCCGTGCCCCCTGCCACCTCCCCCAGGCAGTGTGGTGCTGTGACACCGTGTGTGGGACGCACACCAGTTTCCACCAGCCCTTCCATGCCAGTAGGGCCCACGAGCAACGCAAAGAACCCCCCAATGGGGCTGGCCTGCGGTGGTTACAGCAGGAGGCTTACATGGCCGTTTTGGCGAGGATGGAGGACAGCATGGCCTGCTCATCTGTGCGCGCCGACGGGAGGTTGTGGTAGCTCTGCTCTGCTCCATTCAGCACCTTGTTGGGAGGGCTGGCCGCCGGCTCCAGCAGCCGCTTTGTCTCTTCTTCCTGGGGAAAGGGAAGAAGAGAATCAGCCCTGGCTCCACCACGCCACCAGCTTTCACCCCACGGGATAGTGCAAGTCTTGCCCTCCGCCTGCCAGAAAAGGCTCCCCGCGCTTCCCAGTGTAACCCCAGCACAGCCCCGGCTCCACCGAGGTGACGGTCAAGCTCCTCTTCCCTAATTCCTTCGCTTTTTCACACCTGGAGCCCCCACTGCCACAAAGCGAGCAAGCGCGGCTGAAATCAGGCAGCGTGCAGCAGCACGTCTCGGGCAGCTAACCCGACGCGGCCGGCACCTCATGTCCCTAAGGAGGATCCCAACTGCCAGTGCCAACCTGCCCGAAAACTCACAGCTAACAAGGACGCACCCATCGCATCCCAAACCTGCCCATGCAGCACCTACCACAGCCTCACCCCACACCCAGGGTCTGCAGAGACCACCACCAGCCTTTCCTCGCAGCCACAGAGCGTGGCTTGCCTGGGTTATGGTGTGGCCAGCGCCAGGTGAACCCCACCAGCTACAGCCCCACGGGGCAGGGGGTGCCTGGAGGAGGCTCTGGGAGGGAGTGAAGCCCCAGGGCACATCCCCTCCTCAGCTCAGGGGGTGCAGAGCCCCCCACCGTGACTCAGGCCTTAATCCTCCAGCTCGGCCAAGCAGCGACACAGGGGTGGGGGGGGGAAGAGCCTGGCAGGGAGCTGATGGGTGCAAGCACCTAGGAGAGCAAGATGCTGGGGAGCCAGAGCACTGCCACTCCTCCGCACACCCTGCTGGTGCCATCTTCAGCTCCTCCCTGGCCAGCAGCTCCCTCTCCCCTTCCTCCTGCTGGGAAACATGGCTGGCATCCCTGAGCCCAGACCCCTCACCTTCCCCACAGCATGGCAGGAGCACCCCAGCTCAGCATCCCCTGGGGATGAGCTGTCACAGCTGAGCTCCCTGACAGTGACAGGCTGCCCACACCACAGCCACAGATTAAGTTTCCACAGGACAGATGACAGCTCAGATTTGCACCAGGCCCCCAAGCTGCTCAGTGTCAGCGGGGACGGTTGCTTTGTCCCAGGAAGGAAAACCTGTCACCACTCCCACCAGCGCCACAAGCGCCTGTCACCCTGGGCTCACACCGGCAGCGGGACAGCGTCTGCAGGGTGCGAGGCTTGTCTTGCCCCATCCACCAAGCCCCCTCCTCCTCCCACTCAGCACCTGGGAGACTGGTGGGCACTGGCACAAGTTTGGTAATCGGAGAAACACAAGGGAAAAGTGACTTTAGGAAGCTCAAGGGAAGAAGCAGCTCTGGGAGGCTGTTCTAGGAGAGCAGTCAGCCCCGGGTCTGTGCGGCCAGAGAAAGGCTGGGCCCTGCTGGGGGGCTGACAGTGTCCAGGGGGAAAAGGGGCAACAGGGAAACATCAGCCACCCTGGATGTGCCAATGCACAGGGACAGCACCTTAGAACCACAGACGGGTTTGGGTGGGAAGGGACCTTAAAGATCATCTCATTCCACCCCCCTGCCCTGGGCAGGGACACCTCCCACCAGCCCAGCTTGCTCCAAGCCCCGGCCAACCTGGCCTTCAACCCCTCCAGGGATGGGGCAGCCACAGCTTCTCTGGGCAACCTGGGCCAGGGGCTCACCGCCCTCACAGCCAAGAATTTCTGCCTCAGATCTCAGCTCAGTCTCCCCTCTTGCAGTGGAAAACCCTTTCCCCTCGTCCCATGGCTCCCCTCCCTCATCCAGAGTCCCTCCCCAGCTTTCCTGGAGCCCCTTGAGGGACTGGAAGGGGCTCCAAGGTCTCCGCGGAGCCTTCTCTTCTCCAGGCTGAACCTCCCCAACTCTCTCAGCCCGTCCTCCCAGCAGAGGGGCTCCAGCCCTCCCAGCATCTCCGGGGCCTCCTCTGGCCCCGCTCCAACAGCTCCGTGTCTCTCCTGTGCTGAGGCCCCAGAGCTGGAGGCAGCACTGCAGGGGGGTCTCCCCCGAGCGGAGCAGAGGGGCAGAATCCCCCCCCTCGCCCTGCTGCCCACGCTGCTGGGGATGCAGCCCAGGCTGCAGGGTGTTTCTGGGCTGCAAGCGCACGTTGCCGGGTCATGGACAGCTTTTCCCCCCCACCAGCCCCAAGCCCTTCTCTCAGGGCTGCTCTCCATCCCCAGCCTGGGCTGGGACCGGGGGCTGTCCCCACCCGGTGCAGGACCCTGCACTCGGCCTGGTTGAACCCCATGAGATCGCAGACCCACCCCTCCGGCCGGTCCCAGGGCTCCGCAGAGGGAGACAAGGCGGACCCGGGGACCTGCGGGACGCAGCCGGAGACAGCGAGGCAGCACCGGCGGGGCCAGACCCCTCCCAAGCACAGCGGGATGGACGAACCGGAGGAGCCGCGGCGGGACTCCCGAACCCACCGCCGGGCCCCGGGAAGGGGACGAGGGCTCCGAGCACGGTCAGCCAGGCCTCCCCCGGTGCCGGGCAGGCAGCTCCCCGCGGTGTCCCCCCCCGTGGTGTGGCGGGGCCGGGCCGCCCGCCGCAGGCCCCGGGCCTACTCTCGCCGCAGCGGGCCGCCCCCGCCGGAGCCGGGCCTACCCTCGCCGGTCCCGGGCCACCTCCCCCGGCCCCGGGCGCACCTGGTCGGAGGCCTCGGCCTCGCTGCTGTAGCAGCAGCCCATGGCGAGGCGCAGCAGGGCCGGGCCGGGCGCGGCGCCGCTGCGGTGTCCGGCGGGGGCCCCGCCGCCCCGGTCACGTGAGAGGGGAGAGGGCGGCACCGCCTGCCTCCCCCTGCCGGCCTCGTGACCCGCCATGGCGTCACGTGGGGGGGGAAGGAACCAATGAGAAAGGAGAAGACAGGCCCCGCATAAAAACGCCGCCGTCACGTGAAGGGCAGCCAATCAGAGGGCGGGTAAGAGGGAGGGACGGAGCCCCTCCCTCCGCGGGCCCCGTCACGTGAGCGGCGCCTCGCGCCGCGCTCGCGCGTGGGGGCGGTGTCACAGGATGGCGCGGGTGGGGAGGTGGGGGGGGAGAGGGGAGGGGGGCGGAGCTCGCGCGTAGAGGCGTCACGCGGCCCGGGGCGGCGGGCGCGTGCGAGAGCGGTCACGTGCCCGGCTGCACGCGCCGCCCAGGGCTGCCAGCACAACCCAGTTCCCGGTCCCCCCCCGTGTTCCCAGGGCTCCCAGTGCCCCCAGTGCTCCCAGTGCCTTCAGTTCCCCGCCGTGCCCCCGGTGCTCAAAGTGCCCCCCGGTGTTCCCCGGTCCCCCAGAGCTCCCGGTGCCCCCCACTGCCCGTCAATGCCTCCCAGTGCCCCCCAGTGCTCCCAGTACCCTCCCGGTATCCCCAGGGCCTCCCAGTGCTCCCAGCGCCCCACTCCCCGCGGTGTTCCCCACTCCCCCAGAGCTCCCAGTGCTCCCCAGTGTCGCCCAGTGCCCCCCAGTGCTCCCAGTGCCTCCCGGTGCCCCCCCCCCCCCCAGTGTTCCCCAGTCCCCTAGAGCTCCCAGTGCTCCCCAGTGTCCCCCAGTGCCCGTCAATGCCTCCCAGTGTCCCAGTGCCCCCCAGTGCTCAAAGTGTCCCCCAGTTTTCCCCAGTCCCCCAGTGTTCCCCCAGTGCTCCCCAGTGTCCACCAGTTCCCACCAGTATACTCCCAGGGCTCTCCCTGTGCCCCCCTGTGCTGCCCAGTGCTCCCAGTACCCTCGCAGTGCCCCAGTGTCCCCCAAGTGTTCCCCAGTCCACCAGTGCTCCCAGTGCCCCCCGCAGTGTTCCCCAGTGTTCCCAGAGCTCCCAGTGCCCCCAGGGCTCCCAGCACCCCCAGTGCTCCCAGTGCCCCCAGGGCTCCCAGCGTTCCCAGTGCCCTCCCAGTGCCCCCCAGTACCCTCTCAGTGCTCCCAGTACTCCCGGGAGGGCTGGTACCCGGCGGGTGGGGAAACTGAGGCACGGCCCCCCCCCCCCGAGTCTCCCAACTCCCCTGAGCCCCCCAAATCCCACTGAGCCCCCTGAAGCCCCCGAGCCCCCCAAGTCCTGAGCCCCCTGAGCCCCCCACATCCCCCTGAGCCTCCCCGGGCCCCCCAAGACCTGAGCCCCCCCAAAGACCCCTGCGCCCCCCAAACGCCCTGAGCCCCCCAAACCACCTGAACCCCCTGAACCCCCCAAATATCCAAGCCCTGAGCCCCCCAAATCCTGAGTCCCCTGAGCATTAAGCCCCAAACCCCCTGAGCCCCCCCAAACTATCTGAGCCCCCCGAGTCCCGAGCCCCCCAAGCCCCCGGACTTCCCTTTGACCCCCTGCAGCCCCCCAGCAGGTTTGGGCACCCCCACGCCAGGGGGGGTCCAAGCTGAGCCCCCCCGCTCTGCCTGCAGCTCCCCGCTGCCTGTGCTGCCACCCCGCCCCCCAGCACCCCGTCACCCCCTGCCCAGTGCCGCCCCCCCTCCCCGCCATGGGACCCATCGCTGTGGCGAGCGCGTCGGTGCTCAGCCCGGCAGGACATCGCGCACGGCCCCGGCTGCGCGGGAAGCGGCAGGGAGAGGGGCCCAGTATCAGGACCTCAGCCCCAGTATGGGGACCCCAGTGCCAGTGACAGGACCTCGGGCCCAGTATCAGGACCCTAACCCCAGTGACAGGACCCCAGCCCCGGTACGGGGACCCCAGAGCCAGTATAAATACTCCAGCCCCAGTATTGGGACCCCAGTCCCAGTATCAGGACCCAACCCCAGTGACAGGACCCCAGCTCCAGTATTGGGACCCCTGTCCCAGTGTCAGGACCCCAACTCCAGTATTGGGACCCCAGCTCCAGTGACAGGACCCCAGCCCCAGTATCAGGACCCCAGCTCCAGTATTGGGACCCCTGTCCCAGTGTCAGGACCCCAGCTCCAGTATCAGGACCCCAGCTCCAGTGACGGGGCCCCAGTTCCAGTGACAGGACCCCAGCTCCAGTATGGGGACCCCAGTCCCAGTATCAGGACCCAACCCCAGTGACAGGACCCCAAGTCCAGTATTGGGACCCCAGCTCCAGTGACAGGACCTCAGCCCCAGAATCAGGACCCCAACACCAGTATCAGGACCCCAGTCCCAGTATGGGGACCCCAGCCCCAGTGTCAGGACCCCAGCTCCAGTGACGGGGCCCCAGCTCCAGTGACAGGACCCCAGCCCCAGTATCAAGACTCCAGCCCCAGTATTGGGACCCCAGTCCCAGTATCAGGACCCAGCCCCAGTGTCAGGACCCCAACTCCAGTGACGGGGCCCCAGTTCCAGTGACAGGACCCCAGCTCCAGTATGGGGACCCCAGCCCCCATGTCAGGACCCAACCCCAGTGACAGGACCCCAACTCCAGTATTGGGACCCCAGCCCCAGTGTCAGGACCCCAGCTCCAGTGACAGGACCCCAGTCCCAGTATCAAGACTCCAGCCCCAGTATTGGGACCCCAGTCCCAGTATCAGGACCCAGCCCCAGTGTCAGGACCCCAACTCCAGTGACGGCGCCCCAGTTCCAGTGTCAGGACCCCAGCTCCAGTATGGGGACCCCAGCCCCCATGTCAGGACCCCAACTCCAGTATCAGGACCCCAGCCCCAGTATTGGGACCCCAGCCCCAGTGTCAGGACCCCAACCCCAGTATGTGGACCCCAGCCCCAATATGGGGAACCCAGCCCCAGCATCAAGACTCCAGCCCTGTTATGGGGATCCCAGCCCCAAGACCCCTCCGGCAGCCCCAGGGCCATCCCCCAGCCCCATCCTGTCCCCGTCCCTGTCCCCAGCCCCTCTCAGCCCAGTAACCGGTAACCGGAGCTGGTGCCGGCTGTGGCTGAGGCGACGCCATCAATAATTGAGTGGGCAGCGGGGCTCGGCACCGCTCGGGGACATGCAGCCCTGCCTGCTGCCTGCCCCCTGCCTCCTCCTGCCCGCCTGGAGCGTGGGGACAGGTAGGTGCCACCCCCACAGCCCCGTCCCCTTGCTCTGGTTGGGGACCCCCAACAGCCCAGGGCGGTGGGGAGGGGATGTGGGGTGCCGTGTGGGGTGTGGGGTGCAGGATACGGGGTGCGGAGGCAGCAAAGCTGGGCCAAGGTGGGGGCGAGGGGGTGTGCCAGGCAGTTCCCCCCCCACGCCCAGCAGCCCCACAGCCCAACCCCCCAGGACAGCAGCCCTGCAGATGGGTCCCCGTCCCCCCCCTCAGCCCCGGCGCAGGGACCCCCACAGCACCCCGGGGTGCCCCGGCCCCGGCAAAGCGGGGGGGTGTGTGTGCAGAGCACTGCCAGCTCATGGCACAAGTGGGAGCTGCTGGCTGGCACCCTGGGAGGAACCTCCCCCCCCCGCAGCATCACTTGGTCGGGGGGGGGGGCCCTTTTCCACAGCCTGACCCCCGGCCCCCGGGATGGTGTCGCCGGCGATCGCCCTGGCCTTCCTCCCCTTCCTCGTCACCCTGCTGATCCGCTACCGGCACTACCTGGTGCTGCTGTACCGGGCGGTGCTGGTGGGCTGGCTGCGGGACCGGCTCACCGGCGTCCCCCGGGAGCAGCGCGCCTTCCAGTACCTGCTGGCCCACGCCATCCCCGGCGACCCCCGCCACGTCCTCCAGACCTTCGACCAGTGGTGCTACCACTGTGAGCACCTCAGCTGCGTGGGGCCCGTCAAAGGTGAGCGCCACCCTCGCCCGCCTGCGCCGGGGGAGGCCCGGCACAGCCATGGCACCGTTAGCACGGCCACGGCACCAATGGCATGGCCGTGGCACCATTGACACCGCTGTGGTACCAGCGGTAACGCCTTGGCGCTGTTGGCATGACCATGGCACTGTTGGTATGGCCACGGGACCAATGACATGGCTGTGGCACCATTGACACCACCGTGGCGCTGTTGGTATGGGCACGGCATTGTTGGCATGGCCACGGCACCTTTGAAAACAGCCATGGCACTGTTGGAATGGACACGTCGTTGTTGGCACGGCAGTGGCACCATTGACATGGCCATGGCACTGTTGGTACGGCCACAGTACCAATGGCATGGCTGTGGCACCATTGACATGGCCATGGCACTGTTGGTGCGGCCACGGCACCAATGGCATGGCCGGGGCACCATTGACACTGCCATGGCACCGCTGGTGTGGCCATGGGACCATTAGAAAGGCCATGGCACCACTGGCACAGCACTGTTGGCACGGCCGTGGCACCATTGACGTGGCTGTGGCACCATCAGCATGGACATGGCATCATTGGCATGGCCATGGCACCGTCGGTGGCCATGGCACCATTGGCATAGCTGTGGCACCATCGGTGTGGCCATGGCACCATCAGTATGGTCATGGTATCATTGGCATGGCCGTGGCACCCTCAACACGGCCACGGTATCATTGGCATGACCATGGCATGGCCGTGGCACCATCGCTGTGGCCATGGCATCATTGGCACAGCCGTGGCACTGCCACTACAGTCACGGCACCATTGCCAGCGCTCTGCACCCCCAGCAGGGCCATGGCCCCGCCACAGGTAGGGCCACGGGGAGCGTTGGCGCGGCCATCCACCTCCCTCCTGCCATGCCGTGCCACGTCCCCCATCCTTCTGGGCGCTGGGGAACCAGCCACCACCTTCCCCCCATCCCAGCAGCCCCGGGGACCCGACGCTGCGCCGGGAAGCAGGGGGAGGGATGGGTGCAGCCCCCCCGGGGTGCTGACGGTGCCGGGCCGCGGCAGGGCGGATCGTGGAGCGGCTGCTGGAGGAGCGGGCACCGCTGCGGGTGCTGGAGCTGGGCACCTACTGCGGCTACGGCACCGTGCTGCTGGCGCGGGGGCTTCCGCCAGGCGCCCGCCTCTACACCGTGGAGGGGGACCCCTGCCACGCCGCCGTGGCCGAGAAGGTCATCCGCCTGGCCGGCTTCGACGAGCAGACGGTGAGCAGCGTGCCCAGGGGAGGGAAACACGGCTCTGCCCGCCGCTGCCGGGGAGGAGAGGGGTGGGGGGGTCCTGCCCTGGTAGGGGTGGTGGGTTGGCACCCTGGGGCTGAGGGGCGTCATGGAATGGTTCAGGTGGGAAGGGACCTTAAAGATCATCTCATTCCACCCCCCCGCCCTGGGCAGGGACACCTCCCACCAGCCCAGGTCGCTCCAAGCCCCGGCCAACCTGGCCTTGAACCCCTCCAGGGATGGGGCAGCCACAGCTTCTCTGGGCAACCTGGGCCAGGGGCTCACCGCCCTCACAGCCAAGAATTTCTGCCCGAGATCTCAGCTCAATCTCCCCTCTTGCAGCGGAAAACCCTTCCCCCTCGTCCCATGGCTCCCCTCCCTCATCCAGAGTCCCTCCCCAGCTTTCCTGGAGCCCCTTGAGGGACTGGAAGGGGCTCCAAGGTCTCTGCGGAGCTTTCTCTTCTCCAGGCTGAACCCCCACAACTCTCTCAGCCCGTCCTCCCAGCAGAGGGGCTCCAGCCCTCCCAGCATCTCCGGGGCCTCCTCTGGCCCCGCTCCAGCAGCTCCGTGTCTCTCCTGTGCTGAGGCCCCAGAGCTGGAGGCAGCACTGCAGGGGGGTCTCCCCCGAGCGGAGCAGAGGGGCAGAATCCCCCCCCTCGCCCTGCTGCCCACGCTGCTGGGGATGCAGCCCAGGCTGCGGGGGGGTTTCTGGGCTGCCAGCGCATGGTGCCGGCTCACGGCCAGCTTTTCCCCCCCTCCCTCTCCCAACCCCCCCAAACCCTTCCCTCAGGGCTGCTCTCCATCCATTCTCTGCCCAGCCTGGATTTGTGCTTGGGGTCACCCCCACCCGGGTGCAGGACCCTGCGCTTGACCTGGTTGAACCCCATGAAGTTCATGTGGTCCCACCTCTCCAGCCTGTCCAGGTCCCTCTGGATGGCATCCCATCCCTCATTGTGTGACCGCACGGCTCAGCTTGGTGTCACTCGCTGAGGTTGCCCTCGACCCCACCATCCATGTCACCAGTGATGTCACACAGCTCTGGTCCCAGTATGGACCCAGCACCATTAAACATCTGCGCTGCTCGGTGCAGGTGGAGCTGATCGTGGGCCCCTCGGAGGAGGTGATCCCCCGCCTGAGGGAGCGGCACGGCCTGACGAAGGTCGACTTCGTCTTCATGGACCACTGGAAGCGCTGCTACCTGCGGGACCTGCAGCTGCTGGAGAGCCACCAGCTGCTGGCCGAGGGGGCCACCGTCCTGGCCGACAACGTCCTCTTCCCCGGGGCGCCCCATTTCCTGCAGTACGCCAAAACCTGCGGCAAATACCGCTGCAGGGTGCACCGCGCCAGCCTGGAGTATTTCCGCACTATTCCCGACGGCATCGCCGAGCTCTGCTACACCGGGAACCGCTGAGCCGGGCGCGGAGCTCCGCCAGGGCTGCGCTCAGCTGGAAACACGGGCTGCGGAGAAAAGGTGGTGGCTGCTGTGGTTTGTGGTGGGACACGGAGGTGGGAGCGGCACCCAGGGGTGGAAGAGGGCGTCTTGCCGGAGCCGAGGAAGGTCCGGGGCGAGACCCCGGGGAAGCCCGGCGCTCCCCAGCAGCACCCGGAATCCCCCCCCCCCGCGGTGTTCCTCGGACACCAGATTTGGGGCCCGATTTCTTAAAAAATGAATTTATTAGAAAAGACACAGCGCCAGGCAGAGCCCCACGCTCCCCCCAGCATCTCTCCGGCCCCCCCCAGGCAACTTCACCCCGACACCCCCCGCCCCACGCAGCCCCCGGTGCGGCCACGGCAGAAGGAGCTTCACTCAAATGGCCCCCCAGCCCCAAACCGCCATGGGGGAGGGCTCACCCCCCCCCAGCCTCCTCCCGTCCTCAGGCTCCAGTTCGGCTCTGGGTGGGATCAGATCATCCACTGGTCCTGATCCTGCTCTGCTCCCTCCATGTCCACCTGGGGAGGGGAAAGGTGTGAGACACACACACACACCCCCCCCCGCAAGCAGAGTGGGGCCCAGCAGCCAGCCCTTCCCAAAGGCAGGGAGGCCTGGGACCCCCCTGGGGTTCATCCTCGGCCTCCCCTGCATCAGACACCCCCCATTTAGGGGCTCAGTGGGGCAGGGACACGAGCCAGCGCTGCCCCCCCCCACCCTTTACCTCGTTAATCTCCCCGTCATCGGGAGACTCGTTATAATCGTTCATCTCATCCATGTCCTGCATGTCCTCGTCGTCCTCCGAGTCCTCTTCGCTGTCTTCATCGTCCTCGTCGTCCTCCTCCTCCTCCTCGTCGTAATGCTGCGGGTACGACAGCTTCAGTGCCCTGCCGCCCCCCCCCCCCCCTCCCCAACCTCACATGGGGATGGGGGGCCCCCGGTGCCCCCCATGAGCCCTCCCCCCACCTTGCAAGTGTCTGGGAGACCCCCTGTGCCCCCCATGAGCCCTCCCCCTGCCTCGCAAGGGGGTAGGGGACACCCTGTCATCCCCTCCCCCGGCCTCACAAGGGGCTGGAGGACCCCCCTGTCCCCCCCATGAGACTCCCCCACATCCAGCAAGGGGGTGGGGGACCCCCCATGTCCCCCACATGCACCTCGGACGCCGGCTTTCCGATGGGCACCAGGTTGTTGTCCTTCTCGGCGATGCTCTGGAGCTGGGGAGGGAAGTTGGGGAAGGGGGGGGGAGGTGAGCACCCCAACAGCTCCGTGACACCCCCAGTGCGGCTCCCCACTGGCAAACCGGCCCCTCCAGCACTCGCCCCGTTGCCTGATGTGGCCCCCCCTTCCCCCTGCCCGCGGTGTCCCCAGGGTGGGGGACAGGCAGGGAAGGGGAGGGTCGCTGGCACCAGAGCACCGGGGGTGGGGTGTCCCAGAGACACCTTCCCCCCCCCCCCCCACCCCGCTGCCTCGAGTGAGCTCAAACACAAAGATTTTTTCCGTTATTTTATAAAAGCGAGAACCCCGTTCCAAGGCGTCGGTTCAGGCAGATGAGCCGCAGCTAATTAAAGCTCAATTAAAATACTCCTGCACCCCCCCCCCCCCGCAGAGGGCCCCGGAGCCTCCCCCCGGCGCCGGGGGTTTAATTATTGATTGAAATTATTTTATTCCATTACAGTAATTTAATCACCGAGATTCCTTTTCTCACGTTTTAATCCAGCAGAGGTGTTTTTCCCCCATACTCCAGGGCTGGTGTAAGACCGTGACACCAGCTCACGCTCCCGGTGCCGGTGGATTCCCGGGATCAGAAATCTCCCCCCCCTCACCCCCCGGGAGAAGGTTAATTAATTAATTAGGAGTCTCGGTTCAGCACCAGGTCTTTAATTAACACACACACACCCCGACACACACCCCCCCAAATAACGGGGAGCTCCGGGAGCGGAGGGAAGGGTCCACAGAGGGCCGCGGGGACCCATCCCCGGCCTCGGGGCCCAGAACCCCCGCTCCCCCCGGCCCCGGTTCCCGTCCTCGGGGCCCACCCAGGCCTGGTGCTGCTGCTCCTGCTGCTGCAGCTCGGTCTCGTCCACGCAGGGCCGGTCGAGGTTGAACCACAGGGACTCGGTGACGCGGGGCAGCAGCGAGGGGAACAGCGTGGACATGGCGGGGGGGGGGACACCAGGAGCGGCACCCACCGCCACCGGCCGCCCACCCGGAAGTACAACCCCACCGGAAGCACTTGGCAGTGCACCCTCTCCCGGCCCCCCCCCGCACGGAGCATGCGCAGAGGGAACGGGTGCGCTGGGGCGAAGGGGCGTGGCTTTGTGCAATGGGGCGGGGCCTAGTTTTGATTGACAGCCGCGATCCCCCCGCCCCCAGCGCGTCCGACCCCGTGGGGGGGCATCTGGGAACTATGGGGGGAATGTGCCCCCCCCGGGGTGTATCTCTGACCCCCATGGGCTATCTGTGACCCCCACGGGGGGATATCTGCCCCCCCCAGGGCATCTGTGCCCTCCCCGGGAGGTATCTGTGACCCCCATGGGGTATCTCTGACCCACATGAGGGGATATTTGTCCCCCCCGGGGCATCTGTGACCCCCCCGGGAGGTATCTCTGACCCCCATGGGGTATCTCTGACCCACATGAGGGGATATTTGCTCCCCCCGGGGCATCTGTGACCCCCCCGGGAGGTATCTGTGACCCCCATGGGGTATCTCTGACCCTAATGAGGGGGGTACCTGCCCCTCTCGGGGCTTCTGTGACCCCCCCAGGGCATCTGTGACCCCTCCCCGGGGGATATCTGTGACCCTAATGGGGTGATATCTGCCCCCTGAGGCATCTGTGACCCCCCCCGGGGTATCTGTGACCCCAGTGGGGGGGTGCCTGCCCACCGGGGCATCTGTAAACTCCACCAGGGCATCTGTGACCCTCCTTGGAGGGTATCTGTCCCCCCCGCAGGGCAAGTGTCACCCCCTCGGAGAGTATCTGCCTCCCACCAGGGCATTTGTGACCCCCTGGGGGGTACCTGTGACCCATCGGGGGGGTACCAGTGACTCCCATGGGGATCTGTGACCCCCTCGGGGGGTATCTGCCCCCAACCAGGGTATCTGTGACCCCTCTGATGTGTACTTGTGACCCCAATAGGGGGGTTAATCTGTGACCCACATGGGGTATCTTCCCCCCCGGGGGCATCTGTGACCCCCACGGAGGGTATTTGCTCCCCCCCCGGGGCATTTGTGACCCCCAGGGGCATGTCTGCCCCCCCGTCATGTGTCACCCCAGAGGTATCTGCCCCTCCCTGGGGTACCTGCCCACCCCCAGTCTCTACCCCAGGGCTGTCTGCCCCCCGCCCCGGGGTATCTGTGACCCTGCCAGGGGGGTTTCTGCGACCCTAATGTGGCAGTGCGGGCCCCCGCAGGGCATCTGTGACCCCCCCCGGGGAATATCTGTGACCCCAAGTAGGGTATCTGCCCCTCCCAGGGCATCTGTCACCCCTCTGGAGCATCTGTGGCCCCCCAGCAGGGTATCTGTGACACCAATGGGGGGGTATCAGCCCCCACAAGGCATCTGTAATCCCCCCCCCGGGGCATCTGTGACCCTCCTTGGGGCATCTGTGAAACCCCTGGGGCATCTGAGCCCCGCCCTGGGGCTATCTGTGACACCAATGGACACCAATGGGGTGGTACCTGACCCCCCAGGGGTATCTGTGACTCGGGGGGGGGTATCCGTGACCCCCATGGAGGGTATTTGCCCCCCCCGGACTTCTGTAACCCCCCTGGGGCTATCTGTGACCCCCATGGGGGAGTACCTGCCCCCCCCCCCCCATCCTGGGGGGGCATCTCTTACTTAGTAGGTATCCCCACCCCCACCTCAGAGCATCCGTACCAAAGGGGGGGAACTTGCCCCTGGCCCCTCGGGGGGGGGGGGGGGGCATCTCCTACCCCAAAATGGGGGAACCTGCCCCCCCCCCCCCCCGGGGGTCATCCCTTACCCACTGGGGTAAGAGCATCACTGGGGTAAGAGCATCGGTGCTGGGAGGGGGGGGGTGGATCCTGCCTCGGGTGCCAGTGTCTGGGCGCGTGGCCACCCCCCCGCCGTGCCCCCCCCTCCCTCCACGGGCGGGAAGGACAAACACCCACCAGTGGATTTTGGCCGGCTCTGGCCCCCGCCCGGCGCCGGGCGGAGGGTCCCTGGCTCCGCGCGTGGCCGAGGACACACACACACACACACAGAGCTCACGGGGTGCCCCCCCCTCCCCGGGGTGCCCCGCGAGCTCTGCCCGTCCCGCCGTGCCCCAGCCACGTCCCGTGATCGGCGGCCAAGGGTTGCGCCGCCGCCGCGACCTTTGAGATGAGCCGCGCTCGCCACCCGCCACCCTCCACCCACCACCCACCCAGGTAAGCCCCGACCCCCCCCCCAACCCCCGCCATCACCCCCCACTCCGGTCACCCCGCCGGCGGTGCCGCCGTGCCAGCGGGGGATCCCACGGTGTGTGTGTGTGTGGGGGGGGGGGGGCATTTCGTGTCCCCAATGACCCTCCGTCGCCACCGGCAGGGCCATGGCTGCCATGTGGGTGCCGCTGGTGGTGCTGGCGGCATGGCTGGCCACCGTCACCGGCGCGGCGCGAGACTCGCTGCTCAACATCTGCATGGACGCCAAGCACCACAAGAAGCAGCCGGGACCCGAGGGGAAGCTCTACGGGCAGGTGCGTCCTCACCCCAGCGGTGCCACCCGCCGTGGGGTGCCACCCGCCGCCGTGTCACCAAAGTCCCGGTGGGGGTCTCCGTCAGCCGGAGCTCTGCCGGTGGGTGACGGCTGAACCCTGCTTTCGCCTGGCGCAGTGTGTCCTCTGGAAGGATAACGCCTGTTGCACCGCCAACACCAGTATGGAAGCCCACCAAGACCAGTCCTACCTTTACAACTTCAACTGGGACCACTGCGGGGCCATGCCGGAGAAGTGCAAGCGTCACTTCATCCAGGACACGTGTCTCTACGAGTGTTCCCCCAACCTGGGGCCATGGATCGACCAGGTGGGTGGACACACACCACCCCCCCCCCGCCCCGTCACCCGCTGGGGTTGGGGGTGAACTGGGGTGAACTGGGGTGAACTGGGGTGGCGGGGCAGGCGGACAACAGCTGGCGGAAGGAGCGGATCCTGCACGTGCCGCTGTGCCGGGAGGACTGCGAGCAGTGGTGGGAGGACTGCCAGGACGCTGTCACCTGCAAGGTCAACTGGCACAAGGGCTGGAACTGGACCACAGGTCAGTGATGGGGGGGGGGGGGGGGGGCGCGAAATGGGGACACCCCACCCACCCACCCACCCATGGTTGGACCCCCCTGTGGGTCCCCAGTCACACACCCCACCCCCGTCTGGCCACAGGGGATGTGGCTTTGTCACCCCCTCCCTGGTGAGGGGGCTGGGGGGGGTGAGGGTCCCCATGGAGGGGGGGGGTTGCCCACGGGGGGGGTGTGAGTGTTGCCATGGGGGGAGCAAGGGACCATATTGGAGGGGTGAGGATTGCCAGGGAGGCGGGTTTGAGGGTCCCCATCGTGGGGTGTGAGGGTCACCACGGGGGGGGGGGTTGGTGGTCCCCATGGAGGGAGGGTGGGGGTCCCCATGGAAGTGTGAGGGTCCCCATGGCGGGGTGTGAGGGTCACCATGGGGGGGGGGGTTGGTGGTCCCCATGGAAGGGTGAGGGTCCCCATGGCGGGGTGTGAGGGTCACCATGGGGGGGAGGTTGGTGGTCCCCATGGAAGTGTGAGGGTCCCCATGGCGGGGTGTGAGGGTCACCATGGGGGGGGGGGGGGGGGGTTGGTGGTCACCATGGAGGGAGGGTGGGGGTCCCCATGGAAGTGTGAGGGTCCCCATGGTGGGGTGTGAGGGTCACCATGGAGGGGGGGGTTGGTGGTCCCCATGGAAGGGTGCGGGTCCCCATGAGAGTGGGTTGAGGGTCCCCATGGGGGAGGGTGAGGATCCTCATTGTGGGGGGTGAGGGCCCCCATGGGTGGGGTTTGAGGGTCCCCCTGGGGGGTGCGAGTCCCCATGGGGGGGTGCTGTCCCTCGGTGTGTCACACCCTCCCCACCCCCGCCCGGCAAAGCCACCAGCAGGACCCACCAGAACCCTCAACTGCAGCGGGTCAACAACCCCCCCCGCCCCATCCCCAATCCCTTTACCCCACCTCACCCCCTATTCCCCCCACCCCCCGCCCCCCAGGCACCAACCAGTGTCCCCAAGGCGCCATGTGCCAGAAGTTCAAGTTCGTCTTCCCCACGCCGGCGGCCCTCTGTGAGCAGATCTGGTCCCACTCCTACCGCTACACCTCCCACCGCCGCGGCAGCGCCCGCTGCATCCAGATGTGGTTCGACCCCGTCCTGGGGAACCCCAACGTCGAAGTCGCCCGCTATTACGCCAACGCTGCCCCCCCGGCCTCCCCCGCCCCCCCGCTCCCCCTCCTGCTGGCCCTGCTGCCCCCCGTCCTGCTGGCATTGCTCTGAGCTGGAGGGGCTGCGGGGCAGGAGTGGGCAGGGGGGGTGTTCAGGATACCCTGGACCCCCCCATGGGGTGTCCCCAAGCTCCCCAAGCCGCTGTGTCCGTCCCTTCCCCCCCCCCAGCATGTGGCTGGTGAATAAATGCTCGTGCCCCACTCAGTGTCGGGCGGCTGTGGGGAGGTGGGATGGGGGGGGGGGCAGTGGGATAGGAGAGGGGACCTGTCTTTGGGGGATGACCCCCCCTTTATCCATACTGACCTCCCCTTTATCCTTACTGACCCGGGGGGACCCCCCCTTTATCCATACCAACCCCCCCTTTACCCACACCAACCCAACCAGGCTGCGTGGCATCACCCCCCCCGAACCTCCACAGCCAGCAAAGTGGGGGGCACGGGCCTCCCTGACACTGGGGCCCCCCAAGGCTGTCCCAAGTGGGGGGGGCTGTGGGGAGGAGTGGGCAATGGGGGTGTCTAGGCTGCCCTGGCCCCCCCGCCATGGGGTGTCCCCAAGCTCCCCAAGCCGCTCTGTCCTCCCCCCCCCCCCGGCATGTGGCTGGTGAATAAATGCTCCTGCCCCACTCGGTGTCGGGGGGCCGTGGGGGGGGTGGATGGGTTGAGTGGGGCAGCAGGATGGGAGGGGGGACCCATCGCCGGGGGTTCCCACCTTTACCCGTACTGGCCCACTGGGCTGCGTGACATCCCCCCCCCGCCATAGTGAGGGGCATGGGGCTCCCCGCCGCTGGGACCCCCCCGAGCTGGGGCCCAGGCTGTCCCGGGGCGGGGGGGGGGGGTGTTCTGCCGGGCCGGAGCCCTCCCGGCTGCCCCACATCCCATCTTGGGGGGCTCAGCTCAGCCCCCACGTCCCCATCTGTGCCCCACGGGGGGGGCCCCTGCCCCGGCATGGCGGGGCGTGGGGTGCCCTGCTCCAGGCAAGCAGCCCCCGGGCCATGGCGGGGGGGGGGGGTCGCCGGTTCTGGGACCCCTCGCAGCCCCCCCCGCCCGGTGCCCACCGGTCCCGGTGCCGACTCTTGCCCTCGGCCCGCCTCGCTCTCCCCGGGCCCCCCCCGGTACCTCTCGTTCCGACCCCAGAGCCCCTCCCGGTGCTTCCCTGGACCCCCCCTCTCCCCGTGCCTCTGGATCGCCCCCGCAGCCTCCCTCGTGTTCCTCCCAGTGTGGCCCCCCCCCCCGGCCCGGTACCTCTCGTTACCCCCCCGGTGCTCCCCCCCGATGTCCCCCTTGGTGCTCCCCCCGGTTTCCCCCGCCGTGCTCCCCCGGATGCTCCTCCCAATGTCCCCCCCGGCGCTCCCCCACTCCCCCGCCGGTACCCGCCGATGCTCTCCCCCCCCAGACCCCCCCGGTGGCCCCTCACTGCTCCCCCCGGACCCCCCGCGGTGCTCTCCCGGACCTCTCCGGGTGCCCGTCCCGGTGCCCCCCCCGGAGGGCCTCGGTGCCCATCCCGGTGCCCCCCCGCCCGATGTCCCCTCCGGTGCTCCCCCCGGTGCTCTCCCGGACCCCACCGTTGCCCCCTCGGTGCCCGCCCCCCGCTGCTCCTCCCGGAACCATCCGGGTGCTCATCCCGGTGCCCCCCGGTGCTCTCCCTGGTGCTCTCCCGGACCCCCCCGTTGCCCACCCCGGTGCTCCCCCCGCCGGTGCTCTGCTGGACGCCCCCGGTGCCCCCCCGGTACCCCCTTGTTGCTCCCCCGGAGTCCCCCGGTGCTCCCCCCGATGTCCCCCCGCTGCTCCCGCAAACCCCCTCCGGTCCCCCCGCGTTGCTCTCCCGGCCCCCCCCCGGGTGCCCCCCCCGGTCTCCCCCCCTTGTGTGCCCCCTCCCCTCCCGTTTCCCCCCGCCCCCCGGTGTTCCCGCCCCCCCGGTGTCCCCGCCCACCGCGGCGGGAGCGCGGCCCCGCGGCGCGGCCCCGGCGGAGCATGGCGGGCGCGGGGGGCGCGGGGGGCGCGGGGGGGGCGCCGCCGCCGCCGCCTCCCCCTCCCTGGTACCACCGGGACCTGAGCCGGGCCGCCGCCGAGGAGCTGCTGGCGCGGGCCGGGCGGGACGGCAGCTTCCTGGTGCGGGACAGCGAGAGCGTGGCGGGGGCCTACGCGCTCTGCCTGCTGTGAGTGCGGGGGGGCGGGGGGGGGGACGCGGGGAAGCCGGGGGGGGACACCGGAGGGGGCGGCGGAGGCGTCCCGGGAAGCATCGGGCAGTGGGAAAGGGGACACCGGGGGGCACTGGGGGTGTACCGGGGGAGCACCGACGACGTACTGGGGGGGACACCGGTGGGGGGACAGCGGGGGGGGACACGGGGAATCGGAGGGGACACCGGAGGGGGTGGCGGAGGCGTCCCGGGGAGCGTCGCGGGGGGGGGGAAAGGGGACACCGGGGGGCACCGGGGGTGTACCGGGGGGGCATTCGGGGGAGCACCGACGACGTACGGGGGGGGACACCGAGGGAACCGGGGGGAACACGGGAGGGGGTGGCGGGGAAGTCCCGGGGAGCATCGGGTGGGGGGAAAGGGGACACCGGGGGGCACTGGGGGTGTATCTGGGGGGGATCCGGGGGAGCACCGACGACGTACCGGGGAGGACATCCGGGGGGGACACCGGGGGAACCGGGGGGAACACGGGAGGGGGCGGCGGGGGCGTCCCGGGGAGCATCGGGCAGGGGGAAAGGCGACAGCGGGGGGCACTGGGGGCGTATGGGGAGAGCACCGACGACGTACTGGGGGGGACATCGGAGGGGGACACTGGAGGGGGCAGCGGGGGGGACACCGGGGAGCATCGGGTGGGGGGGAAAGGACACACCGCAGGGGGAAAGGGGACACCGGGTGGCACTGGGGATGTACTGGGGGGGATCCGGGGGAGCACCGACGATGTACCGGGGGGAAAACCGGGGGGACACACCGGGGGGGACACCATAGGGGGTGGCGGGGAAGTCCCGGGGAGCATCGGGTGGGGGGAAAGGGGACACCGGGGGGCACTGGGGGTGTACCGGGGAGGGATCCGGGGGAGCACTGATGACGTACCGGGGGGGACATCGGAGGGGGACACTGAAGGGGGCAGTGGGGGGGACACCGGGGAGCATTGGATGGGGGGAAAGGGGACACTGGGGGGGCACTGGAGGGGAGCACTGTGGGGGGGGATCCGGGGGAGCACCGATGACGTACCGGGGGGGACACTGGGGGCAACCAGGGGAAGGTCCTGGGGAGCATCGGGCTGGGGGAAAGGGGACACTGGGGAGGTACTGGAGGGGAGCACCCGGGGGGGGAGATCTGGGGGAGCACCGATGAGGTACCGGGGGGTCACCGGCAGAGGTCCAGGGAAGCACTGGGGGTGGGGGTCTGGGGGTCCATGGGAGAGGGGGGATCCTGGGGAGCCGCGGGGGGGGGCGTTTGGGGACACCAAGAGGGGGGGAGTGCTTGGGGGGGATCCAGGGAAGCATCGATGAGGTACCAGGGGACACCCAGAGAGGTCCAGGGGAGCACCGGGGGGGGGTCTGGGGAAGCACTGTCGGCACCGGGGGGGGCACTGGAGGGGAGCGGGTGGGGGGATCCGGGGAAGCACCGAGAAGGTATGGAGGGGGGTCACTGGGGGGGGCACCCAGAGAGGTCTGAGAGTCTGGGGGAGATCTGGGGGGCATGGGGGTGTCCAGGGGGGCACTGTTGGCACTGGAGGGGGAGGGCACCTGGAGAAGTCTGGGGAGCACTGGGGGGGGTCTGAGGAGAGCACTGGAGGACATGAGTGGGGTGTCCCGGGGGGGGCAGAGCGGGGGACACTGTCACCCAGAGGGCAGCAGGCAGAGGGGGGTTGTGTCTTGGGGGGGACACACTGGCCATGGGGGTCACCGGCACTAAGGTGGGGACCGGGCATGGGGGGGCAACGGGAAGGGGGGGCTGAGGCAGTGCTGGGAGTGGGGGTCTGGGGGGGCACAGGGAGACCTGGGGGGCACTGACGCTACTGGAGGGCTGGCACCCGCTCTGGGCTGGGTGGGGGTTCCAGGGGGCTGGGGCACCCACAGACGGGGGGGGTCCCAGGGGGGGGGTCCCAGCCCCTGCCCTCATGTCTGGCCGGGGGTCCTAATCCTGGGGGGGGGCTGGCTCTTTGTCTGTGGGTCACACTGGGGGGACTCGGTGGCTCCTGCGGCAACACCGGCTGGTGCCGGGACCACGGGTGGGTGCCAACAGCCCTGGGGGTCCCTGTGGTGGCCGTCCTGTGCGCGGTGACACCGGGATGGCGGCCGGGCCGTCCCCGTGGAGTAGAGCCCGTCCCCCCGGCCGTCCCCGGGGCCTCACCATCCCCTCGGTGCAGTGGCGGGGTGCCGGGGTGCTCCCGGGGTGCTCCCTGGCACCTTGATGTGGTTGGGGCGCGGTGAGGGCACCCTGAAATGAGCCTTTTCCGCTCCGTGCCAGCCCGCAGGCGCCGGTGGCCGCTGGCTTCCTACGGCAAAGGAGGGAGAAGCGGGAGCCGACCTGCCCTGGCCCTGGGCTGTGCCGCGTGCCGCGCCGGCGCAGGGCGTGCAGCCTCCGCGGTGGCACCGTCCTCCTTCCCCGGGGCCGGTGGCTCGTGCGGATTTGGTTTGCTGGCCACGCAGGCACAGGGTGGCTGTGGCCACTGGCTGCCTGCCGTCAAGCCGGGGTGGTGGGCGGCCCCGACGGCACGGCACGGGCAGAGCATGCCTCGCCCCTGTGGGTACCGGCACCCAACGGTGCCGGGGGGCACAGGGGGGCACACAGGTGGGTGCCGGGGGGTCTTGGTGCCATGGTAAGGGGGATGTGGCACTGGCGTCTCCCCCCTCCTGGCCCAGTGCCGGTGGTGGGAAAGTGGCATCCCCGCCGCGGGGCTGGCTCAGTGGCTGGTGTCCCCCCTGTGCCGCTGGCCCGGTGGGCTTGCTGGCTCGGTGCCGCCGGCCCGGTTGTGGGTGCTGCGTGGCTGTGGCGAGGGCCGGCACCCCGCCGCAAGCCGAAGCCCAGCACGGCGATGCCATGGTGGGCAGCTGCGCCAGACCCCACGGTGGCGAGGGGCGGTGGGGGTCCCTGGCCGGGCTGGGGGCAGGAGCGTGCCGCGGTGCCACCGAAGCCCCCTCGCCGGCGCTGGGGCGGCCGCTAGAAGCGGCGGCGGCCACCTAAAAATAGCTGTGGGGGCAGGAGGAGGAGGAGGAAAGGGAACTGCGCCGGGATCCCGGCAGCGCCGTCTTCCTTTAACCCTCCCGCCCACGCGCCGCGGCTGCTGCCGGCACCGGCACGGCGCACTGGGGCTTTGTTGGGGACAGTTGTGGCACACTGGGGCTTTGCCAGGGCTGGCCGTGGCACTCTGAGGCTTCACCGGGGACAGTCACGGCACACCGGGGTTTCACCAGGGCTTTGTTGGGGCTAGTTGTGGCCCACCGGGACTTAGCTGGGAACAGTCATGGCACACCGGGGCTTTGCCAGGGCTGACTGTGGCATACTGGGGCTTCACTGGGGACAGTTGTGGCATGCCAAGGTTTTGCTGGGGACAATTGTGGCACACCGGGGCTTTGCCGGGGACAGACGTGGCACACCAGAGCTTTGCCAGGGCTGGCCGTGGCACACCAGGGCTTTGTTGGGGACAGTTGTGGCACATGGGGGCTTTTGTCGGGGACAGTTGTGGCACGCCAGGGCTTTGCTGGGGACAGTGGTGGCACACCGGGACTTTGCCAGGGCTGATCGTGCCACATGGGGGCTTTGCCAGGGACATTCACGGTACACCGGGGCTTCGCTGGGGACAGTTGTGGCACGCCAAGGTTTTGCTGAGGACAGCTGTGGCACACGGCGGCTTTTGTCGGGGACAGTCACGGCACCCCGGGGCTTTGCTGGGGACAGTGGTGGCATGCAAAAGCTTTGCTGGGGACAGTCGTGGCACCCCGAGGCTTCACCAGGGCTGGCCCTGGCAAGCGGGGCTTTGTTGGGGACAGTCGTGGTACACCGGAGCTTTGCCAGAGCTGGCGGTGGCACGCTGGGGCTTCTCTGGGGACAGTCATGGCACCCTGGGGCTTGGCCAGGGCTGGTGGTGGCAGTCGGGGGATCACCGGGAGGGTCGTGGCACCCCGGGGGCTTTGCCAGGGTGGGCCACGGCACCTGGCGGTGGCGAGCGCTGGCGTCACTGGCTGGCCGTGGGGACGGTCCCCGCGTGGTGTCCCCCGGGAGGGTGGGGGGCCAGAGGCCCCGTCCCACTCTGCACCAGTTCATGGCGATGGCGGTGCTGGGGGGGTGCTGATGGAGAAGGCGGGGTGGGTGCCCCCCTCTCCGGGGTGGGTGCACAGGGGGGTCAAAACACCAGCTGGGGGGGGGCAGCCCCTCGGGGTGGTGCCTGGGAGGGGGGGCGGGCAGCCCCCTGGGGTGGTGGCTGTGGGGCTCCCTCCCCCCCCAGGCTGGGGTCACCTGCACTGACCCCTCTGCTGGGGGTCCCCATAGAGCCCCTCCCTGGGTTACCCATAGAGACCCCCCCCTGTGCTTCCCCTCCAGCTGGGGTCCCTCCTGTGCCCCCCCCCCCCACAGTTTGGGTTCCCCAAACCCTGTGCTGGGGTTCCCATCACCCCCCTGTCACCCCCCCATATGGGGTTCCTGCTCCAGAGACCCTGACTGTGCTCTAGGGCTCCCCACAGAGACCCCCTGTGCCCCCCCCAAGCTGGAGGGCTGTGCATCCCCCCCTGCCCCGTCCAATCCCCTGACCCCAGTTGGGGGGCTCCTATGGTGACCCCCCCAGAATCCTTTGAGTTGGTGACCCCCCAGATCCCTCAGTAGGGGTCTCCCATGGACCCCCTTGTCGTCGTCCCCCCCCTAACCCGGAGGTTTCCCATTCAGCTCCTCCCAGTTTGGGGGGTTCCCCATGGCCCCCCTCCCCCCCCATCCCCTGGCTGGGCATTGGGACCCCCCAGCGCAGCCCCGGTGCTGGGGGAGCGGGTGCTGTGCCCCCCGGGGTGCGATGCCAGCCATGGCGGGGGTGGGGGGGGGGGTCATGTCCACAGGTCGGGGGGGGCAGAAATGGGGGACCACCTTTTCGGAGCCCATGGGAGGGTGCTTGTGCTGTGCCCCCCCCGGCCCCCCGCCTCGCTGTGGGGCCAGGGGCTGGAGGGGCAGAAGTGATTGGGGTGGGGGACGGGGAGTGGGGGGGGCACTGGGGGATGTGGCACTAGGGGGTGGCACCAGGGCACTGTGGGGAGTGGGGGGACACTAGGGGACACGGCACTGTGGGGAGCGGGGTGGCACTGGGGGAGCCGTCACTATGGTAAGTGGGGTGGCACCAGGGAGCTGGCATTGCAGAGAGCAGGGTGACACCAGGGGACCTGCTGGCACCGGGGGACTTGACACTGTGAGGTGACACTGGGGGACCTGGTGATGTGGGGAGTGGGGTGGCACTGGGGGACCTGGCATCGCAGGGAGCAGGGTGACACCAGGGGACCTGGTGCTGTGGGGAGTGAGGTGGCACCAGGGGACATGGCACTGTGGGGTGGCACCAGGGGACTTGGCACTATGGGGTGGCACCAGGGGACCTGGCACCGCAGGGAGTGGCGTGGCACCAGGGGACATGGCACTGTCGGGAGTGGGGTGGCACCAGGGGACACAGCACTGTAAGGTGGCACTGGCGGACACATCACAAGTAGGGTGGCACCAGGGGACATGGCACTGTGGGGTGGCACCAGGGGACGTGGCACCACAGGGAGCAGGGTGGCATCAGAGGACCTGGCACTACGGAGAGCAGGGTGGCACTAGGGGACGTGGCACTGTGGGGTGGCACCGGGGGACACAGCACTGTGGGGAGTGGAGTGGCACCAGGGGACTTGGCACTGTGGGGTGACACCAGGGGACCTGGCACCACAGGGAGCGGGGTGGCATCAGGGAACCTGGCACCATGGGGAGTGGGGTGGCACCAGGGGACACGGCACTGTGGGGTGGCACTGGGGGACACGGCACTGTGGGGAGTGGAGTGGTACTGGGGGACACGGCACTGTGGGGTGGCACCAGGGGATCCAGCAGTTTGGGGAGCAAGATAGCACTGGGGGACCTGGCGCCGTGGGGTGACACTGGGGGACCTGGTGCTGTGGGGAGCGAGGTGGCACTGGTGGACCTGGCACTGTGGGGTGACACAGTGACACCAGGGGACCTGGCACTGCCAGGCAGGGCACCCCCTCCGGTGGCACAGGCAGAGTGGCAGGGGGACACTGCTCCCCCAGCCCCACGGGGGAATGCCACCGGCACAGGGGACGCCGCGGTGGGGCTGACAGGTGGCCCTGGCGCGGTGACAGCCACCTCTGTCTTCATGGTGACCTCCGGGAGCGCCGTGGCCGGGGGCCAGGCCGGGAGCCGCCGTCCCTGCTGCCATCCCTGCCGCTGTCACCCGGGGTGGGAGGTCTGGGGGCGCCGGGGGGTCCCTGTGCGATGGTGGGGACGGGCAGGGGACAGGCGTGGGGTCCTTGTCGCGCTCCCCACTCCCGCTGGCATCGGTGCCCCGTCTCTCAGCGCCGCCCGTCACCCCCAGCCCCGGGGTCGTGTCCCCGCTTCCGCTCGGCTGCCGTTGAAAAAGGAATTGTTTCCTGGCCTCCTGCCTGCCAGCTCCTGCCTCCTCCTGCCTGCCCCTGCCTCCTCCTGCCTGCCCCTGCCTGCTCCTGCCTCCTCCCGCCAGCTCCTGCCTGCTCTGCCTCCTCCTGCCTCCTCCTGCCTCCCCCTGCCTGCTCTGCCTCCTCCTGTCTCCTGCCTATCTCTGCCTGCCCCTGCCTCCTCCTGCCAGCTCCTGCCTGTCCCTGCCTACCCCTGCCTTCTCTGCCTGTCCCTGCCTCCTCCTGCCAGCTCCTGCCTGTCCCTGCCTGCTGTGCCTCCACCTGCCTCCCCATGCCTGCTCTGCCTCCTCCTGTCTCCTGCCTGTCTCTGCCTGCCCCTGCCTCCTCCTGCCTGCTCTGCCTCCTCCTGCCTGTCCCTGCCTCCTCCTGCCTGCTCCTGCCTGCTCCTGCCTACCATGCAGGCAGGGGATGGGCAGCAGGGACAGGATCCACGGCATGGCATGGGGCAGGCTGGAGGATGGCCCGGGGACAGGGGGGTGTTGATCGGGGGGTCCCTCTCGGAGCAAGCCGGGGGTCGCTCTGGGACCCCCAGCACCCCCGCCCTCCCCGGACCCCCAGCACCCTTCCCACAGGCATTTTCCCGTAGGAGCCGGGCTGAGACCCGGCAGCTCGTTACATGCCATGGGTGATGGTAGTACCAGAGCCGCGGGTGCTCGTGCCGGGCTGGTGACAGAGGGGTCCCACGGGAGGGGTGCCTGGTGTCCCCCTGGGGCTGGCGGGGGCTGTGCGGGGAGGTGAGGGGATGTGTGTCCCCCCCGGCACCCCCTGCCTGACCCCCCCCCCCGCCCCCCCCACTGCCCGCAGGTTCCAGAAGCACGTCCACACCTACCGCATCCTGCCCGACGAGGAGGAGTTCCTGGCCGTGCAGGTGGGCACTGTGTCCTGTCCCCCCCCCACAACCCACCGCCACACCAGCCACCCCCCAGCATCGCCACCGTGCCGTGAGTGTGCCCAGCTCCTGGCACAGCGTGGAAGGGCTCGGCATGGCCGCCGTGCCATGAGCGTGCCCAGCTCCTGGCATGGCTGGATGGTTTGGCATCGGCACTGTGCCGTGAGTGTGCCTGGCTCCCTGGCACGGTGTGGCAGGGCTTGGCATGGCCACCACGCCATGAGTGTGCCCGGCTCCTGGCATGGCTCGGCAGGGCTCGGATTCGGCACTGTGCCGTGAGTGTGCCCGGCTCCCCAGCTCTCGGTATGGCTAGAGGCTCAGATTCGGCACCGTGCCATGAGTGTGCCCGGCTATCTGGCACACCTGGAGGCTTGGCACGGCTCGGATTCGGCACTGTGCCGTGAGTGTTCCCGGCTCCCTGGCACGGCCAGAGGCTCAGCAGGGCTCAGATTCGGCACCGTGCCATGAGTGTGCCCGGCTATCTGGCACAACCTGATGGCTCGGCATGACCGCTGTGCCATGAGCGTGCCCGGCTCCCAGCATGGCATGGCAGAGCTCGGCGTGGCCACCGTGCCATGAGCGTGCCCGGCTCCCCAGCTCTCGGTATGGCCGGAGGCTCAGATTCGGCACCGTGCCATGAGTGTGCCTGGCTATCTGGCACACCTGGAGCCTTGGCACGGCTCGGATTCGGCACTGTGCTGTGAGTGTGCCCGGCTCCCACCATGGCATGGCAGGGCTCGGCATGGCCACCGTGCCATGAGCATACCCGGCTCCCCAGCTCTCGGCATGGCCAGAGGCTCAGATTCGGCACCGTGCCATGAGTGTACCCGGCTCCCGGTACAGCCTGATGGCTCGGCATGGCCACTGTGCCGTGAACGTGCCTGGCTCCTGGTACAGCCCGATGGCTTGGCATGGCCACCATGCCATGAGTGTACCCGGCTCCCGGTACTGCCTGATGGCTCGGCGTGGCCACCGTGCCGTGAACGTGCCCGGCTCCTGGTACAGCCCGATGGCTCGGCGTGGCCACCGTGCCGTGAGCGTGCCCGGCTCTCCAGCACGGCCGGGTGGCTCAGCCGGACTCAGCCTCGGCACCGGGCCATACGCGTGCCCGTCTCTCTGGCGCGGCTCGGATTGGGCTCTGTGCCACGCGCGTGCCCGGCTCCCGGCGTGGCCGGCGGCTCGGCAGCCCCATCTCGGCAGCCCCATCTGGGCCGTCCGGCGGCGCCGGGTATTTTTAGAGCAACAGAAGCCCCTTTGTGCCGGCCCGGCCGGCAGGAAAAAGCCGCCCCCGGGAGGGAGGAGGCCGAGGGATGGCGGCGGCTGCTGCCTGCGGCTGCCTGCGGCTGCCTGCACCCTGCCTGCACTCTGCCAGCCCTGCCGGCAGCCATGGCACCGCAGTGGGGTGCCACGTGCACCGAGCCCCACTCCCCACGGGACTCAGCCCCCCATCGTGCGTGGGGGGGTCCCTGCATGGGGGTCCCTGCGTGTGGGGGGATCCCTCCATGGGGGGGGATCCCTCCATATGAGGGGGGTCCCTGCATATGGGGGGCCCATGCACATGGGGGTCCATGCACGGGGCGGGGGGGAGGGGGATCCCTGCATGGGGTGATCCCTGTGTTGCGGGGGGGGTCCCCACATAGGGGGTCCCTGCACAGGGCGATCCCTGCATATGGGGGTGTCCCTGGATGGGGGAGTCTGTGCAAAGGGGGGATCCCTGCATGGGGTGGTACCTGTCTATGGGGGGGCCCATGCACATGGCGGGTCCGTGCATGGGGGGGGATCCCTGCATATGGGGGATCCCTGCATAGGGGGGAGTCCCTGCTTGGGGGGGGTCTCTGCATGGGGTGATCCCTGCGTTGGGGGGGTCCCTACATAGGGGGTCCCTGCAGGAGATGATGCTGGCTTATGGGGGGGGTGTCCCTGGATGGGGGGATCCGTGCAAAGGGGGGATCCCTGCAAAGGGGGGATCCCTGCGTGGGGTGGTACTTGCATGTGGGGGGCCCATGCGCATGGGGGTCTGTGCACAGGGCGGGGGGGCATCGGGGGCCCGTGCACATGGGGGTCTGTGCACAGGGCGGGGGGGCATCCCTGCATGAGTGATCCCTGCATGGGGGGGTCCATGCAAAGGGGGGGATCCCTGCACATGGGGAGTCCCTGCTTGGGGGGTCCCTGCATGGGGTGATCCCTGCGTTGGGGGGGGTCACTGCAGGGTGGGGATCCCTTGGCAGGGAGCGATCCCTGCACAGGGGTATCCCTGTACGGGCTGATCCCTGCACGGGGTGACCCCTGCATGGGGGGTGTGTGTGTGTGTGTGTGTCCCTGGGGAAGGGGGGGTCCCTGAGGAAGGAAGGGGAAGGTGTGGGTGCCCCCGTCGGCGGGCGCTGAGGCTGCCCGTGTCCCCGCAGACCTCGCAGGGGGTGCAGGTGAGACGGTTCCAGACGCTGAGCGAGCTCATCGCCCTGTACCTGCAGCCCAACCAGGGGCTGGTCTGCACCCTCCTCTTCCCAGTGGAGAGGGAGAAGGAGAAGGAGCCCGCCGAGGACAGGGACTATTCGGGTAGGGCAGGGTGACCCGGGGTGGGCTCCCCGGGACCCCCAGACCCTGCTGTCACCGACATCCCCCCCACCCCACCGCACGCCGTTGCAGATGGAGAGGACGACAAGCCACCTTTGCCGCCGCGTTCCGGCTCCACCAGCTTCTCCGGCACCTCTGTGGGGCTCAGCCCCACCGGCCTGGGGATGGAGGGGTCTGCGGAGAGGTGAGGGGTCCTGCCCTGTCCCCCCCTGCCCCGTCCCTGTCCCCGCCAGCTCCTCACACCCACCCCACCGGGCTCCCTCCCCACAGCACCAACGGGCTGAGCAGCATCTCCCACGAGTACCTGAGGGGCAGCTACACGCTGGACCTGGAGGCGGTGAAAGGGGGGGCCAGCAGCCTCCCCCACCTCAACAGGACCCTCGTCACCTCCTGCAAACGGCTGCACAGGTTGGTGCGAGGGGGGGTCGGGGGGCAGGGGGAGGGAGGGATGGAGGGAGGGACGGCGGCACCGGCCGCTGAGCCCGCTGCGTTCCGTGTCCCCAGTGAGGTGGACAAGGTGCTGGCGGGGCTGGAGATCCTCTCCAAGGTCTTCGACCAGCAGAGCTCCCCCATGGTCTCCAAAATCCTGCAGCAGGTGAGGGGGGGGTGCGGGACGACACATGGGGACGTGGTGATGACACCCCTTCCACCCCCACCCCCCCACCCTGGGGATTGTGCCCACGGACCCGCCACGGGGACATGGGGGTGGTGGGGAAGGCAATGGAGGGACACCCACGTGGGATCCAGGGGTCCCATCCCGTCCCATCCCACAGTGTTGGGGGGGGTCCTGCCCCTCTGGGGGCTGGGGTGGATCCAGGGGTCCCATCCTGCCCCATCCCACGGTGCTGGGGGGGTCCTGCCCCTCTAGGGTGCTCGGGGGGGATCTGGGGGTCCCATCCTGCCCTGTCCCACGGTGCTGGGATGGGGGGTCCTGCCCTTTCTGGGGGCTGGGATGGGTTCAGGGGTCCCATCCTGCTGTGTCTCGACCTGTGCCCGGGTGCTGGGGGGGTCCTGCCCCTGTGAGAATCAAGGATGGATCCAGGGGTCCCATCCTGCTCCGTCCCACGGTGCTGGGGGGGTCCTGCCCCTCTGGGGGCTGGGATGGATCCCAGGGTCCCATCCTGCCCCATCACACGGTGCTGGGGGCTGGAAGGGACCTGGGGGTCCCATCTCTTGGTGCTGGGGGGGTTGATCCTGCCCCTCCGGGTATCAGGGATGGATCTGGGGGTCCTGTCCTGCCCCGACCCAGGGTGCTGTGGGTGGTGGTCCTGTCCTGCTCCTTGGCGCGCTGTGGGTGGGGGTCCCGTCCTCCCCCTTGGGGGGGGGGCTGGGTGGGTCTAGGGGTCCCGTCCTACCTCTTGGGGTGCTGGGTGGGCTGGGGGTCCCATCCTGCCCCTCGGGGGTGCTGGGTGGGCTGGGGGTCCGGTCCTGTCCTCGGGGTGCTGCGGGGGGGTGGGGGTCCCATCACGCCCCTCGGGGTGCCGTGGGGGTGTCGGTGGCAGTGGGTGACGGTGGGTGACATGCCGGGCGCAGGTGGCAGGGCAGAGTGTGGTGCTGGGGGGGTGGGTGTCCCGTTGCGCCCCTCGGGGTGCCGTGGGGGGGTCGGTGGGTGACGGTGGGTGACGGTGGGTGACACGCTGGGTGCAGGCGGCGGGGCAGAGCGGGGAGCAGGAGCTGGAGAACCTCGTGCTGAAGCTCTCGGTGCTGAAGGATTTTCTTGCCAGCATTGAGAAGAAGGTGGGGGGGGGGGACACACCTGGGGGGGGGGACACACACCTAGGGTGGGGGGGCTGGGGGCAGGGGGGGTCCTGCTGGGGGGGCTCTGCACAATCTGGGTGGTGCTGGAGCTAAAATGAGCTGCCTGGGGGGCACAGAGGGGATGCCATGGGCTGGGGGGGCTGAATGGAGCTGGGGGGGCTGTTGGGGCTGGGGGGGCTTTGGGGCTGGGGGGGCTGATGGAGCTGGGGGGCTGTTGGGCTGGGGGGGCTGTTTGGGCTGATGGAGCTGGGGGGGCTGTTGAGACTGGGGGGGCTGTTGGGGCTGGGGGGGCTGACGGGGCTCGATGGAGCTTGGGGGGGCTTTTAGGGCTGATGGAGCTTGCGGGGGCTGTTGGGGCTGGGAGGCCTTTGGGGCTGGGGGGGCTGATGGAGCTGGGGGGCTGATGGAGCTTGGGGGGGCTCTTGTGGGTGGGGGAGCTGATGGAGTTGAGGGGGCTGTTGGAGCTGGGGGGGCTGTTGGAGCTGGGGGGGGCTGTTGGGACTGGGGGGCTGTTGGAGCTGATGGAGCTGGGGGGACTGATGAAGCTGGGGGGGTCCGTTGTGGCTGGGGGGGCTGTTGTGGCTGGGGGGTGGCGGTGCCCGGCGTGGGGCTGACCCCCCCGGCTGTGCCAGGCGCTGAAGGCCCTGCAGGAGATGAGCTCGGCTGCCCCCCCGGCCCCCCCCCAGCCCCTCTCCCGCAAGGCCAAGTGCATCCCGGTGCAGACCTTCGAGGTGAGTTGTCCCCCCGCCCCGCTCCCCCCGCCCCTGCCCCGGTGCAGACCTTCAAGGTGAGCCCCCCCCTACTGCGGGACCATCGCTAGGATGGGGGGCGGCTTCGTCACCCACCGAGGCCTGTGTAGGTCTGTTGGGGGGGGCTGGGGGCGTCCTGTGTCCCCCCACAACCCTGCAGCCCGCGGTGCCCCCCCCCCCCACTGCGGGACCATCCCCAGGACGGGGGGGATTCCGCACCCACCAAGGCCGGTGTAGGTCCTTGGGGGGCTGGGGGTGTCCCGTGTCCCCCCCCTCCCCGTCTGTCCCCGCCCCGTCCCCGCAGCCCCTGGTGTGTCCCCCCCCGCCCCCGGCAGGTGAAGCTGGACGTCACCCTGGGGGACCTGACGAAGATCGGGAAGTCGCAGAAGCAGACGCTGAGCGTGGACGTGGAGGGGGGGAGGCTGGTGGTGCTGAAGAAGCAGAAGGACTCGCAGGAGGACTGGAACACCTTCACCCACGACAAGAGTGAGCCGGGGGGGGGGGGGGACGGACACACATACACATGGCGGCGGGGGGGGGGTGTCTGTCACATCCCACTCTCAGGAAAGGCCGGGGGGGTAGGCAGCTTCAGATGCGTAAAGCCCCAACGGCACGGACTAAGGTGAGATAAATCTCCAGGTCCGTATGGAAACGTCTATTAGCTGCCCAAAATGGTTAGTGTAGGTCTTAACGAGGCCCCGATAATTGGTCAGGGACAGTCTTCTTTCTTGGGAAGAATCTTCCCAGGTACAGTCTTTCTTGGGAAGAATCTTCCCAGTCATGGTCTTCTTTCTTGGGAAGCATCTTCCCAGGCCCGGTCTTCTTTCTTGGGAAGAATCTTCCCAGGTACGGTCTATCTTGGGACGAATCTTCCCAGGCACGGTCTTGTTTCTTGGGAAGAGTGTTCCCAGGTACAGTCTTCTTTCTTGGGAAGAATGTTCCCAGGTATGGTCGTCTTGGGAAGTATCTTCCCAGGCGTGGTTGTCTTTCTTGGGAAGCATCTTCCCAGTCATGGTCTTCTTTCTTGGGAAGAGTCTTCCCAGGCCCGGTCTTCTTTCTTGGGAAGCATCTTCCCAGGCGTGGTTGTCTTTCTTAGGAAGCATCTTCCCAGTCATGGTCTTCTTTCTTGGGAAGAGTCTTCCCAGGCCCGGTCTTGTTTCTTGGGAAGAGTCTTCCCAGGTACAGTCTTCTTTCTTGGGAAGAATGTTCCCAGGTATGGTCGTCTTGGGAAGTATCTTCCCAGGCGTGGTTGTCTTTCTCGGGAAGCATCTTCCCAGTCATGGTCTTCTTTCTTGGGAAGAGTCTTCCCAGGCCCGGTCTTCTTTCTTGGGAAGCATCTTCCCAGGCCCGGTCTTCTTTCTTGGGAAGCATCTTCCCAGGTACGGTCTATCTTGGGAAGAATCTTCTTAGTCATGATCTTTCTTGGGAAGAATCTTCCCAGGTACGGTCTTTCTTGGGAAGAATCTTCCTAGGTATTGTCTTCTTTCTTGGGAAGAATTTTCCCAGGTATCATCTTTCTTGGGAAGAATTTTCCCAGGTATCGTCTTTCTTGGGAAGAACCTTCCCAGGTACGGTCTTCTTTCTTGGGAAGAACCTAGAACTGAGAACTAGCGAGCTCGCCACACGCGTGGCAGAGCTACCCTGCCTTCACAAGGCCGTTCTCCCGTCCTTTCAGCCGCCAGAAGTGTGAGCCTTGTCGGTTCTTTGAAGGCCGGGCCTGCCTTATTTATTTCCTTGCGAGTGTTTGAGGCGTTCCGCGGAAGGTTGGGAGGGCCTCCTGCCCCCCCCACCACCCCGGTCCCCAGGGAATTTACGGACCATCTCTTACAGGGTCCCAGCACCCCAAACTGGGGCTGGGCTCCCTATGGGGTGGCAGCGGTTGGGTGTCCCCATCCTGGGAGTCCCTGTGTCCTCCCCGCCCCCGGAGCCCAGGCTGGGGTGGAGGGGTGGGGGTGGGGGGGATTTGGTACCCAAATGGGACACCCCCCCCCCCCCCCCCCCCCCCAAAAAAAAACCCCAACCCCTCCCCCAGTCCGGCAGCTGATCAAGTCCCAGCGGGTGCAGAACAAACTGGGCATCGTTTTTGAGAAGGAAAAGGACAAAACGCAGCGGAAAGACTTCGTCTTCGTCAGCGCCCGGGTGGGTCACGCTCCGCCGGGATTTTTTGGGGGGGGGGCCGGGGCGGGGGGGGATGTCCCTCGTAGGGATGGAGGTAGGGGGAGGTGGGGGAGAGGGGGGGGCAGGATTTAACCCTTGGGCCCCCATGGGGAGTCAGGGATGCCGGGGCAGGGGGGTGTCCCCGGGGTGGTCCCCTGTGCTGGGGGGGTGCTGAGCCGAGCTGGGGGGTCTGTGGGGAACCCCTCTGCCCGCCCCCCCCGCCTTTCATTTATTCCCCCCCCCGTAGAAGCGGGAGGCTTTCTGCCAGCTGCTGCAGCTGATGAAGAACAAGCATTCCCAGCAGGATGAGCCCGACATGATCTCCATCTTCATCGGCACCTGGAACATGGGTGAGGGGGCCGGGGGGGGTCCCAATGGGACGTGAGGGGCAGGACGCTGTGTACCTCCCCAGGACACCGTGTGTCCCCCCCCCAGTGACACTGTTTCCCCCCCCGGTGACACCGTGTTCCTCCCCAGGACACTGTGTACCTCCCAGGACACCCTATCGCCCCCTGGACACTGTGTGTCGTCCCCCCCCCCCGGACACTGTGTACCCCCCAGGACACCATGTCCGTCCCCCCCAGGAGGACACTGTGTACTCCCCAGGACACTGTCCCCCCGCTCAGTGACATCGTCTCCTCCCCCCCAGGACACCGTGTACCCTCCCCAGGACACCGTGTGTCCCCCCAGTGACACAGTGTCCCCCCCCCAGTGACACCGTGTACCCCCCAGAACACCATGTCCCCTCCCCTGGACACCATGTCCCCCCGCAATGACACTGTGTGTCTCCCCCCCCCGCAAGTGACACCATGTACCTGCCAGGACACCGTGTACCCTCCCCTGGACACCGTGTCCCCCCCCAGTGACACAGTGTCCCCCCCCAGTGACACTGTGTACCCCCCAGGACACCGTGTGTCCCCCCCAGTGACACTGTCTCCCCCTCAATGACACTGTGTCCTTGCACAATGACACCATGCGTCCCCCCAGGACACCGTGTTCCCCCCCCAGGACACCATGTCCCCCTGGTGACACGGTGTCCCACCCCAGGACACTGTGTCCCCCCCCCAGGACACTGTGTACCCCCCCCAGCACACCATATCCCCCCCCAGTGACACTGTGTACCCCCCAGGACACTGTCCCCCCCTCACTGACATCGTCTCCTCACCCCCAGGACACCGTGTCCCCCCCCAATGACACAGTGTCCCCCCCCCAGTGACACTGTGTACCCCCCAGGACACCGTGTGTCCCCCCCAGTGACACTGTCTCCCCCTCAATGACACCGTGTCCTTGCACAGTGACACCATGCGTCCCCCCCAGGACACCGTGTCCCCCCCCGCAGGACACCATGTCCCCCTAGTGACACAGTGTCCCACCCCAGGACACTGTGTCCCCCCCCCAGGACACTGTGTCCCCCCCCCAGCACACCATGTCCCCCCCCAGTGGCACTGTGTACCCCCCAGGACACCATGTGTGTCCCCCCAGCATACCGTGTCCTGTCCCCAGTGACACCGTGTCCCCTCCCAGTGACACTGTGTACCCCCCAGGACACCGTCTGTCCCCCCCCCCCGGACACCGTGTACCCCTCAGGACACTGTGTCCCTCCCCCCACCCCGGACACCGTGTCCCCCCTCCTGACCGTGCTGCTGGTGCCCGCCCCCCCGCAGGCAGCGTGCCCCCCCCCAAGAGCATCACCTCCTGGTTCACCTGCAAGGGGCTGGGGAAGACGCTGGACGAGGTGCCGGTGGCCATCCCCCAGGACATCTACGTCTTCGGCAGCCAGGAGAATTCCCTGGGGGACAAGGAGTGGGTGGATTTTCTCCGCGCCGTCCTCAAGGACTTTACGGAAGTCGAGTACCGCCCGGTAGGAACCGTGGCGGGGGGCAGGGCGGGGGGCGTGCCGGGGGTGCTGGGGGGTTGGTGGAGCTGGGTGATGCTCCATGTCCCTGGGGTGGAGATGGGGGTCCCGTCCTGCCCCGTTCCAGGGTGCTGGGGGAGGGGGGTCCTGTCCCTCTGGGATGGATACGGGAGTCACATCCTGCCCCATCCCAGGGTGCTGGGAGGGGTGATCTTGTTCCGCTGGAGGTGCTGGGATGGATCCGGGGGTCCCATCCTGCCCCATCCCTTGATGTTGGGGGCTGTTTTCCCTCCAGGGAGTGGGGCTGGATCCGGGGGTCCCATCCTGCCCCATCCCATGGTGGTGGGGGGGTCCTGTCGCTCTGGAGTGCTGGGGTGGATTCAGGGGTCCCAGGATGCTGGGGGATTGGTCTTGCTCCTCTGGGGAGCAGGGATGGATCCAGGGGTCCCATCCTGTCCCATCCCACGGTGCTGGGGGGATGGATCTGGGGGTCCCATCCTGCCCCATCCCACAGTGCTGGGGGGTTCCTGCCCCTGGGGGGGGGCTGGGATGCATCCAGGGGTCCCATCCTGTCCTGTCCCATGGTGCTGGGGGGGTCCTGCCCCTTGGTGGGTGCTGGGGTGGATCCAGGGGTCGCAGGGTGCTGGGGGGTGGTCTTGCTCCTCTGGGGGGGCTGGGATGGATCTGGGGGATCCCGTCCTGCCCCATCCCATGATGCCGGGGGGTCCTACCCTTCCAGGAAGGTCTGGGATGCATCCAGGGGTCCCATCCTGCCCCGTCCCAGGGTGGTGGGATGGGGGGTCCTGGGAGTGGGGGGTTCTGTCCCTCTGGGGGGCTGGGATGGATCCGGGGGTCCCCTCCTGCCCCATCCCTCCATCTCCTGAGCGGGTGCTCGGGGGCTGCGGTAGCTGCTGGGGCGGGGGTGGGGTGGGTGCTGGGACACCCCGCTGTGTCCCGGCGGGGGGGGGGGCAGGGGGTGGGGGCTGTCAGGGTGGCCGTGCCCCGCAGGTGGCCGTGCAGTCCCTGTGGAACATCAAACTGGTGGTGCTGGTGAAGCCGGAGCACGAGAACCGCATCAGCCACGTCGGCACCTCCAGCGTCAAAACCGGCATCGCCAACACCCTGGGTAGGGGGCACGGGGAGGGGGGGGGCACGGGGACGGGGACGGGGGGTTGTTGCGCGGTCCTGGTGTTGCACGAGGGGGGGTCCTGGGGGGCGTGTGTTGCAGTAGGAAGCGTCCCGGGGGGTGCGTGTGTTGCACAGGGGTGGTCCTGGTGTTGCACGAGGGGGGTCCTGGTGTGTGTGTGTGTTGCACAAGGAGGGGGCGTGTGTGTGTGTTGGACAAGGGGGGGGGCGGGTGTTGCACAAGGAGGGGTCCTGGAGTGTGTTTGTGTTGCACGAGGTGGGGTCCGGGGGGTGTGCGTGTGTTGCGCGAGGAGGGTCCTGGTGTGTTTGTGTTGCACGGGGTGGGTGCTGGGATGTGCGTGCGTTGCACGAGGCGGGTCCTGGGTTGTGTGTGTTGCACGAGGAGGGGTCTGGGTGTGTTTGTGTTGCGCAAGGGGGGTCCGGGGGGGTGTGGTGTGTTGCACGAGGAGGGTCCTGGTGTGTTATGTGTTGCACGAGGAGGGGTATGTGCGTGTGCATTGCAAAAGGAGGGGTCTGGGGGGGTGTGCGTTGCACGAGGGGGGTCCTGCTGTGTGTTTGTGTTGCACAAGGGGGGGTCCTGGGGGGGGTGTGTTGCACGAGGAGGGTCCTGGTGTGTGTGTGTTGCACGAGGAGGTGTCTTGGGGCGGGGTGTTGCACTAGGAAGGGCCTTGGGAGGGGGGGTGTTGCACGAGGAGGGTCCTGGTGTGTGTGTGTCGCACAGGGTGGGTGCTGGGATGTGCGTGCGTTGCACAAGGGGGGTCCTGGGGTGCGTGTGTTGCACAAGGAGGGGTCCAGGGACGTGTGTGTCGCATGGGGACGGGTCCCAGAGCACGTGTGTTGCACGAGGAAGGATGTGGGGGGGGGTGTGCATTGCACGAGGAGGGGTCCTGGAGCACATGTGTTGCACGAGGAGGGGTCTGGGGGTGCGTGCGTTGCACGAGGAGGGTCCTGGCGCGCGTGTGTTGCACACGGGGGGGGGTCTCTGTGTGCATGCATTGCACGAGGAGGGGTCTGTGGGGGTGTGTGTGCATTGCACGAGGAGAGTCCTGGTGTGGTTGTGTTGCACAAGGCGGGGGGGGGGGGTCCTGGGAGGGGGGGTGTTACACTTAGAAGGGTCTTGGAGGCGGGGGGGGTGTATTGCACGAGGGGGGTCCTGCTGTGTGTGTGTTGCACAAGGGGGGTCCTGGCGTGCGTGCGTTGCACGAGGAGGGGCCACTGCCCCATCATCGGGCCTTGGAGACGGCGGGGTTGGGGGCGGGGGGCAGGGGGGAGCTGGCAGCCTGTGTGTCCCGGGGTGGGGGTGGCCGCCCGCCCTGGCCTGATGCGTCCCCGCGTCCCCGCAGGGAACAAGGGCGCCGTGGGCGTCTCCTTCATGTTCAACGGCACCTCCTTCGGCTTCGTCAACTGCCACCTCACCTCCGGCAACGAGAAGACGGCACGGTGAGGTCCCATCCCCCCCCCCCCGGGGACGTGCCACCCCCTGTCCCCGTCCCCGTGCCACCCCAGTTTTGTGTGTCATGTGTCCCGTCCCCATCCCCGGGCAGGAGGAACCAGAACTACCTGGACATCCTGCGCCTGCTCTCGCTGGGGGACAAGCAGCTGAGCTCCTTCGACATCTCCCTCCGCTTCACCCACCTCTTCTGGTTCGGGGACCTCAATTACCGCCTGGACATGGACATCCAGGTGAGGGGGCGGGGGGGAGGTGAAGGTGGGGAGGGGTGTCTCGGTGTGTCTGTGTCCCCCCCACCCCGTCCCAGCCCTTCTGTCCCCCAGGAGATCCTCAACTACATCGGCCGCAAGGAGCTGGAGCCGCTGCTCAAGGTGGATCAGCTCAACCTGGAGAAGGAGAAGCACAAAGTCTTCCTGCGCTTCGGTGAGACCCGCGGCGTTTTCCCTCCAAGGGGGGGCGGGGGGGGGTGTGTGTGTGTCCTGTCCCTCTTGGTGGGGCTGGGATGCATCTGGGGGTCCCGTCCTGACCCGTCCCGCGGCGCTGGGGGGAGTTTCTGCCCCTCCTGGGGGGCTGGGATGGAGCTGGGGGTCCCATCCTGCCCCATCCCATGGAGCTGGGGGGGGTCCTGACCCTTGGGGGGGCTGGGGTGGATCTGGGGGTCCCATCCTGCCCCATCCCATGGAGTTGGGGGGGTCCTGCCTTTCCAGGAGTGTCTGGGATGTATCCGGGGGTCCCATCCTGCCCCGTCCTATGGTGCTGGGGGGGGTCCCTGCCCCTCGGGGGGGCTGGGCTTGATCTTGGGGTTGCACAGTGCTGGGGGGCTCCAGCCCCTCAGGGGGCTGGGCTGGATCTGGGGGTCCCATCCTGCCCCATCACATGGTGCTGGGGTGGGGTCCTGTCGCTCTGGGGGGCTGGGATGGATCCAGGGGTTGCAGGTTGCTGGGGGGGGGGGGGGTGGTCTTGCTCCTCCTGGGGGGCTGGGATGGATGTGGGGGTCCCATCCTGCCCCATCCCATGGTGCTGGGGGGGCTCCTGTCCCTCTAGGGGTGCTGGGATGCATCCGGGGGTCACATCCTGCTCTGTCCCATGGTGCTGGGGGGTCCTGCACCTTGAGGGGGCTGGAATAGATCCGGGGGTCCCATCCTGCCCCATCCCAGGGTGCTCGGGGTGGGGGGGGGGTGCGGTCCTGCCCCTTGGGGGTGCTGGGCTGGATGCGGGGATCCCATCCTGCCCCATCCCTCCATCTCCTGAATGGGTGCTGGGGGGCTGCGGCTGATGCTGGGGGGGGGGGGGCGGCTGTGGGTGCTGGGGACCCGCTGTGTCCCGGCAGAGGTGGGGGGGGGGTCAGGGTGGCCGTGCCCTGCAGGTGGCCGTGCAGTCCCTGGGGGGGGAACATCAAACTGATTTGTGGGAGGTGGTTCGGGGCGGGGGGGGGGGGAGGGCAACCCCCCACTTTTGGGGCTGTCCTGACCCCCCCCCTCCGGCTCCCCCCCCCCGGCTGTGGGTGCAGGCGAGGAGGAGATCACCTTCCCCCCCACCTACCGCTACGAGCGGGGCTCCCGCGACACCTACGTCTGGCACAAGCAGAAGCCCACAGGGGTAGGTGCTGGGGTGGGGGGGGGGGGGGTGGGGGGGGTCGGGGTGGGGGGAGTAGACACCCCAGATTAATGTGTCCCCCGCCCCCCCCGCCGTCCCCGTCCCCTCCAGGTGCGCACCAACGTGCCGTCCTGGTGCGACCGCATCCTCTGGAAGTCCTACCCCGAGACCCACGTCAACTGCAACGCCTACGGTGAGCTGGCCATGTCCCCCCCGCCCGCCCCCCCGGGACACCGTGTGTGTCCCCCCCCTCCCAGGACACACCATGTCCCCCCCGCTCAGGGCACTGTGTCCCCCTTTCCCCCAGGGCACTGTGTACCCCTGAGGACACTGTGTGTCCCCCCTCAGGATGTGTCCCACCCCCCCCAAGATGCTATGTACCCCCCCCAGGACACCATGTGTCCCTCCCCCCAGGACAGCATGTGTCCCCCCCCGGGGACACTGTGTTCCCCCCCACTCAGGACACCACATCCCCCTGGCTCAGGACACTGTGTCCCCCTTCCCCCAGGACACTGTGTACCCCTGAGGACACTGTGCCCCCCCCTCAGGACAACGTGTCGTTCCCCCCCCAAGACACTGTGTACCCCCCCAGGACACCGTGTGTCCCCCCACCCAGGACACTGTGTACCCCCCAGGACACCCGGTCCCCCCCAGAACACTGCATCCCCCCCCAAGACACTGTGTACCCCCAGGACACCATGTGTCATCCCCCCCCGGACACTGTGTGCCCCCCCAGGACACCATGTCCCCCCGCTCAGGACATCTTGTCCCCCTTCCCCCCAGGACACTGTGTACCCCCCCAGGACACTGTGTGCCCCCCCAGGACACCGTGTCGTCCCCCCCCCAGGACACCATGTACCCCCCAGGACACCCTATCCCCCCAGAACACTGTGTCCCCCCCAAGACACTGTGTGCCCCCAGGACACCATGTCCATCCCCCCCCAGGCCACTGTGTCCCCCCCCCAGGACACCATGTTCCCCGCTCAGGACACCGTGTCCCCCTTCCCCCAGGACACTGTGTGCCCCCCCAGGACAACGTGTGTCCTCCCCCAAAACACTGTGTACCCCCCAAGATACTGTGTACCCCCCAGGACACCCGGTCCCCCCCCAAGACACTGTGTGCCCCCCAGGACACCATGTGTCCCCCCCCCCCCAGGACACTGTGTCATCCCCGCCAGGACACTGTGTGTCCCCCCCAGGACACTGGGTCGTCCCCCAGGACACCGTCTGTGTCCCCTGGGGACACAGATCCTGACACACTTCCCCCCCCCCCGCCCCCCGCGATCCCGCAGGGTGCACAGACGACATCGTCACCAGCGACCACTCGCCCGTCTTCGGCTCCTTCGAGGTGGGGGTGACGTCCCAGTTCGTCTCCAAAAAAGGTGCCTGTCCCCAAGCAGACACCCCGCTTCCCACCTCCCCCCCCCCAACCCCTGCCATGTGTGGGTCCCACCTCTCCCTCCAGGGGAGCGGGGGGGGGGGGGGGGGATGTCCCTGAGCCTGGCCTGTCCCTGGAGGGCTCTCCAAGTCCTCCGAGCAGGCGGTACATCGAGTTCGAGAGCATCGAGGCCATCGTCAAGACGGCCAGCCGCACCAAGTTCTTCATCGAGTTCTACTCCCCCTGCCTGGAAGGTGAGGGATGGGGTGGGGGTACCCAACGCGGGGGGGCATCAAGGGGAAGGAGACCTGGGGGGCCACCAAGGTGAAAGGGACCTGGGGGGCCACCAAGGGGAAAGAGGCTTGGGGGCCCACCAAGGGGAGAGAGGCCTGTGGGGCCACCAAGGGGAAAGGGACCTGGGGGGCCACCAAGGGGAGAGACATGGGGGGCTACCAAGAGGAAGGAGACCTGTGGCGCCACCAAGGCAAAAGGGACCTGGGGGCCCACCAAGGGGAAAGGGACCTGGGGGGCCACCAAGGGGAGAGAGACATGGGGGGCTACCAAGAGGAAGGAGACCTGGGGGGCCACCAAGGGGAAAGAGGCCTGGGGGGCCACCAAGGGAAAAGGGACCTGGGGGCCCACCAAGGGGAGAGAGACATGGGGGGCTACCAAGAGGAAGGAGACCTGTGGGGCCACCAAGGGGAAAGAGGCCTGGGGGGCCACCAAGGGAAAAGGGGCCTGGGGGGCCACCAAGGGGAGAGAGACCTGTGGGGCCACCAAGGAGAAAGGGACCTGGGGGGCCACCAAGGGGAAGGGGACCTGGGGTGCCACCAAGGGGAGAGAGACATGGGAGGCCACCAAGAGGAAGGAGACCTGGGGGGCCACCAAGGGGAAAGGGACCTGGGGGGCCACCAAGGGGAAAGAGGCCTGGGGGCCCACCAAGGGGAGAGAGACATGGGGGGCTACCAAGAGGAAGGAGACCTGGGGGGCCACCAAGGGGAAAGAGGCCTGTGGGGCCACCAAGGGAAAAGGGGCCTGGGGGGCCACCAAAGGGAGAGAGACCTGTGGGGCCACCAAGGAGAAAGGGACCTGGGGGGCCACCAAGGGGAAGGGGACCTGGGGTGCCACCAAGGGGAGAGAGACCTGGGAGGCCACCAAGAGGAAGGAGACCTGGGGGGCCACCAAGAGGAAGGAGACCTGTGGCGCCACCAAGGGGAAAGGGACCTGGGGGGCCACCAAGGGGAGAGAGACATGGGGGGCTGATGGTGGCCTTGCCATGTGTGTGTCGTTCCCCCCCCCCCGCCGGCAGAATTCAAGAAGAGCTTTGAAAACGACAGCCAGAGCAGCGACAACATCAACTTCCTCAAGGTGCAGTGGTCGTCCCGGCAGCTGCCCACGGTGAGGAGGGCAGGGATGGCGGCGGCAGTGCCGGGGGGGGGGGGGGGGGGGGGGTGGGGGTGGTGCGGAATGCAGGCAGGGAGACTCCCCCCTCCTGCATCCCAGTGACCGTCCCCCTCTGTCCCCCAGCTGAAGCCCATCCTCTCCGAGATCGAGTACCTGCAGGACCAGCACCTCCTGCTCACCGTCAAATCCCTCGACGGCTACGAGTCCTACGGTGAGCACCCAGCGCCGGGCCGGGGGGGGGGGGAAGGTTATGGGGAGGGGAGGTTGGGGGCGAGGCGGTCCCAAGGGGGATGGTGGACCCTCGGACACCCCCCCCCCACCCCCCCCTTTATTTTGCTCACCCCCAGGGGAGTGCGTCATCGCCCTCAAGTCCATGATCGGCAGCACGGCGCAGCAGTTCCTCACCTACCTCTCCCACCGGGGCGAGGAGACCGGCAACATCCGCGGCTCCATGAAGGTGCGGGTGCCCGCCGAGCGCCTGGGCACCCGCGAGAGGCTCTACGGTGAGCTGGGGGGGGGGGGGGGGACACGCACGCACGCACACACAGGGGGGATGGGATCCCCCCCCCCCCCGCCCTGAGCTGAGCGCTCCCCCCCACCCCGTGCCTCGCAGAGTGGATCAGCATCGATAAGGACGAGACGGCGGCCGGCAAAGGGAAGGTGCCGCTGGGTGCCAGGGCCAACCAGGACTATGCCAAGTACGGGGGACAGGGCGGTGGGGGGAGTGTGTGTGTGTGTGCACCGGTGACCCCCACCTGGGGGTCCGGGGGGGGGAGATGGGGGTCCCGGGGGGTGGGGCTGAGGGGGCTGGAGCATCTCCCGGTGAGGTCTGAGACCTGTCCCGGGGGTCTGACCCCATCCCAGGGGGCTGAGCCCCATCCCCTGGGGATGAGCTGCATCCTGGGGGGAGGCCAAGCCCCATCCTGGGGGGCTGAGCCCCATCCTGGGAGGTCTGAGCCCTGTCCTGGGGTTCTGACCCCATCCCAGGGGGCTGAACCCTGTCCTGGGGGGCTGAGCCGTGTCCTGGGGGGCTGGGCCCCATCCTGGGCGGGGTCTGAGCCCTGTCCTGGGGGGGCTGAGCTGTGTCCTGGGGGGCTGACCCCATCCAGTGGGGCTGAGCTGTGTCCTGGGGGTCTGAGCCCTGTCCTGGGGGGCTGACCCCATCCAATGGGGCTGAGCTGTGTCCTGGGGGGCTGAGCGCCATCCCATGGGGGGCCAAGCTCTGTCCCTTGGGTCTGAGCCCTGTCTTGGGGGGCTGAGCCCCATCCTCTGGGGCTGAGCCCCATCCTAGGGGGGGATCTGAGCCCTGTCCTGGGGGGCTGACCCCACCCTATGGGGCTGAGCCATGTCCTGAGGGGCTAAGCCCCATCCTGGGGGGGGTTGAGCCCTGTCCTGGGGGGCTGAGCCCCATCCCGGGGGCTAAGCCCCATCCCAGTGGGCTGAGCCCCATCCTGGGGGGGGCTGAACCCCATCCTGGGGTTCTGAACCCCGTCCTTGGGGGGCTGAGCCCTGTCGTGAGGGTCTGGAGCCCTGTCCTAGCGGTCTGAGCCCCTTTCTGGGGGGCTGAGCCCCATCCTATGGGTCTGCCCCCCATCCTGGTGGTCTGAGCCCTGTCCTGTGGGGCTGAGCCCTGTCCGGGGGGGGCTGAGCCCCATCCCATGGGTCTGACCCCATCCTGGTGTTCTGAGCCCCATCCTTGGGGGGCTGAGCCCCATCTTGGGGGGGGTTGAGCCCTGTCGCATGGGTCTGAACCCCATCTCGAGGGGGCCGAGCCCCACCCGGGGGGATTCCGAGCCCCACGGGGCACCCCACCACCTCTCGTTGCCCAGGTCGGTGGGACGGAAGCCCCCCGGTGCCGAGCCACCCGCCGCCCCCCCAGCGAAGCTGCCGGAGGAGCTGGAGAAGGGCAACACCGCGCCGGCCCCCCGGCCCCCCGCCCCACACCGCGGCCCCCCCAGGGAAGAGCCTGCCCCGAGCCGGTGAGTGGGGATGGGCAGGGTTTTAAGTGGCGGGGGGGGGGGGGGGGGGGGACGACGATGACACAGGGACACCCACCGCCTCCCCCCGCACCCATGGGTTGTACCCCATCCTGAGGGTCTGGCTCACCCCTGTGTGTCATGTCCCCCTTCCCCCCCCCCAAAAAAAAGGTGCACGGCGGAGGCGACGGGGGGGCCGCTGAAGAACAGCTTCAACAACCCGGCGTACTACGTGCTGGAGGGGGTGCCCCATCAGCTGCTGGCCCCCGGGGACCCCGGCAAACCCCCCCCCGCCAAGGGCAAGGTGCAGCCGGGGGTCCCCGAGCGGCGCCGGCGCCCCTCCTGCCGGGGGGGGGAGGAGAGCTCCTCGGACGAGGACACCGGCACCCTCAACCTGCCCCCCCCCGATTTCCCCCCGCCGCCGCTGCCGCGCGAGCTGGAGGTGCCCCCCCCCAACCCCTTCTTCGGCACCCTCAAGGAGGACCCCAAAACCCGGCCGGCTTTGGGTGACCCCCCCCCACCCAAGCTGCACCCCCGGCCCTTGGGATTCGGGATGGAGGCGCCTGGGGGGACCCCTTTAACCGGGGGGGTTCCAGCCCCTGGGGGCATTCCACCCCCCGCGGGGGTTCCGGCTGCCCCTGGGGGGGTCGCAGCCCCCGGGGGGGTGCCGTCGGTGGCGGGGGGGCTGCTGGACGACCGCTCCTGCTCGGTGCTGCAGATGGCCAAGACGCTGAGCGAGGTGGACTATGGCGGGGGGAAGGGGAGGGCAGCCCCCCTTCCCCCTCCCCAACCGCTGCTGGGCAAGGGGGGGCGCTTGGAGCTGCCCCCCCGCTGCCTGCCCCCCGACTACGGCCGCCCCCTCGCCTTCCCCCCCCACTCCATCCGGGAGAGCATCCAGGAGGACCTGGCTGAGGAGGTGGGTGCTCTGGGCGGGGAGGGAGGGGGAGGTTTGGGGGGGGGGGGGGGGGGTGTTGGGGTGCTCCCCTCCCTTTGAGGGGGGCCCTGGGGTGCGCTGAGGTGGGGGGGGGAAAGGGGGTGGCGTGAGGGATGTGGTGGTGGTTTGGGGTGGGGGGACTGTGGGGCGGAGCTGGGGGGGGAGAGGGTGGGAGGGGCAGAGGGTGGGCACCCCCCCCCGCCTGCACCCCCCCCCGCCTGCATCCACGGGAGCATGGGGGGGTCCCATGCCGGGGGGCGGGGTGGGGGGTGGTGATCCCTGGGGGTGCGTGGGGGGCTGAGGGTGGGTGCTGTCCCCCAGGCGCTGTGCCCCCCTCCCCGGGCAGCGCCCCTTCATGGCACGGGGTGGGGGGGTCCCATGCTGAGGGTGGGGGTCCCCTGGGGTTGTGGGGGGGGCTGAGGGTAGGGGGCTGCCCCCCAGGTACTGTGCCCCCCTTCCCGGGTAGGGCCCCTCCATGGCACAGGGGGGTCCCCAGGGGAATGTGGGGGGGGGCCGTGGGAGTGCTGAGGGTGGGTGCTGCCCCCCCCCACCCCCACCCCAGGCGCTGTGCCAGGGGGGCCGTGGCGGGGGGGCCGTACCCGGCGTGGGCGAGTGGCTGCGGGCGCTGGGGCTGGAGCGGTACGAGGAGGGGCTGCTGCGCAACGGCTGGGACGACCTGGAGTTCCTCAGGTGAGGGGCACCCCCGGGGCGGGGGGGGGGAGGCACCCCCAAACCCCCCCCACCCCACCCCCCCCCCCCCCCCCCCGCCTTGCCAGCCGCGGTGGGTCCACGTCCTCCCCTCGCCAGGGGGGTCACGGCCGTGCCTGGGTGGGGGCACCCTGCCGTGGGGAGACCCCTGGGGGGTGCTGCCCTGGGGGGTCCCCGCTGCATTGGGGCGTCCTTGCTGTTCCTTGGGGGTGGAGGGGGCCCCCACTGCCCCTGGGGGGTCCCCGCTGCCCCCCTGGGGGTCCCCGCTTCACTGGGGGGGGTCCCAGCTGCACTGGGGGTTCCTCGCTGCCCCTGGGGGTCCCTGCTTCATCGGGGGGGGGGGGGGGGGGTGTTCCTGCTGCCCCCCTGGGGGTCCCCACTGTCCCTGGGGGGTCCCCACTGCTGCTGGGGGGGTCCCTGCTGCATTGGGGGGTCCTTGCTGCATTGGGGGGGTCCCCACTGCCCCTGTGGGTCCCTGCTGCACTGGGGGGGGGGGGTCCCTGCTGCCCCACTGGGGGTCCCCACTGCATTGGGGGGGGTCCCTGCTGCATTGGGGGGGTCCCTGCTGCTCCCTGGGGGTCCCCGCTGCATTGGGGGGTCCCTGCTGCCCCTGGAGGGGGGGTGTCTCTGCTGCATTTGGGGGTCCCCGCTGCTCCTCAGGGGTCCCTACTGCCCCTTGGGGGTTCCTGCTGCACTGGGGGGGGTCCCACTGCCCCCCAGGGCCACGTAGCCCCATGGTAGGGATGGGGAGGAGACCGGGTGGGCACCCAGCAGCCCAAGCGGGTGCCCCTGCGCCCACCGAGGGGGTCCCCCCATGGCCTTGGGGTCCCCGCCCAGGGGATGGTGAGACCCATGCCTGTGCCCGCCCCCCGCCCCCCCCCCCCAGCGACATCACGGAGGAGGACCTGGAGGAGGCCGGTGTGCTGGACCCCGGCCACAAGCGCGTCCTCCTGGAGAGCCTCCAGCTCCACAAATAGCCACAGCTGGGAATCCTGCATCCCGCATCCCATGTCTGCGCATCCTGTGGCCCAGCATCCCGCATCCCGCGGCCGAGCATCCCGCATCCCGCGGTTGGGCGTCCCATGGATGCACGTCCCGCATCCTGCAACCGAACATCCCGCATCCCGTGGCCGAGCATCCCAAATCCCATGGTTGAACGTCCCACGGATGCACATCCCGCATCCTACGACCGAACATCCTGTATCCTGCGGCTGCACATCCCGAGTCCTGCGGCCGAGCATCCCGCATCCTGCGGTTGATCGCCCCACGGATGCACATCCTGCATCCCGTGGCCGAGCATCCCGCATCCCGCGGCTGAGCGTCCCTCATCCCGCAGTTGAGCGTCCCATGGATGCACAGCCCACATCCCACAGTTGATCACCCCACGGATGCACATCCTGCATCCTGTGTCCGAGCATCCCGCATCCTGCGGCCGAGCATCCCGCATCCCGAGGCCGAGCATCCCATGGATGCACATTCTGCATCCCGCGGCCGAGCATCCCGCACCCCGTGGTTGATCGCCCCATGGGTGCACATCCCACGTCCCAGGGATGCACATCCCGCATCCCGCAGCCGAGCATCCCCTGTCCCGCATCCGTGCATCCCGCCATCACCAGCAGTAGCCGTCACCAGCAGCTGGCGGGAGCACCGGGACCCCCCCCACCCCTGGGTGTTGGGTAACGGCAGGTTGGCAGGGGGGGTGGGGGTGTCTGGGGGTGGGGGGCAAGGGGGGGGTGGGTCCTGGTCAGACAATTTCAGTGGGGGGGTCCCGCCCATGGGGCCTCCCCTCGTTTTAAGTTATTTCTTATTTATTGAGAGAAGGGACGAGCCTTCGTCTTGCGGGGGGGGGGAACACCTGCGGGTGGGGGTTCCAACGTGGCCCCTCGCAGCCGTGGGGGGGAGGAAGAGGAGGAGGCTCTGAGTGAAGTCATGTCGCAACCCAAGTGCCTTCGTGATGCTGGGGATGGGATGGGGGGGCCCTGCCACCCCCCATGGACGGCACTGGGCAAAACTTGGGGGTCCCGTCCCTGCCCTGGAGGTCCCATCCCCACCCTCGGGGTCCCAACCCCACCTATGGGGTTCCATCCCCACCCGTGGGGGGTCTGGTCCCCCCCAGGGGATCCCAATCCCACCCAAGGGGTTGCATCCCTGCCTTGGGGGTCCCAATCCCCACCCAAGGGGTCCCAATCCCACCCTGGGGGTCCCGTCCCCCCCCAGGGGGTGCCAACCCTTGCCTGGGGGTCCCGTTCCCACCCAGGGGGTGCGAACCCCACCCTGGGAGTCCCATCCCCGCCTTGGGGGTCCCATCCCCACCGTGGGGGGTCCCGTCCCCACCCAGGGGGTGCCAACCCTTGCCTGGGGGTCCCATCCCCACCTTGGGGGGTCCCAACCATTCCCTGGGGGTCCCTTCCCCCCCAGGGGCTCCCAATCCCACCCTGGGGGTCCCATCCCCCCCCAGGGGGTCCCGCTGCAGCAGAGCCGGACCAGTGCCTTCACCCACTTCCCCCCCACCACCACCACCAGTGCCTCCGGGGTGCCCCCCCCCCAGTTTGCCCATTAGGTACTTGCTGGATCCGTCCCCTCCCGGGGGCTGCGCCAGCCTCGGGGGGTGGCAGCGGGGCTGGCACCCGAGTGTCTCCCCCCCCGGGGGTGCTCAGCCAGGTCTAACCCCCCCCCCCTCCCGGGGGTGCTCACCTGGGTGTGTGTCCCCCCAACGGGTGCTGATCCAGGTTCCCCCCCCGCGGGTGCTCAGCCCCCAGCCTCACCAAGTGCCCTTCCAGGGGGGGTCCCCAGGGTGGGGGGAGGGTGTCTCCCAGTCGTGCCTTTCCCCCCCCTCCCCACGGGCTGCACCCAGGGGTGATGGGGGGCGATGCCCCCCCCCGGCCCAGCTCCTCGGACCCCAAACCCACACCTCCCCCCCGGCCCCGCTGCCACCACTCCGGCTGAGATGAAGGATGGGCCGGACACCCCCCGCCCCACACCTTTGGCAGCCCCCCCCCTAATCCCCCCCCCACCCCCCCCCTCGTTAGCTAACGAGGTGTTTGGTGTGAAATTAATCCTACTAAAAATACCCCCCCACCACCCCTTGTCCTGCCCCGTCTTTGGGTGGTTTTTGTTCAATCGCGAGTTGGGGCGGGGCGGGGGGGGTGTTAATGTTTAATCAACGTCGTTGTAATTAATCAATGGGCATTGGAATTAATGGGCTCCTACTGCGCCGGGGGCGGGGGGGGCATTCCTATGGGAATCGCGGGATGAGGAACAGGGTCCCAGCACGGTCCGGGACCCTCCGGGCTGGCCATACTGGTCCCAGCATGGTCCAGATGCCCCCATCCCCGACACCCCCTGTAGACCCTGACCCAGCACCCAACGAAGCATCCGGGGCGGGGGGGGGGGGGCTTTGCACTGAGCAACCCCTGCCTGCACCCCCTGCCCGCACCCCTGTCTGCATCCCCTGCGTGCATCCCTGCCTGTATCCTGCCTGCACCGCTGCCTGCACCGCTGCCTGCATCCCCTGCGTGCATCCCTGCCTGTATCCTGCCTGCACCGCTGCCTGCATCCCTTGCCTGCATCCCTTGCCTGCACCCCGTGCCTGCATCCCCTGCCTGCATCCCTTGCCTGCATCCCTTGCCTGCACCCCGTGCCTGCATCCCCTGCCTGCATCCCTTGCCTGCACCCTCCCTGCACTCTGCCTGCACCCCTGCCTGCACCCCGTGCACCCCCTGCCTGCGCCCCCTGCCCCCTCCCTGCCTCATCCCAGGGGCATTGCAGCCCCCAGCCCCCCCCGTACCCCAGCCCCCCCGTTCCCCCCCCCCCCCCCCCCACTCACGGCACCCCAGGGTGATCCTCGCTGCCACCCCAGGTCCCCGCTCGGGGTCTTTTTTGGGAGGGGGGGGACGGGACACGACACCCCCAAACATCCCTAAGGGGCCGGGGCCTGCGCACCCCCGGCATCGCCTAGGGGTCCACAAGGGGGGCTGGGGGGGGGCCCCGGGGGGGTGGTGGGGGTGGCCGTGACCTTCAGCCCCGGGGGGGGGTGTCGCAGCGAGGTGGGGGTGGGGGGGCCGGTGGTGTCTGCAATAAATTAAGTTTTATTTGGATTAGTGTCGTTTGCAAACGGGGCCAATAAATTACAGAACGGTTAAAAACCAAAAAAAAAAAAAACCAAAAAAAACCCCACCTCAAAAAAAAAAAACAACCCCAAAAAAGAAAAAAAAGGCGAAAACCAAACCCACCTTAGCCTGGGGGAGGGGGATACGGGGGGGGGGGGCGGAGACCCTCGATGGGGTGGGGGGAGAGGGATGGGGGTCCCACCGCTGCTCACCGCGCTGCGAAGCCCCCCCCGCGGGGGTCAGAGCTGCACCCTGACCCCCCCCCCCCCCAGCCCCGGGACCCTCCCCAGGGTGGCGGCCCGGCTAGAGACGGGGCCCGGCGGCGGGGCGGGGGGGGGCTCCCCATCCATCTCCCGGGGTCCCGGGTCCTCCAAGGGGTCCCGCAATCTGCTCCGGGGGGGGGGGGGGGCTCAGTGGGACGGTGACGGCAGCGAGCGCACAGCCCCAGTCCTGCGTTTGGCCCCCCCCCCCCCAAATCCCATCGCGGGGGGGGGTGTGTGGGGTGTCTCCCCTCCAATCCCACCGGTGTGCTGCTGTGGGGGGGGGGGGAGCACATCCGTGTCCGCAGGCAGGATTTGGGGGGGGCATCACCCCCTCCCCGCACCGGGGGGGCTTTTTCTACCCCTGGCACCGCTCACCCCGCGGCCCCCCCGGGACCCCTAAAGTGCTTCCTCGCCCCCATCCCATGGTGGGGGGGGGGGGTGGCCCGGGGAGGGGGGGGGGCGCACCACAATACCGGAGCACCCCACAGCTGCCCCCACCCCTGGGGTGCACCCCCCCAAAGCGTGTTGGGTGGGGCTGGGGGGCTCCTGACCCCCCCCTTTGCCCCCCCCGTGGTCCCACAGCACCCATGGGTTGGGGGAGAGACATCGATGGGGGCTTCCCCCAGCTCTGCGTCCATCCCATCGGCACAGGGTCCGGGAGAGGGTGGGGGTCCCGTGGTCCCCCCGGCTAACAGCCTTGGGTGGGGGGGTCCCCGATCCATCTCCCCCCCCCCCCCCCGCCGGTGGCCGTTTGCCGGAGCATCATCGCTGGGTGCGCGTTGGGTGGGAGCGTCGTCACGGCGGGTGGGGGGCCCTGTGGCCCCCCCCCATGGCCCCACAGCATCCGTGGGTGGGGGGGAGGCGTTGGCAGGGGGTCCCATGCCCCCCCTCTGTGGTCCCACAGCACCCGTGGGTGGGGGGGAGGCGTCAGTGGGGGCTTCCCCCAGCTCTGGGTCCGTCCTGTTGGTGCAGTGTCCAGGAGAGGGTGGGGGTCCCGTGGCCCCCCCGTAGTCACACAGCACCCATGGATGGGGGGGAGGCGTTGGCAGAGGGTCCTGTGGCTCCCCCCCCCCCCCATAGCCCCACAGCACCCATGGGTGGGGGGAGACGTCGGTGGGGGCTTCCCCCAGCTCTGCGTCCATCCCATCGGCACAGGGTCTGGGAGAGGGTGGGGGTCCTGTGGCCCCCCCCGGGGAACGGCCTTGGCTGGGGGGTCCCCGATCCATCTCCCCCCCCTGCCTCCCCACCAGCGGCCGTTTGCCGGAGCATCATCGCTGGGTGCGCGTTGGGTGGGAGCGTCGTCACGGCGGGTGGGGGGCGCGGGGCGGCGGTTGGGGGGATCCGGGGGGGATGGTGGGGGTGGGTGGAGGGGGTGGGTGTGAATTTGGGGGGGGGGAGGGTGGGGGGGGGAGCCCAGCCGTCTCCGGCGCATCAGAAGAGGTTTGTCTTGAGCGCGTTGGGTTTCCGATGGAAGGAGGAGAGGACGCCGGAGAAAGGTCCCGGCACGGCTTCGGCGGGCTGCCAGGCCTTCAGCAGGTCGGCGGCGTTGGCGGCTCCGCTGCTGGTGCTCACGCCGGCCCAGATGGGTGCCTTGAGGCCTTGGGGGGGGGGATGGCCGGGTCCCATGGGTGCCCCCGCCCCGGGACTGGGACTCAGGCTAGCGCCGGGGCTGCCCAGGTTGCCGGCGGCGGGCAGGGAGGCCGTGCTGTCGGGCGTGGGGCTGCAGTTGGATTCCTTGGATTCGTCGTCTTCCGAAGAAGAACGCGGGGGCTCCGACTTCTTGCCGTTGGCCCCCCCCGGGTTGCCACCGGCCCCCTTGGCGTTGGCCGCCCGCTCTTGCTTGCGGAATTTGGCTCGGCGGTTCTGGAACCAGACCTGGAGTTGGGAGGGGGGTGGGGGGGGAGAGGGGCGGGGAGGGAAAAGGGACGGGATGACAGAGGGGACGGGAGGACCCCCCCACGTCACCATCCTTTGAGGTGGGGGGGGGGGGGTTGGGGGTGCCGAGGTTCTCACCCCCTGGGTGCCCATTTCCCACTGGGGTGGGGGGGCAATATATCGAAAAGCAGATACAGGGGTTTATAGCGCAGTGGGGGGGGACCTGACACCACCACGTTGCTGTGATACCGGGGGGGGGGACACTGCTGGGACGACGTTGCCCCCTTGACTGCAGCTCCTGGGGACAAGAGTCCCCCGTGCCCCCCCCCAGGCAGCCTGTGTTCCCCCCCGTCTCCCCAGCACCTTCCCTGTGGCATCAGCACTGTGCATGGCCCCCCCTGGGAGGGAGGGGACCCCAAAGGTGGGACACCCCCCCCCCCCCCCAGACATGTGGGTCCCCCATCCTTTGGGCCAGGACCCACAACCCTGTGGGTCCCCCCCTCCTTGGGGCCAGGACCCCCCACCCTGTGGGTCCCCCCATCCTTGAGGCCAGGACCCCCCAAGCCTTGAAGGTCCCCCCACCCTGGGGTACCAGGACCCCCCAGCCCCATGGATCCTCCATCCCTGGGGACAGGGACCCCACAGCTCCATTTGTCCCCTCATCCTTAGGGCTAGGACCCCCCCCAGCCCTGTGGGTCCCCCATCTTTGGGGACAAGGACCCTACACCTCCATCTTTAGGGCTAGGACCCCCCCAGCCCCATGGGTCCCCCCATCCTCGGGGCCAGGACCATCAGCCCCATGGATCCCCCATCCTTGGGGACAAGGACCCCACATCTCCATGTGTCCCCTCATCCTTAGGGCTAGGACCCCCCCAGCCCCGTGGGTTCCCCAACCCTGGGGTACCAGGACCCCCCACACAAAAACAGGGGAGCTGGGACCCCCCCACGACGTGGGGGGAGGTCTGCACCCACGTGGGAGGGGTCTGCACCAACAAACGGGGGGTCTGCACTAGTGGGGGGGGTCTGCACCCATGTGGGGGAGTCTGCACTGACAAATGGGTTTCTGCACCGATGTGGGGGGGTCTGCACTGACACGGGGGGGTCTGCACCAACAAATGGAGGCATCTGCACGGATGTGGGGGGGTCTGCACCCACATGGGGGGGTCTGCACTGACATGGGGGGGTCTGCACCCACGTCAGGGGGTCTGCACCAACAAATGGAGGGTTTGCACTGATGTGGGGGGGTCTGCACCCATGTGAGGGGGGTCTGCACTGAAAAATGGGGGGTCTGCGTCGACATGGGGTGGGGTCTGCACCCACATGAGTGGGTCTGCACTGACATGGGGGGGTCTGCACCCATGGGGGGGTGTCTGCACTGACAAACGAGGGGGTCTGTACTCACATGGGGGGGTCTGCACCGGCAATGGGAGGGTCTGCACCCACATGGGGGGGGGTATGCACCCACATCAGGGGGTCTGCACCAACAAACGGGGAGTCTGCACCCACATGGGGGGGTCTGCACTGAAAAACGAGGGGTCTGCACCGATGCGGGGGGCTCGGCACCCACATGAAGGGGTCTGCACCGATAAATGCGGGGGTCTGCACCCACATGGGGGGGTCTGCACCCAGATGAGGGGGGTCTGCACCGAAAAATGGGGGGTTTGCACTGATGTGGGGGCATCTGCACCCCCATGAGGGGGGGTCTGCACCGACATGGGGGGGTCTGCACCGATGTGTGGGGGTCTGCACCCACGTGAGAGGGTCTGCACTGACATGGTGGGGGTCTGCACCCACATGAGGGGGGGCCTGCCCTAAAAAATGGAGGGTCTGCACCGACAATGGGGGGGTCTGCACCGACATGGGGGGGTCTGCACCGACAAAGGGGCCGGTCTCCGTCCCCCCCCCCAGCCTCTCCCCAACGCCACCGTCCCCGATGCCTTTGGGACCGTGACGAATCCCCGCCGGCGGGTGCCAGCGCGACGGCGACGCGGCACGAACCGACCCCCCCCCCGCCATCTCTGCCGGGAGTGGGGCTGGGGCTGGGCGGGGGGGGGGCCCTTCCGAGCCCCCCCGTCAGACCAGGGCATCCTGTCCCCTCCTCCACCGCTCTGCGGTGACAAAACCGAGTCCCCCCTCCCTCCCTGTCCCCCATCCCATCCCGTCCCCAGCAACCTACCGGCAGGGGGAAAACCCACGGAAGCGCCCCATTCCCACCCCACCCCCCCCAACACCCCCCACCCCGCGGCGGGGTCCCCACGGCTTCCCCGCCACCGTCCCGCGGCGGGGAGCGCAGCAGCGGGGGCCCGAGGTTGGGACCCCAGCCCCACCCCCGCCACCTCCGTCCCCAGGGGGGGTGGGGGGGTGTGTGTCCCCCCATCCCCCCATCCCCCCCCCACCCCCCCTCCCACCCCCCGCTGCCCACCTGCACCCGGGCCTCGGTGAGGTCGATCTTGAGGGCCAGCTCCTCCCGGGTGTAGATGTCGGGGTAGTGGGTCTCGGCGAAGACCCGCTCCAGCTCCTTCAGCTGGGAGCTGGTGAACGTCGTCCGGATCCGCCGCTGCTTCCGCTTCTCGTTGATCCCCGACGGGTCCGAGAAGAATTTGTAGGGCACTGGGGAGAAAGAGAGAGAGAGAGAGAGAGAGAAACTGGGGGTGAGCGTGGGTGGGTGGGGGGAAACGGCAAGGTGGGAAGGGATACCGGGATTCACCGGGAAGGGGGAGCGGGAGACAACAGGGGCAGGAGGCAGGGACGGATCGGGCAGGGATAGACCGGGCAGGGATGATCCAGGCAGGGATGGACCGGGCAGGGATGATCCAGGCAGGACACACCAGGCAGGGTTGATGCGGGCAGGATGCAGGGAGCAGGGATGGATCGGATTGGGATGAACTGGGCAGGACACACCAGGCAGGGATGATCCGGGCAGGATGCAGGGAACAGGGATGGATCAGGCAGGGATGAACTGGGCAGGACACACCAGGTAGGGATGATCCGGGCAGGATGCAGGGAACAGGGATGGATCGGGTTGGGATGATCCAGGCAGGACACACCAGGCAAGGATGATGCGGGCAGGATGCAAGGAGCAGGGATGGATCAGGCAGGGATGAACTGGGCAGGACACACCAGGCAGGGATGATCCGGGCAGGATGCAGGGAACAGGGATGGATCGGGATGGGATGATCTGGGCAGGGATGAACCGGGCAGTGACGCACCGGGCATGGATGATCCTGGCAGGGACACACCAGGCAGGGATGATGCGGGCAGAATGCAGGGAGCAGGGATGGATCAGGCAGGGATGAACCGGGCAGGACACACCGCGCAGGGATAATCTGGGAAGGGAGCACCGGGCAGGGATGCACTGGGAAGGGATGAGCCGGGAAGGAATGATCCGGGCAGGATGCAGGAAGCAGGGGTGGACCGGGCAGGGATGAACTGGGCAGGGATGCAGCGGGCAGGGATAAACCGGGCAAGAATGCACCGGGCATGGATGATCCAGGCAGGACACACCAGGCAGGGACACACCGGGCGGGGATGATCCGGGCAGGGATGAACGGAGAAGGACACACCGGTCAGGAATGATCTGGGAAGGGAGGCACCGGGCAGGGATGCACCGGGCGGGGATGATCCAGGCAGGACACACCGGGCAGGGAGGCACCGGGCTGGAATGGATCGGGCAGGGATGAACCGGACAAGGATGGACCGGGCAGGGATAGATTGGATACGGATGGACTGGGCAGGGATGAACTGTGCGGGGATAAACCTGGAAGGGATGACCTGGGCAGGGATGGACCGGGCAGGGATGAACCGGACAGGGATGATCCAGGCAGGGAGGCACCGGGCAGGAATGCACCGGGCAGAGATAGACCGGGCAGGGATGCACCGGGCAGGGATGATGCGGGCAGGGAGGCACCGGCAGGGACGAACGGGGCAGGGACGAACTGGACAGGGATGCACCGGGCAGGGATGGACCGGACTGGGATGGACCGGACTGGGATGAACCGGGCAGGATGCAGGGAGCAGGAATGGATCGAACTGGGATGGACCGGGCAGGGTCGCACGGAGCACGGCGAGGGGACACCGCCGGCAGGGCGGGCAGGGCGGCCGCGGAGCTCGGTCTCTGCCTCCCCGCGCCCCCCGGGCCCCTTCGTTCGATGTCGCCGCTGTCCCCTCGGCGGGAGCGGGCCGGGGCCGGGGCCAGTGCGGGGAGGGGCGGCCGGTACCGTTCGGCGGCTCCTTCGTTATCGGCGCATCCGCGGGCAGCGCGTCCGCGGAGGCAACGAAAGCGGAGCGGGGAGGGGGGACCCGACGGCGCCGACCCCCCAGCCCCGCTCGGGGCCGCCGCCGCCCCGGGGACCTCGGGTAACCCGGTACCGCGCTGCCGGGACTGCCCAGGAGCGGGGGGCTGCGTGGGCGGCGGGTACCGGCGGTAGCGGGCATCGACGGCATCGGGAACCGATTGCACCGAGCATCGGCGGTACCGAGCACCGGTGATACGGGGAACCGATTGCACCGAGCACCGGCGGTACCGGGAACCGTAGGTACCGGGAACAGATTGCACCGAGCACCGGCGGCAAATGGTACCGCCTGTACTGGGAACGGACGGCCCTGAGCACCGGCGGTAACGAACATCGACGGTACCGAGCACCGAGAGCGGCGGTTACCGCTGGCACCGAGTCCTGACAGTACCGAGCATCAGCGGCACCGGGCACCGACGGCACCGGGAACCGATGGTACCGGACACCAGTGGCAGCGTGCACCGATTGTGCCGAGCACCGACCGTACCGGGCTCCGGCGGCATCGAAAACTGACGGTATTGGGCACCGGCGACATCGAGCACTGGCGGTCCCGGGCACCGACGGCACCGGGAACAGACAGTCCCGGGCACTGGCGGTCAGCGGAACCGATGGCACCGAGCCCGGACAGTACCGAGCACGGGCGGCATCGAGCACTGACGGTACCGGGCACCGATGGCATCGAAAATTGACGGTACCGAGCACCGACGGCATCGAAAATTGACGGTACCGAGCACCGACGGCAGCGAGAACCGAGGGTATCAGGCACCGTCGATAGGAGGAACGGATGGCACCGAGTCCGGAGAGTGCCGAGCACCGGCGGCATCGAAAATTGACGTTCCCGGGTACCGTCGGCATGGAAAATTCACGGTCCCGGGCACCGACAGCACCGGGAACAGAGGGTCACGGGCACCGGTGGTACAAGGAACCGATGGCACCGAGCCCGGACGGTACCGAGCACCGGCGGCATCTAAAATTGACGGTACGGGCCACCGATGGCATCGAGCACTGACGGTCCCGGGAACCGACGGCATGAAATATTGACCGTCCCGGGCACCGACGGCACCGGGAACCGAGGGTATCGGGCACCAGCGATACAAGGAACCGATGGCACCGAACCCGGACAGTACAGGGCACCAGCGGCATCGAAAATTGACGGTCCCGGGCACCGTCGGCACCGGGAACGGAGGGTCCCGGGCACCGGTGGTACAAGGAACCGATGGCATCGAGCCCGGAGAGTACCGAGCGTGGTCGGCATCGAAAACTGACTGTACCGGGCACCGATAGCATCGAAAATTGACGGTCCCGGGCACGGGCGGCACCGGGAACGGAGGGTCCCGGGAGCACGGCGGCAGCGGGAACGGAGAGTCCCGGGCAGCGACGGCGGCAGCGGGAACGGAGGGTCCCGGGAGCACGGCGGGGGGGGGATGCGGGGGCGGCGGTCCGTTACCTGCCGAGTAGGGCGAGGGCTGGTGGTCGCGCAGCGCGCCCAGGGCGCAGTTGGCGGAGGCGAGGGGGGGGCAGGCGGGCCCGGTGCCGAACCCCCCCCGCATGGGGCTGTACTGGAAGGAGCCGGCCTGGCTGCAGGGGCTGAACTCGTAGGCGGACGCCTCCATGGCGGCCACGCAGGAGTCGTAGGAGTTGAGGTAGGAGTAGTCCATGGCGAACATGGAGCGCCGGTGCCGGCTGCCGCCCGCCCGCCCGCCCGTTACCGCCGCCGCCGTCGCCGCCTGCCCGCCGGCCCCCGGCCCGCCCCCGCCATCCGCCGCCCCGGCCCGCCCCGGGCCGCCGTAATATACCGGCGGGGGGAGCGGCGGACAAAGGCTGCGCTCGCCGGGGGCTTTTGCATGACAATATCTCCCGGGGACGGCGGGTGCAGCAGGAGCGGGCGGAGCCGCCAACGCCCCCCCCCCCCCCCATCCCCGGGTATACACATCACCCCCCCCGCGCACACCACACACCCCCCCCCCGCGGTGTACACACACACACACACACACTCCCACACACACACCCCGCCTCAGCGCCCCCCGCACTTAACCCCCGGAGGGAGCCCGCCCCCCACCCCCGCAGCCCCGCACGTCGGGGCGGGCGGTGGGAGCGACCCCTCCGGCCATCCCCGAGGGGACACACCGGCCACCGGCCCCGGCCCCGACACCTCCCCCGCCCCGTTCCCGTCCCCCGCCATGTCCCCATCCCTCACACCGTTCCTGTCCCCAGCCCTCGCCTTGTTCCCGGCTCCAACCCATCCCATCCCCATCACATCCCCATTCCCATACACATCCCCAGCCCATCCTGTTCCCATCCCACACATCCATCCCATCCCAGTTCCATCCTCATCCCACATTCCATCCCATTCCGATTCCATAGCCTTCCCGTCCCCCACCCCAATTCCATCCCTATCACATCCCCATTCCCATACACATCCCCAGCCCATCCTGTTCCCATCCCACACATCCATCCCATCCCAGTTCCATCCTCATCCCACATTCCATCCCATTCCGATTCCATAGCCTTCCCGTCCCCCACCCCAATTCCATCCCTATCTCATTCCCATCTCCATCCCTATCCCCATCCCCATCTCCATCCCCATCCCAGTCCCCATCCCCACCTCCATCCCCATCCCACCTCCATCCCCATCCCCATCTCCATCCCCATCCCAGTCCCCATCCCCATCCCCATCCCATCCCTCCTACATCCCCATCCCCATCCCTATCCCCATCCCAGTCCCCATCCCCACATCAGTCCCCATCCCCATCCCACCTCCATCCCCATCCCCATCCCACCTCCATCCCCATCCCATCCCTCCTACATCCCCATCCCCATCTCCATCCCCATCCCAGTCCCCATCCCCACATCAGTCCCCATCCCCATCCCACCTCCATCCCCATCCCCATCCCCATCCCATCCCCATCCCCATCCCCATCCCGTCCCACCCCCTCCCCCCCAGTTTGCAGCCCGCCTGAATTTCAAAGCGCCACATCCCCCCACCCCCCCCACCCCCGCTGGGCCCCCCCCCTCAGCCCTTGGCCCCTCTGAGCGGGGGCGGGGGGCGCGGGGGGATTTGGGGCGGATTTGGGCCGGATTGGGGCCATTTTCACACAAACACTTTCACTAAAGGGGATTTAAAAGTCTAATTACACCCGGGCCCGGCTTTGTGCCCCCGCCCGCGGTGGGGGGGAAAGGCCGGATCCTGCCCGGGTCCTGCGGTATCAGCCCCCCGTGGGGCTCGGTGGGGCTGGGGGGGCTGCACAGGACCTGTCCTGCCCCGCTTCCCGCCCCACATCCCACTCCTTATCTGCCTTATCTCCTGCCTCATGTCCTGCCCCATCTCCTGCCCTCTGTCCTGCCCCACACCCTTCCCCATGTCCTGCCCCACATCCCACTTCACGTCCTGCCCCATCTCCTGCCCCAAACCCTGCCCCATGTCCTGCCCTCTGTCTTGCCCCACGTCCTACCTCATTTGCCCCATGGCCTGCTCTGTCTCCTGCCCCATCTCCTGCCCTCTGTCCTGCCCCACGTCCTGCCCCATCTCCTGCCCCACCTCCTGTCCTGTGTCTTGCCCCACGTCCTGCCTTACCTCCTGCCCCATCTCCTGCTCCACATCCGTCCCCGTGTCCTCCCCCGTCTTCTGCGCCAAAATTCTGCCCCACATCCTGCTCTGCATCCTGTGCTGTCTCCTGCCCCATGTCCTGTCCTGTGTCCTGCCCCATGTCCTGCCCCACATCCTGCCCTCTGTCCTGCCCCATCTTGTCCTATGTGCTAAACCATCTCTTGCCCCATCTTCTGCCCCATGTCCTGCCCCATCTCCTGCCCCATCTCCTGCCCCACTTCTTGCCCCATCTTCTGCCTTCTGGGCTAATCCATCTCCTGCACCACGTCCTGCCCCATCTTCTCCCCATGTCTTGCCCCATCTCCTGCTCCATTTCCTGCCCCATGTCCTGCCCCACATCCTGGACCATCTTCTGCCCTGTGTGCTAACCCATCTCCTGCCCCATCATGTGCCCTCTGTCTTGCCCCATCTCCTGCCCCATCTCCTGCCCTGCATCCTACCCTACATCCCACCCCAAATCCCACTGATGCCCCCGCTCCCGGCTGCGTTCCCCCACTGGCCGAGCACCCCCTTTTCCCCCACCCAGGTTGGGCCAGGTCCTGGCTTGGTCCCTCTCCCGGGACCCCGGGGACCCTCGTGGGCAGGGGCTGGGGGGTGCCCCCCCCCTCCCGCCGGCCCCCCCCTCCCTCCCAGCCCAGCTGCGGCAGCCGAGCGGGCAGGTTGCTAAACAAGTTAATTAGATCCCGGGGCTGGGGGTGGGGGGGGGGCTGGCGGCTGCGCCGGGGCCCCTCTTGTCAGCCTGCTGGAGTTGTGAAAAACTTAATTCAATTAAGTTTTCCCTCTAAACTAATTAGGCCGCAATCTGCCACGCAAGGAGCTGCCGCTATGGCTGCCCGGAGCCAGGGGGGCAGGACGGGGCCGGGGGCGGGGGGGGGGAACTGAGGAGGAGGAGGAGGGGGAGATGAAGGGGGAGAGGGGAGGCAGGAGGGGACGTGGGGGGGGCGAGCTGGGGTGTCCTGTCCCGGGGACAACCCCCCCCCCCGGCCCCCCCTTCCCCCGGATCCCGGGGTGCGGGATTTGGGTGATTCCTCCCGGTTTCGGTGGGTGGAGGACGGCGGGTGCTGGCAGAGGGGCACCCACTTGTCCCCAGCGTGGCCCGATGGGGCGGGGGGGGGGGGGCGCAGGCTGACGCCCCCAAATTGGGTGGCAATGGCAGTGGGGAGGGCTGGGCATGGCGGAGGAGCTGGGACAGGGACACCCCCCCACCCCCCCCCCGCCCTCCTCCAACCCCAAAGGGACAGGGACCGGGACACCCCCGAGGTGACAGGGATTCCCCCCGTCCCTCCATCCTCGAAGGGACAGGGATCCCCCCAGAGGTGACAAGGACCCCCCCCATCCCTCCATCCTTGAGGGGACAGGGACAGGCACCCCCCCACCCCCCCCCAAGGGGGACAGGGACACCTCCAGAGGGGACAGGGACCCCCATATCCCCCCATCCTCGAAGGGACAGGGACAGGGACACCCCCCCCCCGCCAGGGGGGACAGAGACCCGCAGTCCCTCCATCCTCGAAGGGACAGGGACCCCCCCCCAGAGGGGACAGGGAACCCCCGTCCCTCCATCCCACGGGCTGCAGGGACCCCCCCCCAGAGGGGACAGGGACCCCCCCCGTCCTTCCATCCCGCGGGCTGCAGGGACCCCTCCCGTGACCCGCGGGCCGTGTCCGGGTGGGTCAGCACCGCCCCCCCCCACCCCACCCCCCGGGAGGTGCCAGGACCCCCCCGGCTCTGCCGGGCCCCACTTTGGGCCGTGTCCCCCCCCCACAGCTCCAGCTCCAGCTTTGTCTCTGGGTGGGGGGGGGTGTGTGTGTGTGTTGACCAGGGACCCCACGGCCCATCGCCCGGCCTGTGGCACCCTCAGCGGGCACCCCCAAGATTTTGCATGGCGGGGGAGGGGGGTGTCCCGGTGGGTCCCGTCCCCCGTCCCCCCCCCCGCCACCGGAGGCCTCCGGCCACCGCTTTGTTCCCGGTGACAAAGCCCCGAGCCCGGCGCTGGCTGCAGCTCGCCCGCCCCTAATCGAATTAGGAGCCCGGCACGGGGCTGGAGCTGCCGCTAATTGAATTTCCCCCGTCACAGCCTGATGTTTCCCCCCCCCCCACCTCCGGATCCTGGCCCCCCCCCCCCCCCCCCAACTCCCCCCCCCCGCCCCCCGCGTCATTGTCCCCGGCCACGGTGGCGCATTGATGGCTCGGGCAGAGCAGCCCCTTCCCCGCCGCCGGGGCTCGGCCCCGCGCCCCCCCTCCCCGCCCCCCCAAAGGCAAATAAACCCAGTGGCGAGGGGGCCTGTGCCCCTCCCCCCCACCCCCGACCAGCGTCCCCCCCCCCGGCTGGGAACCCCCTGCCCACGGAGGGGGGATTGGCTGCGATGCCCGGGGGGCTGGCACAGCATGGGATGGGATGGCACGGGATGGGATGGGATGGCACGGGATGGGATGGAATGGGGATGGGGATGGGGATGGCATGGGATGGGATGGCACGGGATGGAATGGGGATGGGGATGGCATGGGATGGCACGGCATGACATGGCACGGCATGGGATGGCACAGCATGGGATGGGATGGCATGGGATGGCATTAGATGGCATGGCATGGCATTGGATGGGATAGCACAGGGTGGCACGGGGTGGCATGGGGTGACAAGGCATGGGATGGCATGGCACAGCATGGGATGGTCTGGCAGGGCATGGGATGGGACGGTACGGCATGACATGGCATAACATGGCATGGCACAGGATGGCACGACATGGCATGGCATGGGATGGCACAGCATGGGATGGGATGGCATTGAATGGCATGCCATGGCACAGCATAGGATGGCATGGCATGGTATGGCACAGGGTGGCATGGGGTGGCATGGGGTGTCAAGGCATGGGATGGTACAGCATGGCATGGCATGGGATGGTAAGGCACAGCATGGTATGGCATGGCACGGGATGGCATGGGACAGTATGGCATGCTATGGTGTGGTATGGCATAATATGGCATGCTATGGCACTGCACGGCACAGGATGGCATGACATGGCACAGCATGGCATGGGATGGCATGGGATGGGATGGCATGGGGTGGGATGCAATGGCATGGTATGGCACAGCATGGCACAGCACAGGATGGCATGGGATGGTATTGCGTGGCATGGCAGGGATGGCACAGCATGGCATGGCATGGAATGGCATGGTATGGCATAGTATGGCATGCTATGGCATGGCACGATGCTGGATGGCATGACATGGCACGGCATGGCACAGCATGATATGGCATGCCATGACATGGATTGGCATCGGATGGCATGGCACAGCATGGCATGGCATGGCATAGTGTGGCACAGCATAGCATGGCATGGCATGGTATCGTACGGCACAGTACGGTATGGCATGGGCAAGGCATAGCATGGCATGGCACGGCACAGCCTGACGGGCACGGCACAGCGTGGCATGGTGCGGTGTGACATAGTGTGATGGCACAGCATGGCAGGGCACGACACGGTGTGACCTGGCACAGCATGGTGCATCACGGCACAGCAGGGCACAGCACAGGACGGTGTGGCAGGTTGTGACCCGGCACACCATGGCACGGCACAGTATGGTATCTCAGAGCCTGGCATGGCACGGGATGGCCCAGCATGGCATGGCACGGCACACCACGGCATGGCGCACTGTGGCATGGCGTGGCACAGCATGGTGTGGCATGGCACGGGATGGCATGGCACAGGACAGCGTGACAGGGTGTGACCCAGCACGGCACAGAATGGCACAGCATGGCACGGCACAGCATGGCATGCCTGGCCGTGGGGTCCCCGCTGTCCCCGTGTCCCATCCAGCAGCTCCAAGGAGGGGGCCAGTCGCAGAGCACCCGCCAGAGCCCCGGCACTGGGTGCCCTGGCCTGGAGGTGCCAGTGTTGGGGGCGGGGGGGGGGGGCGGGGGGCCGTGTAGGGAGTGGGGGGGCTAGTGCCGTGGCACATGGGGCACGGATGGAGCCGGTCCCCGGGTCTGGGTGGGGGGAACCTGCCCTCAGCCCTGGGGTCAGCCCCAGCGTCACGCAGCACCGTCCTGCACACGCTGGTGCGCACCCCTGCCCCGCCACGCACACGCTAGTGCGCTCCCATGGACACACACACACACACACACACACACACACAGCGCCGAGCATCCCTGGGCACAGCCCTGCACAGCCGGGCACATACGTGCACACACTAGTGCACACACATGCACCTGTGCGCACACCTATGTACGCACCAATGCACTCCTGTGCACACACATGCACAGCCGTGCACACCTTAGTGCACACCCGTGCACAACCACGCACACCCCTGCACACACCAGTGCGCTCCTGTGCACCTGTGTGCACACTCATGCACAGCCATGCACGCTTGCGAGCACACGAGTGCACACCTATGCGTATGTGCGCACGCCTGCGTGCAGCCACGCACATCTGCCCACGCACTGGTGCACACCTGCGCACACGCTAGTGCACTCCCATGCACAGCCGTGCACAGCCACACATGCCCGGGCACACCCGTGAACATACGTGCACACCTTAGTGCACACCTGCGCACACACTGGTGCACTCCCATGCACAGCCGTGCACAGCCATGAACATACGTGCACACCTTAGTGTGTACCTGTGCACACCCGTGCACACACTAGCGCACTCCTATGCACCTGTATGCACATCTGTACACAGCCACGCACCCCTGCGCACACACTAGTGCACACCTATGCACACACGTGCACAGCCGTGCACACCCACCCACACTCTGGTGCACCCCTATGCGCACCCTTACACTCCCGGGCACACCCCCACACACACCTTAGAGCACACCCGTGCACACCTGCACACACACATGCACAGCCGTGCGCGCCCACACCCACTCTAGTGCACTCCTATGCACACCCTTACACCCCCAGGCACACCGTAGAGCACACCCGTGCACACACACGCACACCTGTGGACGCCCCAGTGCACACCTACGCGCTCCTGTGCACAGCTGCGCACACACTGGTGCACTCCCACGCACACACACAAAAGAGCTGCGCATTCCTGGGCACACCCGTGCACAGCCATGCACACCCGTGCACACACGCGTGCACTCCTATGCACCTGTATGCACACCCGTGCGCACCCGTGCACACACGCGTGCACTCCTATGCACCTGTATGCACACCCGTGCACAGCCATGCACACCCATGCACACACACGTGCACTCCTATGCACCTGTATGCACACCCGTGCGCACCTGTGCACACACGCGTGCACTCCTATGCACCTGTATGCACACCCGTGCACAGCCATGCACACCCGTGCACACATGCGTGCACTCCTATGCACCTGTATGCACACCTGTGCACACCCATGCACACCCGTGCACACACGCGTGCACTCCTATGCACCTGTATGCACACCCGTGCGCACCCGTGCACACACGTGTGCACTCCTATGCACCTGTATGCACACCTGTGCACAGCCATGCACACCCGTGCACACATGCGTGCACTCCTATGCACCTGTATGAACACCCGTGCACAGCCATGCACACCCGTGCACACACGCGTGCACTCCTATGCATATCTATGCACATATGCATGCACATCTGCACACACGCTAGTGCACCCCTGCGCGCACACGAGTGCGCTCCCGTGCACACGCGTGCACAGCCGTGCACACCCACGCCCACTCTAGTGTACTCCTATGCGCACCCTTGCACCCCCGGGCACGCCATAGAGCACACCCGTGCGCACGCCTGCACGCCTGCGTGCACACTAGCGCGCTCCCGTGCGCAGCCGTGCACGGACGCGCGCGCCTCAGTGCGTACCTGTGCACGCCTGCGCGCACACTAGCGCGCTCCCATGCACCTGCATGCACATCTGTACACGGCCATGCACGCCTGCGCGCACACTAGCGCGCTCCCACGCACACTCGTGCACAGCCGTGCGCTCCCACGCGCACCAGTGCAGCCACGTGCACACCTTGTCGCACGCACACGCGCACACTCCTATGCGCACACATGCCCACCTTACTGCACACCCGTACGCACACCCCGGCACAGCACGCTCCTCCTGCCCCGCTCCCCATCACCCCCCCGTCGCCAGACCCCCATTTCTGCCCCATTTCTCCCCCTCCGGCCCAGGCCGTGGGGCCCGGCTGCCCCCCCGGGGTGTCTCCGGGGGGGGGGGGGGGGGGTCCCAGCGTTGTCCCGTCCCGCACCTGGGCCATGGCGGTGGGACAAGGCTCCTCCTGTGCCGTCACCCACCCATGGTCACCCCCCGGGGCGGGGGGTGTGTGACCGGAGCAGGGCACCCACGGACCCCCAGCCCGGGTCGGGGCAGCTCCGTTTTGGCACTTCCCCCCCCCTTCCCAACCTCCCCGACAGCGCTTGAGACCCCAGCAGCGTCCCCAAATCCAGCCCCACGGCGGGACGAGGCGATGGGGAGGGGCAGGATGAAGGCAGCCCCCCCACATCTTTACGTATCCCCCTGAAAAACGAGGGCCAGCGCCAAAACTAACCCGCCGGTGGGGACGCCGGGGAGGGAGGACCCCCCCATAGTGGCTTCGCCGTGTAGGATGGGGACCCTGGCAGCTGCTGCGACCTCCCCGGTGGTGGCTTCATCTCCCGGCTCCTGGGGGGGGTGACGGGGGGGAGCGGTGACCCACCATCTCGGAGCTGGGTGCTCGGGGCAAGTTGAGGAAATGGGAGGATTTTTCCCCCAAACGCCCCCCCCCCATCAGCCCTGCAGGGATGTGACGGGTGGCGCGGGAACCCTCCACCCCAGGGCTGCCCCCTCCTAGAAAGCCGCTGGCAGGGGAGACCCTCACCCCTGGGTGCCTCCATCCCCATCCGGACCATGGCGGGGCCAGCGTCAGCCCCTGGCCACCAGCCGGCCCTGGGGACCTGCAGGATTGGGTGGGGGGAGATCTACAATCCAGGGAGGGTGAAACCTCCCACCTACAAACACGCCGGAAAAAATCCAATTCTGCCCGGCAAAATCCACCTCGGTTTCTCTGGGCTGGGGACCTTCGCTCCAGGGACGACCCGGGCAGAGATATTAAAGATTTCCCCGAGATATTAACTATTTCCCCAAGATATTCACTATTTCTCCGAGATATTAACTATTTCCCGGAGGCGGGTGAGACGAAGGGTCGCGGGGAGGATTCGGCGAGGGGTCGGCACCATCCCGGTGGCGTTCCCGACGCCCAGCGAGGAGCCCTGGGGCCGTGGCGCAGAAGGTCGCAGGTGCACGCCGCGTTTATTGCAATAAATAAAAAGAGTAAAGGGGCAAAATACAGCGAGTGAAGGCGCCTGGTGGCTTTTAAAACCAAGCTGTCACACGCTCGGTCCCTGTCCCACCCCCCCGCAGTGGGGGAGGACGGATCCCACCCCAGCCGACGCCCCGGACGGACTGAAATCCGCTTTTTCCCGTCCCCAAAAAAGCTCCGTCACCTTCTCTCGCACACCCCGGGACCCTCCACCTGGATGTCCCCAAAGGGAACGCGTCACCTCCAGCCCACCCCGGAGGAAGCGACGTGGGGCAGATGGGGCAGCTCCCGCCTGTCCCCCGCCCGGCTGCGGGGCCGCGGAGGTGGCCGGAGCACGGCTCTGTCCCTGCCGGTCCTCACCGAGGTGGCCACATCCCACAACTCCCAGTCTCAGGCCATTTTATTGTCAACCCGCACTGCTTCTCGCCGCCTACAAGAAGTAAGCCATGTTTTCCGGGTTGAGAGGGGCCTGGATCTCCAGTTTTCGGGATTTGCTGTCTTTCTCCACTATCTCCAGCCTCAAGGTGGGCGCCTTGGCTTTCTCGGCGCCCGGGGAAGGGCCGTCCTGGGTTTTCAGCAGCTGCTTGTCCGAGTCTTCCACCGTGATCCTCAAGGTGCAGCCCCTGGGCAGCAGCTCCTGCTCGTAGGCGGCCGCCAGCTGGTTCACCACGCGCCGCTCCACCTGCGGGGGGAAAACCACCTCCCATCAGAACCCCCCGCCGGCAGCCTCCCCGAAATCACACAATCCTGGGATGATTTGGGTGGGAAGGGACCTTAAAGATCATCTCATTCCACCCCCCTGCCCTGGGCAGGGACACCTCCCACCAGCCCAGCTTGCTCCAAGCCCCGGCCAACCTGGCCTTGAACCCCTCCAGGGATGGGGCAGCCACAGCTTCTCTGGGCAACCTGGGCCAGGGGCTCACCGCCCTCACAGCCAAGAATTTCTGCCCGAGATCTCAGCCCAATCTCGCCTCTTGCAGTGGAAACCCCTTCCCCCTCGTCCCATGGCTCCCCTCCCTCATCCAGAGTCCCTCCCCAGCTTTCCTGGAGCCCCTTGAGGGACTGGAAGGGGCTCCGAGGTCTCTGCGGAGCCTTCTCTTCTCCAGGCTGAACCCCCCCAACTCTCTCAGCCCGTCCTCCCAGCAGAGGGGCTCCAGCCCTCCCAGCATCTCCCCTCGGGAGCCATAATCCCCTCCTGGCTCTCCCCACTCCAGGCAAAGCTCCACCGCGCTCCGTCCTGGCCTTTAGAATCAGAGAATCGTAGAATGTGTTGGGTTGGAAGGGACCTCTAAAGGCCATCCAGTCCCACCCCCCTGCAGTCAGCAGGGACATCTTCAACTAGACCAGGTTGCTCAGAGCCTCATCAAGCCTGGCCTTGAATGTCTCCAGGGGTGGGGCCTCCACCACCTCTCTGGGCAACCTGGGCCAGTATCTCACCAGCCTCAGTGTAAAGAACTTCTTCCTAATGTCTGATCTAAACCTGCCCTGCTCTAGTTTAAAGCCATTGCCCCTCGTCCTGTCGCTCCATGCCCTCGCAAACTTTACCTCGTGTTTGATGGAGCGGGCCCCGTAGTGCAAGTTGTAGCCGTCAGCCAACACGTCCATGACCTCCCTGTCCCACAGCAGGGTGATGTTGTGCCTCGCCTTGGCCTGCCGGGTGAGGAAGAGGAGGAAGAGTTACCCCTGCCTTGGAGGAGCCCCGGCACCCCGTTCCTCGAGCGGCAGGGACACCGCGGTGTTCATGTCCCTGGGCCGAGGAGGAAAGGACACAGCTCCACCAGGCCAGACCCACCACAGCAAGCGTTCCCTCAACTCCTATTTCGAGGAAGCTCAGATGAGCAAAGACCAATTAGACAAATAACGGCCCCGAACGTGGCCCGAAGCCCATCCCTGCCCCAATGCAGGAGGAACCATCCCCCACCCTCTCAAAGGTCCCTCCATCCCGCGCAGGGTCCCCTCCTGGTGGTGGAAGACCACGGTGAAGGTGTGCATTCGCTCTGTGCCCACGTCGGGAGGATGAAGGATCGGGCAGGAACTTCCCCCTGCTCCTGCATCCCTCCACAAGTTACCGCTAAAGCCGGGGATGGTTTTTTTACCTTCTTGGCCCAAAAATTCAGCTCCTTGTTGACGAGCTGGATGAGCTCCGAGTGGCAAAAAGGGAGAAAATAGACAATCTCATTGATCCTCCCCAGGAATTCGTCTCGTCGGAAGTGAGCCTGCAGGGAGAAGGGATGGAGGTCAGCGGGGACACGGCTGGTGGCCCCGGCAGGGACGGCAGTGACAGGGACACGGCGGGAAGAGCTCCCCAGGGATCACCTCCACCTCCGACACCCACTAGCGAGGCCCCGGTAGCCATCGCTGTCACGTTCCTGTCCCACCCGCTCTGGGTGACCCTGCTCTGGCAGTGGGTTGGACTGGGTGGTCTCCAGACCATTCCCGTCCCTACAATTCCATGATTCTGTGATCCCGCGCCGTGCAGCTGGATATCCGTGATGCTGGATCTAGGGTCACTGGCAGCGCCTCTCGGCACGGCCCAGGGGAGGAATTAAGTCTTCCGGAGGTGGGGAGAGGGACTGGAAAGGAATTATGCTGAGGGGACTGGAACAGCTCTCTGATGAAGAAAGGCTGAGGGATTTGGGTCTCTTTGGTCTGGAAAAAAGACGACTGAGGGGGGATCTTATCAACGCTTAGAAATACTGAAAGGGTGGGTGTCAGGAGGATGGGGCCAGGCTCTTCTCAGTGGTGCCCAGCAACAGGACAAGAGGTAACGGGCACAAACTTGAACATAGGAAGTTCCACCTAAACACGAGGAGGAACTTCTTTCCTGTGAGGGTGGCAGAGCCCTGGCACAGGCTGCCCAGAGAGGTGGGGGAGTCTCTGTCTCTGGAGACATTCCAAACCCACCTGGACGCGTTCCTGTGCCACCTGCTCTGGGTGACCCTGCTCTGGCAGGGGGATGGACTGGAGGGTCTCCAGAGGTCCCTTCCAACCCCTGCCAGTCTGTGATTCTGTGAATCATGGAATTGTAGGGTAATTTCGGTGGGAAGGGACATTTAAAGCCCACCCAGTGCCACCCCCTGCCCTGGGCAGGGACACCTCCCACCAGCCCAGCTTGCTCCAAGCCCCGGCCAACCTGGCCTTGAACCCCTCCAGGGATGGGGCAGCCACAGCTTCTCTGGGCAACCTGGGCCAGGGGCTCACCGCCCTCACAGCCAAGAATTTCTGCCCGAGATCTCAGCCCAATCTCCCCTCTTGCAGTGGAAAACCCTTCCCCCCCGTCCTATCGCTACCTGCCCTTGTAAAAAGAAGCTGTTATTTACTTCTGCTGGGCTCTGACCCTACTTCTTAGTGGTTGAAAATGAAAAAAAATGCCTCCATGTCGCTTCTCTCACAGCTGGGGGAGGAACACGGCGGATATCGCATGGAATGACCAAAGCTCATGATGCCTGAAATATAAGCCATGAAAAAAACCCCACCCGTACCTTCAAGATGGGGCGAATGACCTTCTCCTTGAACTGCTTGGAGATGGTTATCTTGTCACTCGCCTGGACATCCTCTGAAAGACAGGAGGGCAGGGGGGCTGGTGAGTAAGGGGGGGACCTGCCCTTCCCATCTGCCCAGATGGGGATGGAGGAGCAAAGCAGCGTGACCAGGAGCCAGAGGCTGGGCAGGGGGGTGGGGACCCTGAGGGGACTTGAGAACCTCCACACGTGCCACCAACCATGCTTAGAATCACGGAATAATAGAATTGCCCGGGTTGGAAGGGACTTTTCAGATCATCGAGTCCAACCATCAACCCAACACTGACAAACCCACCACTAACCCATGTCCCTCAGCACCACGTCTGCCCGGCTTTTAAATCCCTCCAGGGATGGTGACTCCACCACTGCCCTGGGCAGCCTCTTCCAATGCTTGACAACCCTTTCAGGGAAGAAGTTTCTCCTAATATCCATCCTAAACCTCCCCTGGTGCAATTTGAGGCCGTTTCCTCTTGTCCCATGGCCTGTTCCTTGGGAGAAGAGACCGACACCCCCTTGGTGACATCCTCCTTTCAGGGAGCTGCAGAGAGCGAGAAGGTCTCCCCTCAGCCTCCTTTTCTCCAGGCTGAACACCCCCAGCTCCCTCAGCCGCTCCTCACCAGACTTGTGCTCCAGACCCCTCACCAGCTCCGGTGCCCTTCTCTGGACACGCTCCAGCACCTCCACGTCTTCGTTCACACCTCAGCGCTTGGTTTGGTGCTGGGATGTCCCTACACTTGATGCTCCGGCCGGCGGGTCCGGGTCCCCCGTGGGTGCCCGAAGGGAGCACCCCACACTGCCCACCCCACTGCCCTGCGCCCCCGAGGGGCTTTGGAAAGCAGGAATCCTCACTCGGATGGTGTCTGGTGTCCATTGTGTGACACGGCGAGGACATTGTCACCCGGGGCTGCTCTCCCGGGCACAGGACGGGTCCTCGGTCCCTTCAGCAAAGAGCAAAGCCTGTGTTTGCTCCAGCCCTGACCGGAGTCTACTTCCCTTGGCCGACTGCAGATGGAGCCAGGGGCTGGCTGGCTCCCTGCTCCCAGCCCTGAGCACGGCTCCGCGGCGGATTTACCTGTCGGCCGCCCAAATTCCCTCTTCTCTTTGTCTTCACTGCCTCGGTCCTTCCTACATCTCCCCGCCTTCAACTCCAGCGGGTGTTTTAATGCAAGGATGCTCGGAGGGAGATCCCTTGCATCCGAGATGCTCCGGGTCGGATCCTGACACGCAGGGCGGTGGAGAACGACCACGCTGGGTGCTGGGAGCTGGAAGCTTCGCAGCCGTGGGGAGGACATTTGCACCCCCAGCAGCGGCAGAAGGGGCCGTCGGGCTCCAGCGGACCAACACCGGTGACGGCACGCAACGAAACGCCCCAAAATCACCTCTTCTTGCCCCATGGCTGAGGCGAGGAGGCTGGTGCCGGATCGGGGACAGGGACAGCACAGCCTGGCCGAAGGTGTAAAAGGAGCGAGGGGGGCGGGGGGGTCTGTGGGTATAATATTTGGCCCGTTTCACGTTTCTGTTTTCTGCTACAAGGCACCAAGGGGTTTTTCACCGTCCTGGGCACTGGGGGAGCAGTGGAGAAGGCAGAAGGGACAGAGCTGCCCCCCCTGTTTTCGGCTTTGCTGGCTGACCCACTTGCGGTTCCCCCGGCAGAGGCAGAGATGCTGCGGAAGCGGCTCCTTCCCTCTATCATTCCATTTATCTGCCCGGCCCGGCGTCTGGATGACCTCCTGGCCCTGCCTCCGGGAGCTTCTCCCAGCCAAGAGCTGGGGAAATGGCGAGGAGCTCCAGGAAACTCAATTGAGGGCAGGTTTGCCGAGCCCAAGCGCATTTTCCGGCTGCGCTTCCCTGCAGCCGTCGGCTCTACAGTCCCAGAAATTAAAATTCAATGCTTTCCTCATTTAGCAGAAAAGCATTTGGCATTTAAAAATGTTATTCTTGAAAGTTCAGTCGCCGGCGTGCTTTGTCCTTTACCTGGTTTGATTGAAGCTTAAAGGTTCTGAATTAAGGCAGCTTTGGCGCCCGCTCCTCACAATAAAAAGGAAGCGACAGCGGAAAGAAGCTGGAAAATACATTTGACGCCAAACCCCAGCATTTTTTCCTGCTCCCCTGGAGGCGACGCTGTGGCTCCCGGGCGCAGACACAGTTCACAACACACACCACAGCTGCCAGGTAGATGACAGAAGATGCACGTCCAGGTATTTAAGACCATAAAAAAGTCTTTAAAAAGCCCAATGGGTGAGTTTTTTAGAAGTAATGGGGAAACAAGGGATGCAGCCATCATTCGGGGCTGCCTGGAGACCCACAGCACGTGGTCAAGGTGCTCACAAACTGCTGTGTGTTTTAGAGGAGAAGGGATGGTCCCTCCTGCAGGCATTGCTGTCCAGCCATCCACCCATCCATCCACCCATCCTTCCATCCATCCATCCACCCATCTGTCCATCCACCCATCTGTCCATCCATCCATCCGCCCATCCTTCCATCCATCCATCCGTCCATCCACCCATCTGTCCATCCATCCATCTGTCCATCCATCCACCCATCTGTCCATCCATCAACCCATCTGTCCATCCATCCATCTGTCCATCCATCCATCCTTCCATCCGCCCATCCATCTGCTCATTCATCCGTCCATCCTTCCATCCATCCATCCATCCATCCATCCATCCATCCATCCATCCATCCATCCACCCATCCGTCCATCCATCCACCCACCCATCCTTCCATCCATCCGTCCTTCCATCCATCCGCCCATCCATCTGCTCATTCATCCGTCCATCCTTCCATCCATCCTTCCATCCATCCACCCATCCATCAACCTATCCGTCCATCCATCCATCTGCCCATCCATCCACCCATCCATCCGTCCATCTGTCCGTCCATCCTGGGCACAGCAGAGACCTACCAGCCACTGGGGCCTCCTGGTGCCACCAGAGGTGGCACCAACTGGCTGGGAAAAGCACACAAACTGGGACTCTGCTGCCTTCAGCTGGGTTGTTGAGTTCAGGTCTCAGAGGCTGCCCTGACCCTGCTCAATTCACCTTTTATGACCTAATTCACACTTTCGGGAAACTTTCTACAGGACTCTGATATGTGGGTCCAGGGCTCCCGTTCCAAGGTGAAGTAAAATTCACAGAATCAGGGAATACTTTGGGTGGGAAGGGACCTTAAAGCCCACCCAGTGCCACCCCCCTGCCCTGGGCAGGGACACCTCCCACCAGCCCAGCTTGCTCCAAGCCCCGTCCAACCTGGCCTTGAACCCCTCCAGGGATGGGGCAGCCACAGCTTCTCTGGGCAACCTGGGCCAGGGGCTCACCGCCCTCACAGCCAAGAATTTCTGCCCGAGATCTCAGCTCAATCTCCCCTCTTGCAGTGGAAACCCCTTCCCCCTCGTCCCATGGCTCCCCTCCCTCATCCAGAGTCCCTCCCCAGCTTTCCTGGAGCCCCTTGAGGGACTGGAAGGGGCTCCAAGGTCTCCGCGGAGCCTTCTCTTCTCCAGGCTGAACCTCCCCAACTCTCTCAGCCTGTCCTCACAGCAGAGGGGCTCCAGCCCTCCCAGCATCTCCGGGGCCTCCTCCGGCCGCACTCCAACAGTTCCATGGGCTGCCCCAGGCATCTCCCAGGGCTTCCATGGAGCGTGTCCTGGAGGGGCAGGCTGGGATCACACATGGGGCAAGTTACTCTGAGCTCTGGGAGAGGTGGGGGCTTCTTCAGCCTCAGCAGCCCAGCCCTGCCATCCCTTCCGAAATAAATCTCCTCGGGGGAAAAATGGGACCCACGTCCTTTTGCCTCGTGTTTGGGCGAGCCCGAAGCAGAAGTATCACAGGAGGGAGATCAGTGGAGATTGAGGGGTGGGACTTCCCAGCAATGGGTCATCCCATTCCTAGACACAAAGAGCGGCAGTTGCCTTCCCTTCTGGCAGAGGAGCATCCCCGAGGCTCCCTCACAGCGCCGGGACCCGGAGGGACGAGCACTGAGAGGCACAGAAGGGTCTGGGTGTTCCCCCCTGGCAAAGGGCTACCAGGATGCTGAGGGGACTGGAACACCTCTCTGATGAAGAAAGGCTGAGGGATTTGGGTCTCTTCGGTCTGGAAAAAAGACGGCTGAGGGGGGATCTTATCAACGCTTAGAAATACTGAAAGGGTGGGTGTCAGGAGGATGGGGCCAGGCTCTTTTCAGTGGTGCCCAGCAACAGGACAAGAGGTAACGGGCACAAACTTGAGCATAGGAAGTTCCACCTAAACATGAGGAGGAACTTCTTTCCTGTGAGGGTGGCAGAGCCCTGGCACAGGCTGCCCAGAGAGGTGGTGGAGTCTCCATCTCTGGAGACATTCCAAACCCACCTGGACGCGTTCCTGTGCCACCTGCTCTGGGTGACCCTGCTCTGGCAGGGGGTTGGACTGGAGGGTCTCCAGAGGTCCCTTCCAACCCCACCATTCTGTGATTCTCTGAGGGATGGCTGGGCTGGTGTCAAATGAAACAAGAGGGGCTGGAAGGAGGCAGACGCTTTAGGGATTTGGGACATGACATCAAAAAACCAGTACCTAAGTTTTCGGCGATCCTGTTCTTGCTCATCTCCAGGGCTTCTTGCCGCAGCTGCAGCGCGTGCTGGGCGATCTCCTCGCTTGCCACGTTGGAGGTCATGATGAAGATGGCATCCTTGCAGTCAATGGTCTTCCCCTTCCCATCTGTCAGTCTGCCCTGCAACAACCCCGAGACAACACCAGCGGCGTGGGTGGGGGCCACAGGATGTCGCCCAAACACAAGGCAAAAGGACATGGGTCCCATTTTTCCCCCAAGAAGACTTATTTCGTAAGGGATGGCAGGGCTGGGCTGCTGAGGCTGAAGAAGCCCCCACCTCTCCCAGAGCTCACAGTAACTTGCCCCATGCGTGGTCCCAGCCTGCCCCGTCCAGGACATGCTCCATGGAAGCCCCAGAAGATGCCTGGGGCAGCCCATAGAGCTGCTGGAGTGCGGCGGGAGGAGGGCCTGGAGATGCTGGGAGGGCTGGAGCCCCTCTGCTGTGAGGACGGGCTGAGAGAGTTGGGGAGGTTCAGCCTGGAGAAGAGAAGGCTCCGCGGAGACCTTGGAGCCCCTTCCAGTCCCTCAAGGGGCTCCAGGAAAGCTGGGGAGGGACTCTGGATGAGGGAGGGGAGCCATGGGACGAGGGGGAAGGGGTTTCCACTGCAAGAGGGGAGATTGAGCTGAGATCTCGGGCAGAAATTCTTGGCTGTGAGGGCGGTGAGCCCCTGGCCCAGGTTGCCCAGAGAAGCTGTGGCTGCCCCATCCCTGGAGGGGTTCAAGGCCAGGTTGGATGGGGCTTGGAGCAAGCTGGGCTGGTGGGAGGTGTCCCTGCCCAGGGCAGGGGGTGGCACTGGGTGGGCTTTAAGATCCCTTCCCACCCAAACCATTCCATGAGTCTATGTTTCTGTAGGGCTGCCCATATGTAACTCAATCACCTCTGACCCTCTGCCAACCTCCCTGTCATGGTTTTGTGTCTGACACACAGGTGCTGGAGAGCCCCAAAAGTGCAGGTGAAGTTGTTGTCACCTCGTGCCTCTGTCCCACCCCTCTATCCCAGGCCGTCGCCCCTTGGGCAGGCTCCAAGGCCTCTCAGACAGTCCAGGCTCTGGGCTCAGTGGTTCAGACTGGGATGCTGGGCTTGGTGCTGGAGTGTCTGGGACGTGGGATGTTCCATGTGGGCTCTTTCTGGGGACAGAGAGGGCACCTGCAAGCGTCGGTGCCTCGAACGGCTCCAGCACCATTGCCCAGATGTTCACCAAAGCTTTCCAGACCAGTTGGGTCAATGCTCCCCATGGCACCGCCACCATCCGGGAGGGCAGAGGGGGCTTTGTGGTGGCCAGAATCATAGAATCATAGAATTGGGTTGGAAAGGACCTTTAAAGGTCATCTAGTCCAACCCCCAAGGGTTGCGCCATGAAAGGACCATGGGCAAGGACAGGCCAGGCTGCTCGTAGCCTGACCGAAAACACGCAAAGCCGAAATCACTTTGCAGAAATAAGCGGGTTACGGCTATGACAGAACGAACTACGCAACAGAGAGGCTGGGACAGCAAGAGGCAACAGGGAGCATCCCTCATGCCCGCGGTGGCATCAACCCTCCTCCTGCCAAACCAATGCAGGGACCCTTCGGAAGTGCCAGGTCTCTTGATTAATAGAAGAAAAGGGAGAGAAAAATAAGGAAAAAAAGCAGCAGTTCCCCAGGCAGTTTCTTTCCTCGATCCGTCTCCAGCAGCAGATATCCAGCACAATGACACAAATCCTTGTTGGGTGCTTGAGATTAACATTTGGGTTATTGCCCTGTCAAGTGCGTGGTACAGGAATTGATTTCACATTTAGCTGCTGCTGCCATGATCTATGCAAGAAAAAATTGTGTTATTAATCCTTAAAAGAAAAACAAACCAAAAAAAAAAAAACCCCAAACCCCAGAACCTCTCAGCGCGTTGCTCTGGAGTTTGGTTGCCTCTGAGGACAGACCGGGACCTTAAAAATAAGCCGAAAAGCTTGAATGCAGCGGGCTGAGGGCTGGGCAGAAGATGCAGAGCCTGGAGACACATGGTCATCCCCGGCTCCCACCGGCTCGTGCAAGGGACCCACAGCTGCCCGAGCCAGGGTGTACGCCAAGCGTCCCCCAGAGACCAGCAGACAGCTAAGGACTCCGAAGTCATGGACTTTGTGCTCCCTTCCCTGGGCAGCACCATGTGTGGAGATGCCTGGGAGGAGTCTCATGGAGCTAATGGGCACGGACGTGCCTCCAACATCATTAGAACTCCTTGAGTACCTCCCTTGGAGGCGTCTAGGGCTTCTGTCTGTGGCTTTAGCTGTCTCCAGAGGAGGCCAAAACGCTCCTGGAGATGCCAGGGAGGAGTCTTGTGGAGCTAATGGGCATGGATGTGCCTCCAGCATTGACAAAACTCCTTGGGTACCTCCCTTGGAGGAGTCCAGTGCTTCTATCTGGGACTTCAGCGGTCTCCAGAGGAGACCAACGCACTCCTGGAGATGCCAGGGAGGAGTCTTGTGGAGTTAACGGGCATGAACCTGCCTCCGACATCAATGGAACTCCTTGGGTACCTCCCTTGGAGGAGTCCAGGGCTTCCATCTGGGACTTCAGCGGTCTCCAGAGGAGGCCAACATGCTCCTGGAGATGCCTGAGAGTTTTACTGAAGAGCAACCAGGCATGGTCCTTCCCCCAGCATACACAATGCTTTCGGGAGCCCCAGACCCCTCCAAGGTAGCTACTCAAGGAGTTTTGTGTATGTTAAGGCAGGTCCATGCTGGTAGCTCTTCAGGACTTCTCCCAGGCATCTCCAGGAGTGTTTTGGCTTCTTCAGGAGACAGCTCAAGTCCTGGGTAGCTGCAGCAGACTCCTCCTAGGTCGTTAGTTGAAGAGATTTGTTAATGACAGAGGCGGGTCCATGGCTGGTAGCTCTCCAGGCCTTCTCCCAGGCATCTCCAAGAGTGTTCTGGCTTCCTCTGGAGAGAGCTGAAGTCCTGGGAAGCAGCCCCAGCCTGCTCCTAGGCAGTTAGCGAAGGGTTTTGTCCACGGCAGGGGGGTTGGAACTAGATGATCTTTAAAGTCCCTCCCAACCCAAACCCTTCTGTGATTCTGTGTTTGGGGGAGGAAGGTGTGAGACAAATCACATGCCACCTGAGAAGTCATAAATCAACCAACCTGAACTCGAAACCAGCAATTAACACTCGCTCAGGATACTGACGGACTACGAAGTCCCCAGATTACCTGCTTTTCAGAGGAAGGGGCAACACCCTGACCTGCTTCTGGCACCTAGGAGCCCGTTTTCTCCATTCCACGGAGGTGTAGATGGGAGGTGGGCACAGGGCACCCGCGGGATCAGGGCCACCACCCTCCTGCCTCCTCTCCTTCCTCCTGCTCTCTGCCGGGGACCAGCAGCCCACCTACTCCCGCACCGAGCTGTCACTGGGGTGGTTCTTCCCTAACAGTGTCCTCATGACACTGTCTTCACCATCACACCTTCCTGGTGACACGGGACAATCCGATTCCCAGACTTCTTCATCAAGTTTCCAACCCTCCCATCACGGGCTTTTTCTTTGCCTAAATATGTCCTTTATTCCACCAGGAGACCATCCTGGTGGAATTCCACCAGGAGACCTCAGCATCATCCTGTTTCCTGGTGTTAAAATGGAGAAGGGGTTGACTGGTTGGGTTAGGTCATGGTTTTTTGGAAGGGACTGTTGATCTGGAGCATTTCATCTCTGCTCCAGGACATCTCCTGCAGCCAATGTCCCTTGCACCTACTGTCACCTTCCAAACGGTCCCCGGGCAAGCTCTGCCCCCGAAAATGCGGACTTACCTCATCGAACAACTGCAGCATGATGGTGAGGACGTCTGGGTGGGCTTTGTCAACCTCGTCGAAGAGCACCACAGCGTTTGGGCACTGCCTCAGCTTTTTGGTGAGCTGCCCGCCCTCTTCGTGGCCCACGTAGCCAGGCGGGGAGCCGATAAACTTGGCAACCTAAGAGGAGACAACAGGAGACGTGGAAGTTGACCGTGGGGTCAATGAAGCCCCTTTGATCCTGAGCAGCTCAGCCGGCAGCTGCTATTCTTTGCTGCTGAAAAATCAAGCTCTATAATCTTCGTGACACCTATCGCGCCCCGGATGTCCCCAAATCAGCTTAATCAGCGACAATTCGGCAAAATGCCCGTTTTGGCTGCTCAGGAATGACCTTTCCCAGAGGTTTGACCAGCAGAGTCTGCAGGAGCAGCCGTGGGCTGGCACCACCCCTGCTTTTCTAAACACTGTCCGAGAGACCCATCCCAGCTCTCCAAGACCTATTTTTATCTCCTTTAGCCTTTTGAAGAGCAAGAATTCAAAGAATTACGAGTGGCAGGTGGCTCCGGTGGGGAAGCAAAGCTCAGGGAGAGGCCACAAGGAAAATATTTTTCCTGTGTCAAGACTTGCTACTTGACATCAAGACTTTTTAAATGAGGTTTAAAAATTTAGAAGATTATTTAGAAAAATATTTTTGACGCTAGAAATGTTTTGGCAAAAATGACATGTAATTTTTGATGTCCAGCTTGGGGCGTTTTCAAGCGACTGGGGTCTGTGGGTGCATCTTTAGGTGTACAAAAGCCGAAAAGAATAAAATTATGAGCCAGTTTGTCAATTCTCTGTGGTTCTCTGGGATGCTGGACATGCAGAGTCAGCGGCCGGCTGGTTCTATGGGAAGCTGAAGGAATTAATGGAGAAAAATCCTGAATCTTCATAAACCAAAGAAATTTACTCTACTTAATCGAGGACAAGGAACCAGTGAATGACGAAAGCCACGTGTGCTGACAAGCACCCAACTTCTCCAGCCCAGGAGAGACACGGAGCTGTTGGAGCGGGGCCAGAGGAGGCCCCGGAGATGATCCAAGGGCTGGAGCCCCTCTGCTGGGAGGACGGGCTGAGAGAGCTGGGGGGGTTCAGCCTGGAGAAGAGAAAGCTCCGCAGAGACCTTGGAGCCCCTTCCAGTACCTCAAGGGGCTCCAGCAAAGCTGGGGAGGGACTCTGGATGAGGGAGGGGAGCCATGGGACGAGGGGGAAGGGGTTTCCGCTGCGAGAGGCGAGATTGGGCTGAGATCTCGGGCAGAAATTCTTGGCTGTGAGGGCGGTGAGCCCCTGGCCCAGGTTGCCCAGAGAAGCTGTGGCTGCCCCATCCCTGGAGGGGTTCAAGGCCAGGTTGGCCGGGGCTTGGAGCAAGCTGGGCTGGTGGGAGGTGTCCCTGCCCAGGGCAGGGGGTGGCACTGGGTGGCCTTTAAGGTCCCTTCTCACCCAAACCCTTCCATGATTCCATGATTCTCCCATCCAAGCAGCTCCTTTGTGCCGATCGATACAACCCAATTGCCCGGGCAGAGCTGTGATCCCCTTTCCCCGATCTCCACCGCTCCCACGGCTGCGATACGGAGCTGAGGGGATTCCCCCTGACTTGGGGACAGGAGAGCAGCAATTAGCCGAGGGCAGTTAATTCCCTGCCTTGGTTTCGCAGAGCCTGGGGCTACGCGAGGCTCCCCAGGCTCCTCCAAAGGCCGCCGTCTCCGGGGCTGACCTCCTGATCCTTGTTTGCTTGAAAAATTTATATTGCTCTCGCCGCAATTCTCTGCTTTATTCCTTCCCTTCGCTCTGCCTCTTGTCTTTGTCAGGGTGCGGTATTTTATATCTTACATTGATACTGCGCCTCCAAACTCCTCTCTCTTTGTCCTGAATCATCAACATGGCTTTATTTTTATCTATTTTTCACTCCTGCAGCGGAGGACCCCATCGTAACTGATCTATCAGGCCAGCTCCAAGCACGTCTTTTATTTTCTCTTCCCACACCCTTTCAGTTCACTGTTTTGGGTAAAACAACACATTTTCGGGAGCTTTTCTAGCGCCGGCCATTCCCTGCTGGCTGCAGCCCTCAGCAGCAAGAAATGCAAAAAAAAAAAAGTACTCCCATCTTGGACCCGTCCTTCGGAGCTCCTCCCCAGCTCGTTCCGCTTCAAGACACCGTCTTCCCAGGTCCCAGCCGGTAAGTCCTTCTCCTCTTCTTCCCCATCTCCATAAAGCAATGCAGCAGCTCCAACGTTTATGGGGAAGATCCTCAGATCCCTCATAGGACATAGAGTCACGGAATGGTTTGGGTGGGAAGGGACCGTAAAGATCATCTCATTCCACCCCCCTGCCCTGGGCAGGGACACCTCCCACCAGCCCAGGTCGCTCCAAGCCCCGGCCAACCTGGCCTTGAACCCCTCCAGGGATGGGGCAGCCACAGCTTCTCTGGGCAACCTGGGCCAGGGGCTCACCGCCCTCACAGACAAGAATTTCTGCCCGAGATCTCAGCTCAATCTCCCCTCTTGCAGTGGAAACCCCTTCCCCCTCGTCCCATGGCTCCCCTCCCTCATCCAGAGTTCCTCCCCAGCTTTCCTGGAGCCCCTTGAGGGACTGGAAGGGGCTCCAAGGTCTCCGCGGAGCCTTCTCTTCTCCAGGCTGAACCTCCCCAGCTCTCTCAGCCTGTCCTCCCAGCATCTCCGGGGCCTCCTCCGGCCCCACTCCAACAGCTCCGTGTCTTTCCTGGGCTGAGGACTCCAGAGCTGGACACATCCCAATGGTTTCTGCGTTTGGGTGCACCTCAGCCATGGCACCAATAAAAACCACTATGTCCCTACGCAGCCATCAAAAGAAAAATATTATGAACCGCTCTCAGCTCGGACCTTGCAGCTTTTTGGGGAGATGGAGCCCTTCAAAGGGATTTGGGGCCCCTCAGCTCCAGGGGTGACCCTGGTGGGATGTCCCCCATCTCCTGCAGCACCAGAATGGGGCAGAAGGTGCGACGGGGGGGTGGGCTCCACACCACCATCCTGGCTCCTGGTGTTTTCCCCCCTCTTTACCCCATGGGAGGCATGTGGAGGAGGTGATCCCGCACAGGAAACAGCAATATTCCAGGGGGAAGGAGGAGAAGGGGGCTGTGAGCCATCTCCAGCCCGTGGCTCGTGGCCAGGCCGCAGGTTGCCCCGCGCAGCGCCATCTCCTCCCAGCCCTCTTCCCCCCGAGGGAAGACACTGCCTACAGAAGCCGCGGCATCAGCCGCAAATTACTGCAGCTTTTCTCGCTCCTTGCTCTCTCTTCCTCATTTTTTTTTCGGAGTTAAACTTGCCTTTTTTTTTTTTTAGCTGGCATCTCCCATATCGCAATTTACTGCACAGCCCGCAGCGACTGCTCTGGGACAGACCAAACCCCCCCCATTTTCTGGGGAAGGTGGAAGGAATTCCCGAAGGTCCTGGCTGCCGCTGCCAGGGTGAGAAACGAGACGCTCTTTTCTCAGGGCGGGTGGTTCCATGTCCCATTGTCCCCAGCGGTGTCCCCACCTCCCCCATGTCCCCCGATGGAGGAGCCGTGATGGTGGGTGGCTCCATGTCCCGGTGTCCCCACGGTGTCCCCTCGATGTCCCCAGATGAAGGAGCCGCGACGGCAAGTGGCTTTGTGTCCTGTTGTCCCCATGGTGGCTCCATGTCCCCAGCGGTGTCCCCCCGTCCCCAGATGGCGGAGCCGTGTTGGCAGGTGGCTTTGTGTCCCCATATCCCCTCAACGTCCCCAGACGGAGGAGCCACGTTGGTGGGTGGCGCCACGTTGGTGGGTGGCTCCGTGTCCCATTGTCCCCAGCAGTGTCCCTGTGTCCCCTCACTGTTGCGTGTCCCCGGATGGAGTTGCCGTGTTGGAGCATGACTTTGTGTCCCGCTGTCCCCACCGCAGCAGGTGGCTCCATGTCCCACGGAGCCTTCAGCGGCAGCGAGGAGACGCTCAAGCACCGCCCAGGATGGGGACCAAACGCGGGGGAACGAGGGCATTGACAGGATTTGTTGAAATTGCCCGTTAAACTGGAAGCTGCACCCCTCGGAAACCCATTTACTCACCTCGTGCCTCTCCTGGAACTCCGACATGTCCAGTCTGATGAAACCCTGCAAGAGAAAGAAACTCTTAACATGATATTTGATGAATCTGCTCAAAGCTTCACGACATTGAGAAGGTTCCTCCAGATCCAGGCGTGTGGCTGGTGGAACACAGGGCTTTGTGGTTCCCAAGGGCTGCCGGCACCGGAGCGGCCAGATCCACCACAAAACGCTGAGGGTTATTCTGAGGAAGAGGAAGATGATGGTGGTTTCTCAAGGAGAGCCAGGACCAGTTCCCACTGCCGGCTCACAGCCTGCGGCTTGTCGCCAGAGCTGGAGGCTGGACTGGAACAGCCGGGAACAGTCCCTCAGACGGGACTGGAACAGCCGCTCGCGATTTCCTAAATGAAATGGGTATTACCGCAGTCCAGCTTTTTAGAAATAGATCACCAGAAGGTGGCCATGCCTCTCCGTAAAAATGAAATAAAAAGCAAAATCATAAAGCGGAGGGAAACCAGCTTCCTGGGTGATCATCGCCAAGCAGTAACATTGTTAGAGAATTTACAGCTGCCCCCCCGGCTCCCTCCGCATTTGAGAAACTCATGGTTCACTGCAGACATGGAACTTCCTGGGCTTGCAGCTGTAATCTAGCTCCCGGAGGTACCAGAAGAGAGTAGAACAGAACAGAACGGAATAGAACGGAATAGAGTGGAGTAGAGCAGAGTAGAGTAGAGTGGAATGGAATGGAGTGGAGTAGAACAGGAATGGAACAGAACAGAACAGAATAGAATAGAACGGAACAGAACCGATTGTAATAGAGTGGAGTGGAGTGGAGTGGAGTAGAGTAGAGGGGAATGGAATGGATTGGAATGGAATGAAACGGAATGGATTGGAGTAGATTAGACTAGATAGGAAAAGGAATAGAATAGAATAGAATAGAATAGAATAGAATAGAATAGAATCACGGAATCACGGAATCTTCAGAGTTGGAAGGGACCTCTAGAGATCATCTAGTCCAACTCCCCTGCTAGAGCAGGATTGCCTAAAGCACATCCCTCAGGGCTGCATCCAGGCGGGTCTTGAAAATCTCCAGAGAAGGAGACTCCACAACCTCCCTGGGCAGCCTGTTCCAGTGCTCTCTCACCCTCACCGTAAAGAAGTTTTTCCGCGTATTTGATCGGAACTTCCTATGTTCTAGCTTGTGCCCATTGCCCCTTGTGCTGTCACTGGGAACCATTGAAAAGAGCCTGGCTCCGTCCTCCTTAAACCCACCCTTTAGATACTTGTAAACATTAATAAGGTCTCCCCTCAGCCTTCGCTTCTCCAGGCTAAAGAGTCCCAGCTCTCTCAGCCTTTCCTCATAAGGAAAGGCTGAATAGAATAGAATAGAATAGAATAGAATAGAATAGAATAGAATAGAATAGAATAGAATAGAATAGAATAGAATGGAATAGAACAGAACAGAACAGAACAGAACAGAATGGAATGTAATAGAGCGGAGAGGAATGGAACGGAGTAGACCAGAGTAGAGCATAATAGGAATACAAATAGAAGAGAATATAGAATAGAATAGAATAGAATAGAATAGAATAGAATAGAATAGAATAGAACAGAACGGAACAGAATGGAATGGAAAGGAATATAGTAGAGTAGAGTAGAACAGGAACAGGAATGAATGGAATGGAATGGAATGGAGTGGAGTGGAGTGGAGTGGAGCAGATAGAATAGGAATAGGAAGAGAAAGAGGAGAGGAGAGGAGAGGAGAGGAGAGGAGAGGAGAGGAGAGGAGAGGAGAGGAGAGGAGAGGAGAGGAGAGGAGAGGAGAGGAGAGGAGAGGAGAGGAGAGGAGAGGAGGGATGGGAAAGAAGGGAAGGGAAGGGAAGGGAAGGGAAGGGAAGGGAAGGGAAGGGAAGGGAAGGGAAGGGAAGAGAAGAGAAGAGAAGAGAAGAGAAGAGAAGAGAAGAGAAGAGAAGAGAAGAGAAGAGAAGAGAAGAGAAGAGAAGAGAAGAGAAGAGAAGAGAATATTTCAGTTGGAAAGGATCTACAATCACCACCTAGTCCAACTGCCCAAGAAGACGAGCCTGAACCCTCCCAGGACCAGCCAGACATGACGTCTCTCCATTGGCACCTCCCACCAGAGCCTGCATCGCCGTGCAGGACTCTTCCAGCTGGGATTGGGCAGAGATTCCGCCTGGCCAAAGCCCCTCAGAGGCTGGTGGCAAATGTGCCAACATAGATATTGTCCTCCAACTACGGCCAGAGACGCTTGGGAAAGAGATATTTACTGGGAAGAGCAAATGGAGGTGGGAGGATGCGCAGACTGGGAACGAGAACAGCTATTGTGCAGGAGGACGTACGTGTCTGCGTACACATCTCAGCCGGACACGTGTGCAGAGCACACGGACACACACAGGGACCACAGACTCATGGAATAGTTTGGGTGGGAAGGGACATTTAAAGATCATCCAGACCAACCCCCCGCCCCGGGCAGGGACATCTCCCACCAGCCCAGCTTGCTCCAAGCCCTGTCCCACCTGGCCTTGAACCCCTCCAGGGATGGGGCATCTCCCACCTCTCTGGGCAACCTGGGCCAGATTCATGGAATCATGGACTCACGGAATGGTCTGGCTTGGAAGGGACCTTTAAAGACCATCTAGTCCAACCTCTTGCCATGAGCAGGGACATCTCCAACTAGACCAGGTTGCCCCGTCCAACCTGGCCACGAATATTCAGGTTCAGAGCTAACGGGAGGGACATTCGGCAGCGCATAGGGAGCCCGGAGCTTCTCTGGTCCTGGGTGATGCCGAGGGGCACCAAACCAAGACGGTGCTGCCATGAACTCCCCAGGGATGGAGGAAAGCGGGAGGATCTCCTGGGTGAAACACCGCTATTTGGGGTGATGGGGATAAGAGTTCAGGCCAGTTTAGGCCAGATCTCAAGTAAAAACAGCCACATTTCCCTGCAAAATATTAAAATATGGCCCGGGGCAGAGCGAGGCGTACAAAACCGGGGTCTGACCCCGGTGGGCGCTCACCGAGGAGTGTCCCACCAGCATCACAGCAAACACCCTTCCAGGACCTGCTCTGCTTTGGTCTGACCCTGCTCCTAGTCCTCCTCCATCCCTGTTCCCCCCACGCAGGCTGGGGAAGGTTCGTTAGACGGGTCGTTACCTGGTGGCCTCTCTGGAGATGGGACGGTGACGGGTTTTCCTTTCTTAATCCGCCAGTTCCTGCGAATTGCTGCACCCCCGTAACCGGCCCTGGGGGTTGTGACCCCCCTCACGCCACTCGTTGCAGCACTGACGGCCGGTTCATTAGCAATCAAGCCCCGATCTGCGCGCGCGACTGAATTAACACAACATGCGGCCTTTAACTGGTTCCCCCACTGGCTGCCCGGCCGGGCACTGAGCGGTTCCAGGCGCAGGGGTCGGGGATGGAGTTGCTCAAGACGCAGGAGCTGGGATTTATTGCTTCTGAGAGGCAATTACAGAAGGACGAGGAAAAGAAAACCAGAACAGTCGTTTTTTATGGCGTCGTTTTACTTTTGATCTTCTTTCGACGTGTGGCTGGAGATGGTCTGGGGCAAGTGGCCCCGAGGTGGCCCTGCTGGAGTAGGGGGGTGGGAGGAGATGACCTTCAGAGGTCCCTGCCAATTCCACCTCGCTGTGAGTCTCTGTGTCATTTTACCCGCGTCTGTTCCCCGCTGGGGGGTGTTGCGGGGAGGAATGAATCCCGTGTGGGTGCAGGGGGCAGCTCTGTTGGTGTTCCCTCCTTCTCCCGGCTCCCACCCCACGCTGTCCTCCATGGGACAGCGCTGGGAACATCCCAAAGGCTTAAATGGGAATCAGGGAGCCCAGCTTTAAACCCTGGGTGTTTTAAAATCTTAGCTATCTGATGGCACAAAGCCGGGAGGGGTGGGTGACACCCCAGAAGGCCGTGCCACCATCCAGCCAGACCTGGGCAGGTGGAGAGTTGGGTGGAGAGGAACCCGATGGAGTTCAACACGGGCAAGTGTAGGGTCCTGCCCCTGGGGAGGAACAACCCCCCGCATCAGGACAGGTTGGGGCTGACCTGCTGGAGAGCAGCTCTGCAGAGAGGGACCTGGGAGTCCTGGTGGGCAACAAGCTGCCCACGAGCCAGCCATGTGCCCTGGTGGCCAAGAAGGCCAATGGTCTCCTGGGGGGCATCGAGAAGACCGTGGCCAGCAGGTAGAGGGAGGTCATCCTCTCCCTCTGCTCTGCCCTGGGGAGGCCACAGCTGGAGCACTGGGTCCAGTTCTGGGCTCCCCAGTTCCAGAAGGACAGGGAACTGCTGGAGAGAGTCCAGCGGAGGCTGCGGAGATGCGGAGGGGCTGGAGCATCTCTGTGCTGAGGAAAGGCTGAGAGCCCTGGGGCTGTTCAGCCTGGAGAAGAGCAGACCGAGAGGGGATCTCATCAGTGCTCAGCAAGAGCTAAAGGGCCGGGGGCAAGAGGATGGGGCCAGACTCTTCTCAGTGGTGCCCGGGGACAGGACAAGGGGCAACGGGCACAAACCGGAATGAAGAAAATAAGGAGAAGTTCATTTTGAGGGTGGCAGAGCCCTGGCACAGGCTGCCCAGAGAGGTGTGGAGTCTCCTGCTCTGGAGATATCCCAAACCCGTCTCCAACATGCCCTGGGTGACCCTGCTCTGGCAGGGGGTGGGACTGGATGGTCCCTTCCTACCCCTACAATTCTGTGATCCCTGAACCACCCCCCACCGCCCAGAAATAACTCTAACCCATCTTCGCTAAATGCTGTCAGGTGGAAAACAAACTCAGCCACGCCAACAGCCTCTGCCCTTTGGATCCCAAACATTTCAGCCAGGCACGAAACCGAAGCCGCCATCTGCCCCGTCCGCACTGGCACAATGTGCGAAGTGGGACACGGACACCCAATTTTCAGAGTTTTATCCTTCTAAGAATTTACAGTGCTATTAATAACGGAGGCAAAAAAAAAAAAAATTATGTTCCCCACACAGGATGTCCAAACGAGAGCAGCATCCGGCGGGGAACGCAGGATGCGGTCAAACCCCTTTGCATTTTTACAATTCAAATATTCCGGTGACACAGACGGGGACCTTCACGGGTTCATTTTAAGGCAGCAGAAGCCCCTTCCTGGTCCCGCACACGCTCAGACCCCACGTTTCTCTCCCATGGATGAATTGAACGTGCCGCAGCAATGCCGGACCACGACCCCCACCAAGAACCTACCCTCCCTCCCGTTACCGACAGCACCCCGAGGGCAAAACGCTGCGGGGAAGCGGCGTTACCTTTTTGACGTCCTTATGGATGTACTTGGCCGTCTGCTTGGCCAGCTCGGTTTTACCTGTGCCGGAGACGAGAAGAAAAGACTCGTGTTAAACCCGGCTGGTCCACCCCCGTAACCAAAACGTGCATTTTTTTTCCTGCAAAATCCCTGCTCGGGAAGAGGGATGCCCAGGATAACACCCTGCCAGGGTGCCGGGACGGGCAGCAGCAGGGGTTGGGCAGCGTGCTTCAGTTTTAATAGCTGATGGCTGTTAAATATTTAATAGCGGATTAAATACATGATGGGCAGCGAAATTTGCCATTTTTGCTATTGCTATTTTTGCTATTATTGCTATTTTTGCTATTTTTGCTATTCAATTGCCATTTAATAGCTGACGGAATACATGATGGGCAGAGAAATTGCTATGTTTTTCCCCCTAGAAAAGGTGGGGTTAGATCATTGTTTTTTTTGCCACATTCTCTCCCCATATTCCCAGTTCCGTGCGCAATGTCTTTTCCTCTCTAGATAGAGAATTTCAGGGAAGTGGGATATCCTTTCCTTCTTTTTATATATATATATATATATATATATATATATATATATATATATATATATTTATATACGGCAACTGTCATAAAATGCTTGGATTAGGACCCCGCAGTAACGGGGCAGATCCACGCTGACACGGGGAAACAGACACTCCAGCTCACGGAAAGCTGGATCCTGTCCTTCATCCCAGGGAAAAACCATCATTAAACAGGCAGGGCCAGGGAAAATCCCCGTCTCCGGCAAAGCTGGGGCTTCCCCGTTGGGTTTAGTGGGTTTATCGGGTGCAGAATGTGGCTGGTTTGGGCTCCCCAGTTTTCTCAGGGATGCTCCGTGGGTGAACACCCATCCGAAGCCCATCAGCTACCCAGATATCCACGTTATATTCAACCACGCTCGGGAAAATAAACCCTCCGGCATGCCGGGACAGGGAGTGGGCAGATGGACTTGCCAGAAATAAAAAAACCCCGTGTCTTAAAAACCAAACGAGCTAAAAAAACCCAAAAGGACAGCCTTACTGGAGTACTCCACATGCCCCAGCCCCACGTCGGGGGTCGGATCCGCAGGATCCTGTAATTCGATCACCGGCAAAACGGGAATTCAGGACTCTGCTGGGAAGCCTGCACCAGCGGATTAAAATCCCTGCCAAAATTCAGCATTTTGCTTCAGTTGGAGCTTTGGTGACTTGGGACGTAAGATACAGGTATATGCGTGTGCACTTACACGTATCGTACGTACACACCGATATAGAAATGGGGCTTTAAAGTGTGGAACTGCCCTGGGAACCTACTGAAATCTACTGAAGATGTTTTATTTTGCACATATTTGGGCTTTCAGATTGCTGTCACCTCGAGACCCTCTACAAAACACCCATCTGCCACAATAAAAGCTCTCCGCCGCTTTGCTGTCTCATTTCAATAGTCATTTTTCGCAAAAGAAATCCAAAAAAACACCTCCCCCCCCCCCCCCACCCCTGTCAGAAACACCCGGCGTTGGAGAGCGGAGGGTTTCCACCCCCCGGCCTTCAGACCTGCTGGAAGCAGCGCGGAGGAGTCTCAAAACCCCTTTCTTACTGGTTTTACACAGCTTTATAGCAACTGGTTTAGAGGAATCCTGGAGTGCGTCCCGGTGCCTTAACCCCTCCGGCATGGCCACCTTCCTCGGGATTCCCGGGAGAAGCACGACAAGCACCGAGGTTGTTTCAAATGTCACGGCTCAGTTGCTTTAAAGCTGTTTTGTGTTTTGTTTTTTTTTTTTTTGGTGGTTTTTTTTTTTGTTTTTTTTTTTTTTTTTCCCCTGAGTAAAAGTCACTTTGCTCATTTCGTGATCAGCTGTCGTGTTGCATTTGATTGTGCTGGAGGACAAATATTATCGGTGTCAATAAAATGCCGTCGTGACAAAGCAGCCCTGGCCTGCAGGAGCAGGACGAGCGGAGATATCTACTGTCCCCCCAGCCCGGGGAGGTAGGCCTGCTCTCAAAATCCCACTTTTATGGCGAAAACTGCCCCTTTTTGGTGCTGGGAGGGCGGACGGTGCCTGGGATGATTCAGGGGATGTGGGCGGTGAGTGCACTGAGGGACCAGGGACTGGGTGCCCGGCTGGAAGGATGACGGCAGCACCCTTCACCCGTGTTTCAGGTTCCTCGGGGGTCAGTACTGGGACCAGTGCTGTTTAACGTCTTTGTCGGTGACATGGGCAGTGAGATCGAGTGCACCCTCAGCGAGTTTGCCGACCACACCGAGCTGTGCGGTGCGGTCGACTCGCTGGAGGGACGGGATGCCATCCAGAGGGACCTGGAAAAGCTGGAGAGGTGGGTCCCTGCCAACCTCATGAAGTCCAACCAGGCCAAGTGCAAGGGCCTGCACCTGGGTCACAGCAATCCCAGGCACAGATCCAGGCTGGGCGGAGAATGGCTGGAGAGCAGCCCTGAGGAGAAGGACTTGGGGGTGCTGGTGGATGAGAAGCTCAACATGAGCCAGCACCGTGCGCTGGCATCCCAGAAACCCCCCCGCAGCCTGGGCTGCATCCCCAGCAGCGTGGGCAGCAGGGCGAGGGGGGGGATTCTGCCCCTCTGCTCCGCTCGGGGGAGACCCCCCTGCAGTGCTGCCTCCAGCTCTGGGGCCTCAGCACAGGAGAGACACGGAGCTGTTGGAGCGGGGCCAGAGGAGGCCCCGGAGATGCTGGGAGGGCTGGAGCCCCTCTGCTGGGAGGACGGGCTGAGAGAGTTGGGGGGGTTCAGCCTGGAGAAGAGAAGGCTCCAGGGAGACCTTGGAGCCCCTTCCAGTCCCTCAAGGGGCTCCAGGAAAGCTGGGGAGGGACTTTGGATGAGGGAGGGGAGCCATGGGACGAGGGGGAAGGGGTTTCCACTGCAAGAGGGGAGATTGGGCTGAGATCTTGGGAAGAAATTCTTGGCTGTGAGGGCGGTGAGCCCCTGGCCCAGGTTGCCCAGAGAAGCTGTGGCTGCCCCATCCCTGGAGGGGTTCAAGGCCAGGTTGGACGGGGCTTGGAGCAAGCTGGGCTGGTGGGAGGTGTCCCTGCCCAGGGCAGGGGGTGGCACTGGGTGGGCTTTCAGGTCCCTTCCCACCCAAACCATTCTGTGATTCTGTGAAGTGCTGTGGGCAGGGCGGGGGGTGGGGTGCACGGTGAGCTGCCCCCACTCCATCCCACCTCTCCATCCCTCTCACCACAAACCCCGGCTGTACCTATTCCAGACGAGCCCAAGAAAAGGAAGACCAGCGGGTGCTCCTCGTCGTACCAGCCATTTTCCTTCCTCCGGATAGCTGCAGTGAAAGACAGGGAAAACAAAAAAGGAGGGGGGGGCAAGGGGGGGGAAGGCATATAAATCAATGACACAAAAGCAAGTATAATTATCACTAAGTACACACTGTGTTTTACTGCTTTCTGCCCACTCAAAGTCCTCGCTGCCATTAGTGCTCTCTAATTTGATTAGCCAGGCAAGGCCCCAGAGACACCTAATCAGGTTAGCATGGATTTGGAGAGATGCCCGGAGCAGATTTCGGATAAAGTTTTCCAGGATGTGCACTCAGCGTTGCCAGGGAGACGGCGGGGAGGGGGGGACAGGGATGGAGGGATGGAGGGGTGGAGGGAGGGATGGATGGACGGAGGGATGGAGGGATGGATGGAGGGATGGATGGATGGGTGGAGGCATGGAGGCATGGAGGGAGGGACAGAGGGTTTGAGGGATGGATGGAGGGATGGAGGGATGGATGGAGGGAAGGATGGATGGATGGATGGATGGATGGATGGATGGAGGGGTGGATGGATGGATGGAGGGGTGGAGGGAGGGATGGAGGGATGGAAAGAGGGATGGAGGGATGGAAAGAGGGATGGAAGGAGGGATGGAGTGAGGAAGGGATGGAGGGATGGATGGAGGGAGGGGTGGATGAAGGAGGGATGGATGGAGGAACAGAGGGAGGGATGGAGGGATTGAGGGATGGACAGAGGGCTGGAGAGATGGAGGGAGGGATGGAGGGGTTGAGGGATGGAGGGGTTGAGGGATGGATGGAAGGACAGAGAGAGGGACAGAGGGATGGAGGGAGGGATAGAGGGAGGAAGGGATGAGGGATGGGGGATTGCAAGGGGAGGATGCGAGAGTCACACCGCCTTGCCAGCTCGTGGGTGCAACCTTTCTGCCAAAAAGCAGGTTTTAGGAGTTTTATGCGTTATTTCTCACATGTGAATGGAAAGTGGGAGGCGACTGAAGGCCACAAAAGCTCTGAAGTGGTGCAAGTCTAGCTCTGTACTGGTGAGGGGTCTGGAGCACAAGTCTGGTGAGGAGCGGCTGAGGGAGCTGGGGGTGTTCAGCCTGGAGAAAAGGAGGCTGAGGGGAGACCTTCTCGCTCTCTGCAACTCCCTGAAAGGAGGGGGTAGCCAGGGGGGGTCGGGCTCTTCTCCCAAGGAACAGGCCATGGGACAAGAGGAAACAGCCTCAAGTTGTGCCAGGGGAGGTTTAGGATGGATATTAGGAAAAATTTCTTCCCCGAAAGGGTTGTCACGCATTGGACCAGGCTGCCCAGGGCAGTGGTGGAGTCGCCATCCCTGGAGGGATTTAAAAGCCGGGCAGACGTGGTGCTGAGGGACATGGGCGCAACTTGAGGCTCTTTCCTCTTGTCCCATCGCCTGTCCCTGGAGGTGTCCAAGGCCAGGTTGGACGGGGCTTGGAGCAACCTGGGCTGGTGGGAGGTGTCTCTGGGTGGCACTGGGTGGTCTTTAAGGTCCCTTCCAACCCCAATCATTTCTCCACAGCAAAGTGAGGTGGTGCAAGGCTGCAGAGAGCTCCCCACATCTCCGTTCCTGCCTTCACCACCGCCATACACGGAATTTCCAGCTCCTTGTTCAGAGATGCTCACACTTCAGTCTTCCTGATTTATCTGCAGTATTTAAACACGGCCTGCGTTACAGCTCTTAAAAAGTGTTATTCTTCCCATATGGATTGGTGCGCGTGGTAAAGGGTTTTGCCGTGTTTTGTAAGAATGGACAGGAACTGAAACCGCGCGGTGCTGGAGATGAAGGGGAGGCTCCAGCGAACCAGGGACCTGCCAACGTCCTCTTCTGAGGGTGTGGGGCAGCTGCCAGACATCAGCGAGACCGAAGATGTGGTGCATTACGTTCGAAAGAGGGCAGAAAATGGGCAAGATGCCCAAGAACGCTAACCTACGCTATTTTTACGGTAGAAGAAGGGACCTGGACGAGCTGGAGAGGTGGGCCCGAGCAAACCTTATGGAGTTCAACAAGGCCAAGTGCAAGGTCCTGCACTTGGGTCAGGACAACCCCCGTTATCAATACAGGCTGGGGGATGAGGTGACAGAGAGCAGCCCTGCGGAAAGGGACTTGGGGGTCCTGGTGGGTGAAAAGCTGGACGTGAATGAACAATGTGTGCTCACAGCCCAGAAAGCCAACAGCATCCTGGGCTGCATCAAAAAAAGCGTGGCCAGCAGATCCAGAGAGGTGACTCTGCCCCTCTGCTCTGCTCTCGTGAGACCCCCCTGCAGTGCTGCCTCCAGCTCTGGGGCCTCAGCACAGGAGAGACACGGAGCTGCTGGAGCGGGGCCAGAGGAGGCCCCGGAGATGCTGGGAGGGCTGGAGCCCCTCTGCTGGGAGGACGGGCTGAGAGAGTTGGGGGGGTTCAGCCTGGAGAAGAGAAGGCTCCGCGGAGACCTTGGAGCCCCTTCCAGTCCCTCAAGGGGCTCCAGGAAAGCTGGGGAGGGACTCTGGATGAGGGAGGGGAGCCATGGCATGAGGGGGAAGGGTTTTAAAGTAAAGCAGGACAGGTTTAGATCAGACGTTAGGAAGAAGTTCTTCACCATGAGGGTGGTGGGACACTGGCCCAGGTTGCCCAGAGAGGTGGTGGAGGCCCCATCCCTGGAGACATTCAAGGCCAGGCTTGATGAGGCTCTGAGCAACCTGGTCTAGTTGAAGATGTCCCTGCTCACTGCAGGGTGGGACTAGGTGGCCTTTAGAGGTCCCTTCCAACCCAACACATTCTACGATTCTCTGATTCTAAGAACCAAATCGCAGCATCGGAGGCAGCACGAAGAACGGAGGGGAATCACTCAGAGACCCGCAGCTCACCTGCGCTTCTCAAATAAAGCTCTTTACGCGCCGCTGCGCGAGTAGAACCACAAAGCTCCGCGTTCGCTGCTTTTCAGTGGCGTCCACAGCAAAGACAGGAATAAAACGGCGTCTCCTCTCTTTTTTCTGCCTCCCATCCCCAAAAGGCAGCCTGGGACCGAGCCTCTGTCCCCATCCCTCAGCTCGCAGATGCCCCTGTCTCCAACCGGGGAGACTGCGGATTTGTTTTCTCCCTGGAGCTGGCAGGAGAGAGTAAGAGTAACCGGTAGAATTGGGGAATTCTGAAATTCAACCTCAAAAAGAAAGCCAGTCCACAAAACCCCTCCGCTTGGTGGGGAAAATAAAAAGACCCCTAAGAAAAGGCACCCTAACTGGGCCACGTGAAGAGGTCTTCCCGCAGGAAGAGCAAACCGATATGGGAAATACTTAATAAATATTTCCATTTTGCGTGTAAAAAGAAGCTGGACACCGTAGGCTACAGACTGGGGGGGAAACACTGCCCCTGCCCGCGGGAGATGCGGTGGGAAGATGTTGAGACGTCCCCGCAGCCGGATGGTGCAGAGCCCCACCGAGGAGTTGAGGTAAAAGAGTCATTTTCAGTAACGTTGAAGAATTTTGCTTTTTAGCTCGGCTTCTTTGCACGGGAATTGGCCACGAAGCTCTGGGAGCTGCTCCTGTTGGAGAAGACCTGCAGGCGGCCGGTGGCTGTACTGGGGAGACTGGGACGGGGTGGAATCTGGCGAGGATGAGGAAAACAAGTGCAAAAACTCAAGGCAGCCTGAAAACCGCAAGAGGAAAATCAATCTGCCAAGGAGATTAACGAGGTTAACGAGGAGAGGTTTGAGGGTCGGCTTGACCACAGTCATTGAGCATCTCAAGAACGCACACAACTTGCTCATCCAGCGGACGAAACGAACATGCTCCGGATGAATTCAAGCTAGAAATAAGGCAGAATGTTTTTTAATAATGAGGGCGATTAACCGTTGCAGCCGCTAACGAAGAGGAGCGTGATTGAATCCCTAGGCCCTGCAGTGAAAGACCGGGGTCTTCCTCAAAGGTGGTGGTGGCTCAGACAGGGGATGAAGGCTTGCGTCGCTGCGCTACGCAGGGGGTCAGCCCAAACAGCCAAAAAAGCCCAATTTAACCTTAAAATCCAGAGGCGTTTTACTCAATGAAAGAGGACGGTGAAGTTAGCGGGGACTCGAGCCCCAGCGCCGCAAGGATGCACCAGTTTCTACCTGGACACCATGGAGATGCATTACCCAGTGCCGTAGCCACGCTAATAAGTCCTGATTCTCGTCAAGGCTTAATTAGCCAGGGCGTAGAGCCAGACTGCGGGCCTGGCCCTGTCTCGCCCTGCCCGCTGTCTCCGCTCGGGCTCCGGGCAGATGTCCCAGCCCATCTCTGAGGGCATCCCGTCCCCGATGCTGCCCTTTTACCGCAGCAAAACCTGAAGGTCAAACAGCCGGGCTGGTTATATTTTATAAAAACGGATGGGGAATAACCCGACCGCCGACAATTTCTGCAGCTCTCTGGGCTAAGATAATAAAGGTAATCAGCTTTTGCTTCGGGGCGCGGAGTGACCACTCACAGGGGTCAGCGTGTTCGATGGTCCGGAGGCTGCAAGGTTAAGTGCGATCTTTTTTCACTCCCCTCTGCAGGGAGATACCCGACTTTATGGGTAACCGCTCGTCTCACTCATAGCCGACGCCAGGGATATAAACCACCCCGTAAAAACTACCGTAAAGTGACGGAGTGGGAGATCCCAGCTGGAAGGTGTTGATGGTCGTTAGTTAGGTCGGCGGAGTGATGAAGGGCAAAACCTTTTCTACAAGCAGCCTTAAAATAATGCGATATTCTAGCACGCAGCCTGGCCTCGGCGCTCCTGAAGGTTTGGAAAACCTAAAAAATTCTGGTTGTCACCAGAGAGGGGCCACCAAAACCCCAGGTCTTGTGGCCACCGCCACAGAAAGCTCTTCTAGGTTGGCCATGGCACAGTTTGGCTTCATCAAGAGGAACACAGATGCCATCCTGGGACAGGGCAGGACATCAGGGCCGGTCCAAAGGATGGAAAACTCAACCAGGAGCACACCAACGTTGGGGTTTGCATCCACTTCTTAGTTGCCGGCCACACTGACCGCTCTCCATCCATAAGCCACGCAAGAAATGGGTGCTCGTGCCTCTTGGAGAGCTCTTCCCCTTCCTCCCATAGCTGCGGGGATGGCAGAAGTAAAGAAATAAAAGGAGGTAGGTCACGCCGCTTTGCTGAAATTTCATTAAGACGTTGAGAGCCAGCGTCCAAGCGAAGAGGCCGGTGATGACGCCTGGGCCTTCTTCTTCGGAGCCATTTCCCGCGTCGCTGCAGTTGCTCTCACTTTATTTTGTCCATCTGTAACGGCGTAACGGTGGCGCGGTGTCTCCGAGAGGCCCTTCAGCTCGCTATTGAACTGATAAATTCACTGTATTACTTTACACAAATCAATACCCGAGCAGTTATCAGGGGTTGATGTGACCGAAATTGGTTTCAGCCAATTTGTGAGCGTAATAAATGTCCATTTATCAAATCAATTCATTCGGCGGCGCTCCTCAGACCGCCCGGGCTCAGGGTACCATGGGGTGACGTCCCCAGGTCCGTGGCATCGCTCTCCCCCATCCCAGCTCCTCCGCACCCCAAAGAACTCCTCATCCACCCCACTGCCGGGGATGAGGAAGAGGATGAACCTCAAACTAGGCTAAAGTTCTTCCCTTGCGAAGCCTGACCCGACACGCCAAAATACGCAACTTGGAAAGGATCCTAAATTGCCCAAAATAAACCCGATTCCCTTCGGACCCGGGCAGGATGACATTCCTGCTCAGCCATCTTCCTTCAGCTTTGGAATGCCAACTGATTTCAACATTATAACTGCTCAGCGTGCCCAAAATTCGTAACTTTATGATTAAAAAGTAGATCTTCTGCACTACCCTTTACTCCAAGTCTCTGCACTAAAAAATAAACAAGGAAGGAGGACGGATTTTCGTTCCTCCCTCCTTACTCGACTTCAGGAAGAGCCGTAACAGGTTACTCCGCTCCAAAAGGTTTGGAAAACCAGCAGTGGGAAGTGGAGTTTGTGACTCCCCCACCTCTCCGTGACCACTGTCCGGCAAACGCTGTGTCTCTACACAGAAGTATTCTTTCTCCGGCACAATATCTAGGGTATGAGATCATAAGCCAAAAAAAAAAAAAATATATATTTTCAAAAAAGGCCCTCCTTTGGTTTATAACCCGAGATGGGAGAAGGTTTCCGTCGATCCCCACGATGGATGCCCTGCTTCTCCTGGTGCCTCCGCATCCTCCGGTGAAAAGGCAGATGAGACCGAACCAAACTGGGCGCAGGATGGTTTCCGAGAGTTCTCTGCAAACACCATCCCGAGCCTTTTACCTTCCCCTTCTCATCAACCGGCCGCAGCATCCCGGCTGCCATCGGAGCGACGACCTGCCTGTTTCTTCCCGACATGCTACGAGACGGAATATTTCATTGGGATTTTGTTAAAACGAAGCCAACACCCGCAGAGGGGGAACGTCGCCGCCTCCCAGCATCGCCGCCCCAGCGCCGGGAGCAATCCCGCACCCTCGGAGATGCCCTGGTTAATTGGTTAATTACCACCAACCTTTTACCAGCCCTGCCACCACCCGTCCTGCTCCGGGTGGCAGGACGGAGAGGAGCTGGGCTCCGATTTAAAGGGCAGAGGGAGGGTTTCTTCCCTCTGCTGCAGAGATGTCAGGCTGCGGCAAGCTCCATGCGAGCATCCCGGTCCCTCCCCACCACCCCACAGCGAACCCCAGCGCCCACGTTCCCTTCGCATCCCGGGCTGAGCCCCTCTGGAGACCGTTTGGATCAGGCACCGAGTGACGGGTGAAATCGGATTATTCAATTAAGGCAGCGGTTATAAATTAACCGTATCGGGCGGGCTCGGTAAATCTCGGGACGCGGCGGGCGGCAAAGTCTCCGAGCCAACACACCGCACCAGGGAGCGCGGGACGGGAGGCCCCGGGGAGGAGGCGATGCGGCAGGCAAAACCAGCCGGGAATATAATAAACAACAAAACAATAGATGGGGAAGTGCTTGAAAAGAACAAGTCCCGTCTCTAAACCCCCCTTTCCTGAAAGAAAACAAGCGAAATGGGGCAGAAGGGGTGGGGTGGGGAGGGGGGGGAGGAGGGCACGGAGACTCTCCTCCTCCTCGTGGCCTGATATCCCGAGGCTGCGGGGGGATCAAGCACATTCCCTATAATTCAATAAGAGGAGCCTCCATAAAGGCAGCCGCTTTAATGTGCAGAAACACCACCTGTGTCAGAACCAGGCACTGCCCATTAATCACAGCTTCCCAATTAGCCGCTGCCCCCAGGCAGAGCCGCTCTGGGAAGGCAGAGGGTGGCTGCGCCGGGCAGAGCCGGCTCCTTCCAAGGCTCCCACTTCTCCCCTTTGTTACCCGCACCGACGTGGGGGTGTATTTACGGGCTTTCTCGCAGACCTCAGCCCCGTCTTACCTCTCTATCCCATTTCCAGGCATTAACTGGGACGCACGGAAGGGTTCGAGGAGTTATTAACAGCATCCGGAGGCTTTTGGGCTTTGGGTTGGCAAATCGAACCCAGCCCGGCTTCGCCACTTCCTTACAGCACAAAATAAAGCGAATTTTGGGAGGCCGCCCACCCAGGAAAACCACCCGGCACAAATAACTTCTCTTTTCCCTGCAAAGCTCCGTCGCCCAGGACGGAGGGAGCTGGGCTGCAGGGGCAGGGGGGGCAGCGGGTGGCTTGGAGCCGGGGGTGGGGGGGACACGCGGGTACCGGCTCTTTGCCGGGCTCTGCGGGGATGCTGCTGCCCAAACCCTGGTGGTAGGAGCAAAACAAGGTTTGCGGGGAGAGATAACAGCAGTTCCCAGGGCATCCGACAGCCAGGCATCACCCCCCTCCGCTCCCCAGATGCCCAACGCCTTTTCCTCCTAATTGCTGAACCTAACGAAGTTACGCCGGGGAGCAACCGCCTGGGCTCATCCGACACCCGGCCTTGCTGGTTTTGGCCCCCCGCGTCTAAAAGCCGGTCTGGTTTTTTCCCCCCAGCTCCATCCCCGGCTCTGATGAAAACCAGTCCCTTTTCCTCCACTTGTACGCTTCCACCGCAGCCACCAGAGGCCAGGCTCCTCATTTATTCCCCGGGCTTATTTAATTTATTTTTTTTTTAATTTTTAAACAGCGAAAGAAAGAAAAAAGCCGCCTCCAGAAAAAGGCAGCAGAACCCTCCTTTGAGCAAGACCCAGACGAGGAAACGCCAGCTAACGAACTACCCCGGGGCTCGCGCTAATTGCAACGGGCTCCCAGACACAAGCCACCACGGGTTTTACCAAATCTGTAGCGCTAACGCGGCTTTTCAACCCAAAACCAAGGGAAGCAGCGAAGGCAGCGTGCTTTAAAGCGCAGGCTCTTACGGCGGTGCCTCCCGCCCCATTCCCCGCTGGCAGCGGATCCAGCAGATCCCGGTGTCCGTAAGGGCTCACGGATACAGCAGGGAACGTCACGGGGATGCGCCGCTGCTTTAACGTTATGGGGGGTATTTAGCGGCAACACCTCCAGAAAGGTGGGGATGGAAAGAGCTCGGGAGGCAAACAGCCCTTCCGTTAGCCATCATCCATCCCACCTTCCCTAAAGCCTGGCTTTCTTACCACCAAACGCACCCCGAGAACTCGGGATCGCAGATTTCAGATGAATAAAAGGGTGTCTTTCTTCAACGAGCTGCGCAACTCCCTGCCAAAGGACGCCGCAGAGAACAGACTTTACAGCAGGTCCAAGGGAAACTCCGACAAATTCATGGAAGAAGAATCTCCTGAAGGCGGCGGCACACAAAAGACGGCCCTTCTGGTTGAGGGTTCTCCTGGTTTGCAGACTGTTGGGACTTTAGGAGAGCGGAGCAGGGAAATCTCACTCTGTATTTGTCCTGCTAAAGCTCCCGGTGCCGGTGACAGGACGGTGGCCTGTCGCCTGCTGTGGCACACGTGGCCAGGAAAGCGGGGCTGAAGCACGGGCCTGGGTTTCATGGGGAATAAAGCCCTAAATCCATAAGGGATACGGAAAAATTCCCCAAAGCAGCCCGTGTGTGAGGGCCTTCTGTAGGTCAAGCTGTACAAAACGGCTCGTGAGTTGTTAACGAGCGACGTTCTTAAGACAAATTGCCGTGGAAATAGATAGCTCCGTGTTTAAGCGTCACTGCGGTCAGCCCCGGTGTTCAGCTGGGAACTGCGTGTGTGCTCCGAGGCGTGCGGTGGGCAACGGGCACAAAGTGGAACATGGGAAATTCCACCTCAACAGGAGGAAAAACTCTTTTATTTTGAGGGTGGCAGAGCCCTGGCACAGGCTGCCCAGAGAGGTGTGGAGTCTCCTGCTCTGGTGATATTAAAAATCCATCTCCAACCTGCTCTGGGTGACCCCGCTCTGAGAGGGGGGTGGACTGGATGGTCTCCAGAGGTCCCTGCCAACCCTTACCAGCCTGGGATTTTGGGATTCTGGGATCTCAGTGACCAGCTTAGACCTTGGAGCCACCAGGTTTGGCCCAGGGTGAAACCATCCCCAACGGAAGGGCTCGCAGGGACCTTGCACCTACGATGAAAGCACCTGACGGTGCTGCTGTGCCGGGAACGGGCCCCCCTGGGTGATGAGTGTCCTCTCTCAGAGCCGAGAAAGACCTGCCAGATCCCACCGCGAGCCCCCCCCCAACCTCGGTGACCTGCTCGGAGCCAGGATCGGGGGGTCCTACCTGCTCCCACTGTGGCTATGGCGCTCTCCTGACCGATGATGTGCTCCTTTAGCCGCTGCTCCAGGGGAAACCTCCGGCGTTCCTCCACTTCCCTCTGGCGCTGCTCCTCCTGGAACTGTGGGAGGGAAGCAAACGGTGGGATCAGAGGCTTTTTGGGGTGACAACAGCAGTAATGGGGATGCAGTTTCCCCCCTCCAAGAACTGCAAAGCCCTGCATGGGTATCCGTCTGCTCCCTGGCACTGGGAAGGACGTGGGTCCCATTTTTCCCCCGAGGAGATTTATTTCGGAAGGGATGGCAGGGCTGGGCTGCTGAGGCTGAAGAAGCCCCCATCTCTCCCAGGGCTCACAGTAACTTGCCCCACGTGTGGTCCCAGCCTGCCCCGTCCTGACACACTCCATGGAAGCCCCGGGAGATGCCTGGGGTAGCCCATGGAGCTGCTGGAGCGGGGCCAGAGGAGGCCCCGGAGATGATCCAAGAGCTGGAGCCCCTCTGCTGGGAGGACGGGTTGAGAGAGTTGGGGGGGTTCAGCCTGGAGAAGAGAAGGCTCCGCGGAGACCTTGGAGCCCCTTCCAGTCCCTCAAGGGGCTCCAGGAAAGCTGGGGAGGGACTAAAATATCCATCCTAAACCTCCCCTGGTGCAACTTGAGGCTGTTTCCTCGTGTCCCATGGCCTGTTCCTTGGGAGAAGAGACCGACCCCCCCTGGCTACCCACTCCTTTCAGAGAGTTGTAGAGAGTGAGAAGGTCTCCCCTCAGCCTCCTTTTCTCCAGGCTGAACGGGGGCCGGATTTGTCCTCTTTCCAGATGAGCAGGGGCTGGATTTGTCCTCTTTCCTCTGGAAGGTCACTGCACCATAAGACCCGCTCCCATTCTGCCTGTATCCCGTCCCCGAGCATCTCGGGATGTGCGTGTGTCGGGTGTCTGTGAACGGCTCTGTGCGCTCTCAGCCTTCAGCTCCAGAAAATGGTCTGGGTGGAAGCAGCGTGTGAGTCTCTGGCTCTCAAAGGTCCTGCCTCCTCCTGAGCTGGAGGTGGAAGAAAGCAAATATCCTGAGAAAAGAGCTTTTTCCAGCGCGGTCCTGCGCGCTGCCGTGGGTCTGCCTGCAGAGCGACGGGGTCTGTCTGCCCCAGAGTGCACAGCAGGAGGCGGTGATGCTCCCCCGTTCCCGCGGGATGTTGGTGGAGTCTTTGAATTGGAGATGTGTGAAGAGTGGGAAAACAAATCTAGGTAGAATAGGCAAGGCCTTATTTTTCAAAATCACAGAATCACAGGATGGTTTGGGTGGGAAGGGACCTTAAAGCCCACCCAGTGCCACCCCCTGCCCTGGGCAGGGACACCTCCCACCAGCCCAGCTTGCTCCAAGCCCCGGCCAACCTGGCCTTGAACCCCTCCAGGGATGGGGCAGCCACAGCTTCTCTGGGCAACCTGGGCCAGGGGCTCACCGCCCTCACAGCCAAGAATTTCTGCCCGAGATCTCAGCTCAATCTCCCCTCTTGCAGTGGAAACCCCTTCCCCCTCGTCCCATGGCTCCCCTCCCTCATCCAGAGTCCCTCCCCAGCTTTCCTGGAGCCCCTTGAGGGACTGGAAGGGGCTCCAAGGTCTCAGTGGAGCTTTCTCTTCTTCAGGCTGAACCCCCCCAACTCTCTCAGCCTGTCCCCCCAGCAGAGGGGCTCCAAGGAGGTTCGGTTTGACTATCTGCAGATGATAAGGTGTCCACGGCCTTGGCTAAGGACAGCACATAAAGCAAAGAGAGTTTGCAGAGTGAGCAATTTAACGCACGTAACAGGTCCCCATTATTTAAACCACCTTCCTGAAGGGGAAACTCCTTTAACAAAACGAGAAGCTGCAGCAGGATCCTGCTGCCGGAGTTGGATCTGATAAACCCCCCGTCCAGGCTGGTGGTGTTCCCTGGGCTAGCACTGACTCCGACAGAAGTTAAAAATAAATAAATAGCAAAAAATCCAATTTTGGCTGGTGCCATCAGGCTCGCATGTAACGGAGAGATGCCACCAGCTCTGACGCCTCACATGGCGCAATAACTTCTCGGCGGATCCCAGGGGGATAGAGCCTGGTGTGTCCACAGGGATCGCCCCCAGGCTGCGCGTACAGCCCCAAGCTGAACGTGTCGCTCCTGCCATAGATCTGTGTCTTCCTCTATATCTCAAGGAATTCGTCCTCCCTCCCGCCTCGTCTGCCTTTCTCCGGGCGCAGAGAAGGCGATGGGTGCTGTCGGGATACCCAACAATTGGTGTGGGGCTACGGGGTGGTGGGGAGACAGAATCACGGAATCATGGAATTGTCCAGGTTGGAAGGGACCTTTCAGACCATCGAGTCCAACCATCAACCCAACACTGACAAACCCACCCACTAAACCACGTCTCTAAGCACTAAATGATGAGATGAAGAGCAGAAGGGGACACCCCTCTTCTGTAGCACCTTCTCCCTCCCTTCAAACCCCAACATTGTAAAAGTCCCTGGGTAGGAGGAAAGTCCCTTTCATGGGGAAAAAGCACCAGTATGGGGAAAAAGCACCAGTTACAGTACTTTTTCCGAGCTGCCCCACTATGGCTTTCTGCTCGGAATGTTCTGGACAGACCTGCCCTCCCAGGTGCCATCTCCTTGCACGGAGCTCTGGGGCCACCAGGGACCTTGCAGCCGCGTCATGCTGGAGCATCCTGAGCAGCCAAAACAACCCACACTGAGCAAAAAACATCAAAAAAAGAAAAACCCACTGAGAAAAATGTATTGTAGATCAATCTGGGATGAAACCTGCAACAGAAAGCCTCGTTAATCTTGGATTTCACATGAGACACAAACTTCCACTCCTTTCTCTTCCACGTACCCCCAGCAGCGTGGGCAGCAGGGCGAGGGGGGGGATTCTGCCCCTCTGCTCCGCTCGGGGGAGACCCCCCTGCAGTGCTGCCTCCAGCTCTGGGGCCTCAGCACTGGAGAGACACGGAGCTGTTGGTGCGGGGCCAGAGGAGGCCCCGGAGATGCTGGGAGGGCTGGAGCCCCTCTGCTGGGAGGACAGGCTGAGAGAGTTGGGGGGGTTCAGCCTGGAGAAGAGAAGGCTCCACGGAGACCTTGGAGCCCCTTCCAGTCCCTCAAGGGGCTCCAGGAAAGCTGGGGAGGGACTCTGGATGAGGGAGGGGAGCCATGGGACGAGGGGGAAGGGGTTTCCACTGCAAGAGGGGAGATTGAGCTGAGATCTCGGGCAGAAATTCTTGGCTGTGAGGGCGGTGAGCCCCTGGCCCAGGTTGCCCAGAGAAGCTGTGGCTGCCCCATCCCTGGAGGGGTTCAAGGCCAGGTTGGATGGGGCTTGGAGCAAGCTGGGCTGGTGGGAGGTGTCCCTGCCCAGGGCAGGGGGTGGCACTGGGTGGCCTTTAAGGTCCCTTCCCACCCAAACCATTCCATGATTCCATTATTCCCCCTCCACACGCATCCAGCTTCTCCCACCTCCTCCCTGCTATCCCAATTTCAGGCCCAGATGGAGCAGCACATCTGATCCGGGTTTCGCTCCTGCCAGATATTTCTGCAGGACATTTCGGCCCCGTTTGCGTTTGACCATCACTGGCATTGAGGAATCCAGCAGCCGGAGGGAGCAACACTCCGCTCTTGCGTTGGTGACCCAACTCCTGCGCTCACCTGGGCTAAGAGGGACTCGGACGCGATGCGAAAAGCAGGAGAGATGCTTGATTTTTGATAAGAGATAACTGCAGAACATGCCCAGGACGTACCTAAGCTACAACAGACAGCCTTTGGAGACCTGGAGAGGGGCTTTTCCGTGGGAAGGGCAGACACTGTGGGTTTACAGAATGCATAAAACCAGCTTTCACCGCAGGGCGGTTCTGCCCGGACTCTACGTACAGGGTTGCGTGAGGCTTCACGAGCAGACGCTTCGCAAACAACCAAAAGAGACATTTTTCTCCTAAAATATGCTTAAACCAACAACCTGAGGATGGGCTGGATGGAAAAAGCAGAGCAGGCCTGAGCCACAGCTGGAGGTTTGTTTTCTTTAGAGGGTCCATCAACGGCGATTCAATATGACGAAGGGGCCGCGGGCTCCGGTTCAGGAGGTCCCTGCACCGCTGCTTGCTGGAAGGGAGCCTGGGGAAAGGGTAACCGTGTCCTCATCCTGGCTGAAACACTCCTTAAAAACCCTTTGGCAGCCACTGAGGGAGCCAGGAGAGACCAGTGGATGGATCTGACTGGTCCCAGTACACTGGGGAAGAGGAGATGAATGGCAAAGACCAACGGGGCGGCGCTGAGACCAGTCCCGGGGCTGCTCTCCTCCCAGTTACACACCAAAGACACTGGTTTCGAGGGCTGCTCCCCTCCTTTTAGCCCCAGATACACCACGGCGTATCTGCATTTCATCGGAATGTTCAGCAACGGGAACCAGCTCAAGAGTCCTGAACACCAGGCGAGCGCGGTTCAGCAGAGGGAAAGCACGCACAGAATTATTATTTTTTTTTTTTTTCAAAAGAAGAAAGGAAATCAAAATAAATTAAAAATACATATGAAAACTCCTTGTTATTCTGTCACAAGGATATGTAAATAAAATCTATGGGATGTGCCCACCCAGTAATAGCTCCGCCAATTCATTCTCCGGCAGTGATTAAAATGAGCAATAAATTCTCAAAGACTCTCGGTGGGATGCGGATACTGGGGTGGATGCAACCCCGGGAGCACCGGATCCCCCCCGGCGCAATATTCATCACGAGCTGGCTCGACTGCCTTACGTTTTATATACAAGTACAATCATTTTCATCAGGAACATCTCTACAGATATATATTCCCCTTCTCTCCTCCATCCATTAGTTAAGCGTAAAAACCAAGGCAGCTCTTCGTAGGGGCAGGCTTCCTTGCCAATGTTGGGCTCCAGGGACCATTTACCTCCTTCTCCTAAAGGTTTCAAGTATTTTATTCTCAACTTTTCTTCCTTAAAACTTCCTTGCAGAGCTGTCCGAGCGACCAAGCAGCGTTTCTGGCTAACAGGAGAAGCCACGGGCGATAACAAGAGAAGCCACGGGCGATAATAAGAGAAGCCACGGGCGATGCAGAGTGTCACACTCTGGTTTTCTGTTGCCGTGATGGAGCCCGGAGAGCCCAGGAGGAAAGATGGCTGTCCGCCTGCTTAGGACAGAGGTTTGGCACTGGGGAATGTGGTCCTGGAAACCCTGCTCCAGCATGGATTTCCCTGGGTGAGCGCAGCTGGTACAGCAGCTTGAGTAGAGACTCAACGAGAGAGTTGGGCGGAGAGGAACCCGATGGAGTTCAACACGGGCAAGTGTAGGGTCCTGCCCCTGGGGAGGAACAACCCCCCGCACCAGGACAGGTTGGGGCTGACCTGCTGGAGACCAGCTCTGCAGAGAGGGACCTGGGAGTCCTGGTGGGCAACAAGCTGCCCACGAGCCAGCCATGTGCCCTGGTGGCCAAGAAGGCCAATGGTCTCCTGGGGGGCATTAAGAAGAGCGTGGCCAGTAGGTGGAGGGAGGTCATCCTCTCCCTCTGCTCTGCCCTGCCCTGGGGAGGCCACAGCTGGAGCACTGGGTCCAGTTCTGGGCTCCCCGGTTCCAGAAGGACAGGGAACTGCTGGAGAGGGGACAACAAAGGGTCACGGAGATGCTGAGGGGCTGGAACATCTCTGTGCTGAGGAAAGGCTGAGAGTCCTGGGGCTGTTCAGCCTGGAGAAGAGCAGACCGAGAGGGGTCTCATCAATGCTCAGCAGGAGCTAAAGGGTGGGGGGCAAGAGGATGGGGCCAGACTCTTCTCAGTGGTGCCCGGGGACAGGACAAGGGGCAACGGGCACAAACCGGAATGAAGAAAATAAGGAGAAGTTCATTTTGAGGGTGGCAGAGCCCTGGCACAGGCTGCCCAGAGAGGTGTGGAGTCTCCTGCTCTGGAGATATCCCAAACCCATCTCCGACCTGCTCTGGGTGACCCTGCTGTGGCAGGGGGTGGGACTGGATGGTCTCCAGAGGTCCCTTCCCTTTGCCCTCTACAACTCCCTGAAAGGAGGTTGGAGAGAGGTGGCTGTTGGCCTCTTCTCCCAGGTGAATAATGACAGGACCAGAGGAAATGGTCTGAAGCTGCGGCAGGGGAGGTTTAGATTAGATAGCAGGAAGAATTACTTCACTTGAAAGAGTGGTCAGGCACTGGAATGACCTGCCCAGGGAGGTGGTGGAGTCACCATCCCTAGAGGTGTTTAAGAAACGCCTAGATGTGGCACTTCAGGGCATGCTCTAGTGGCAGAGAGTATAGGGGGTTTGGTTGGACTCGATGATCTTAGGGGTCCTTTCCAACCATGAAGATTCTGTGATTCTGTGATTCTGTGATTCCCACCCCTGCCAGTCTGTGACTGCCTGGCCGGTTTAATTCACATCTACTAAGTGCAGTAATCGACACCGTTTTAATTACCTTCATCCTCGACTCGTGAGCAAGTCCTTAACCTCAAGTTTCCAGCGTCTAAGTTCAAATTCCAAAGACCAAACTCCGAGGCGCCCAATGCCAGAGGGCAAGTCTGCAACCAAGAGCAAACCTGGCCTCCCCGTGCCTCAGTTTCTCCTTTCGCAGTCTTCTTACCGACCGATAATTCGTTGCTCCTACTCAAATAAGGCCTCGTATCCAGGGGTTTAAAACCCTCGACAACGGGCTGCAGATCCCTCGCTGTCCAATAACCTGCTACTCCTGGGTTTTTTCTTGGAATCGCTAGGGCAAATATGTTTTTTTTCCCCCTTTAAAATACCTTACAACAGCGACCGACGAAGGGGACAGCGAGGCTGAAGGGACGCGACGGGCTATTTCACAACCAGGCAGCGGAAATCCCTGTCTTTTGCCTCAGAGTGGCGTGGGATCCGCGTGAACGCCCGGATCCCAGGCCCGCAACAGGCCTCTGGATTCCCAGACCTGGTTCTTTTACCAGGATTTTTGGAAAATACAGTAAAAACAGCAATCCTGGGGTTAAAGTATTTTTGCCAAGGGGTTACAGCCCAGTATTGCTGGTGCTGAGCAGCCGTGGAAGTTAACATGGAGGAGGAGGAGGGCACGCAGCCACGGACACAGCTAAAAAGTGGGGTTTTTTCCCCTTTTTGCATTATGCCATTGATTTATAGGGACCTTTGAAGAAGCGCGGAGGTGGAGGTGCGCTGCGGGGCTCCTCCAGGCCTTTTTTCAAACTGCCCTTGCTTTGGGGAAGGAACCAGAAAGTCCCAGGCTCACCTTGGTCTCCGCCGCTCGCAGAAGGCTCAGGACCTCTCCTTCTCGGGCATAATCCAGGGGCGTGTGGCCCATCTCATTCTTCTGCAGGGGGTTGGCACCTGGTGGCGGGGAGAAACAACGAAGATCAGGGGATGGGAGTTTGAATCTTGGGGCAGAAGGAGCAGGACGCACATCTCGTGCCTCCCGTCCTAGCCGGCGTTCCCCTCCTAACCTTTGCTCCAAGGAGGACCTGGAGGAGAAAGGGACAATGTACGACCAGCAGGGACAGGCATGGGGGCGGCCGGGGAGGAAGAAAAGAAATTGTCACCGCTAAGGATCGGCTTGATGGGGAAGAGCTGCTGGGGGTGGGGAAGGGATGGGAGCACACGGTCGCCAGAAGAAAACGCAGCTTCACAAAAGCACCCGCTCCCCGTCCCGCGGCAGCCACACGGGACCGTTTCGGCTTCGATTGGACGCGCCACCCGTCCCCTCCGTCACCCCGAGCCGGAGCCGGATCTGCCTGTCACCTGCTAAACAGCTGCCACCCGCAGCCACAGCTGGGGGAAAACCACGCTCTTCTTTAGAATTTCATTTATATCTAAAAAAAAAAGGCACCAAACCCCGAAGACTGAACTGGAGAGAGTCAGATGGGCACCCCCACAGAAACGAGGTGGCGTGGAGAGATGTCCCCATCCTCTGTCCCTGTCCCAGACACCGGATTGTGGAAGAACATGCACAGCCAGACTGGTCCCAGTTGCAGTGATGGGATGGTTATAGAGGGAATCTCGGATGGGGCAGTCCGGGATCAGGAGAAGGGCACAGGGAACAGCCTGTGATGCAGGCGGGGACCCTCGGGATTCACCTCTGGCTCTTGGCGTCGCAGGAGGTACCTCTGGAGGGACTGGGCACTGATGCTGGTGCGTGCTGGGACTCCACTACAGCCAACCGGACACCAACCGGACACCAAGGGTTGTGAGAACGAGCCTTCAAGTCGCCCCCAACCCCAGCAAGGTGGTGCTCGAGCTGGCCATCTGTCCTGGGTGGAGCAACCCGGCACTCATTTCTCTTCTAATGCTTGGGAAAACTGCGCTTTTAGAAGACTCTAGTTTCTGAATTCGTGAAAATATTTCCTTTATAGCCAGCTATGGGATGTGGGATTCAAGGTCTCGGTGTTTTCAAGCTCACCAGGTGCGGGGACGAGGAGAAGCGAGACCCGGTCTCTTGACCCAAGCTGCCTAAAGGGTTATTTCATGCTACGAATGGCACATTCCATAGAAATTCGAAAGATTGCTCGGGAGTTTCTCCTATTCCATGATGTCTGGGACCCCGAGAACTCCTTGCCCTGATGCCGGAGCCCTGAGCCCTTCCCTTCCTCCCGAAGCCACAGCGCTCGCGGTGTCCCACATTGGCTGCCCCCTGCAAACGGTCTGGGTATAATCTTGGTGTATTTTATATTGGTATCGGGATCAATACTGGCTCTCTAGGGTTATTAATGTTAATTATTCAGTCTTATCTTATTAAATCTATTTATATTTCAACCCTCGGGTTTCCTTGGTTTTCCCCGATTCCCCTTCCCGGCTGGGGAGGGGTCATCAGGTGAGAGAATAATTGTCTGAAGGACAAGAAATTGTGGTGGGTTTCTCAAACCATAACACCATCCCACTGGGCTCGAAGGGGGTTCCCGAGCCCCGTGAGCAGCCTGGCGAGGGGGAGGCCCGGGCAGTGTGAGAGCATCCCTAGGGCTCGGCGAACATCCCGCATCCTGCTGGGAGCGAGCTGGGAGACGCAAACCAGGCTGCAGCTCCTGCTTCCAGAGCGCAAAGCACATGCAGCGCTCAATAAATTGGATATTAGGAAAAATTTTTACACTTGAAAGGGTTGTTGAGTGTTGGGACAGGCTACCCAAGGCAGTGGTGGAGTCGCCACCCCTGGAGGGATTTAAAAGCCGGGCAGACGTGGTGCTGAGGGACATGGGGTAGTGGTGGCTTTGTCAGTGTTGGGTTGATGGTTGGACTCGACGATCTGAAAGGTCCCTTCCAACCTGGACCATTCTATGAATAGTCTGGAGAAGCGGCTGAGCTTTCTGCCCTAAAACCCTAAAAAAAAAACCACTCAAGGTGTTTCCGAAATCCTTAAAATTTCCTTTCTATTTTTTACATGGAAAGGTCGTCAAGCATTGGAAGAGGTGGCCCAGGGCAGTGGTGGAGTCGCCATCCCTGAAGGGATTTAAGAAATGGGTAGACATAGTGCTCAGAGATATGGTTTAGTGATGGTTTTTGTCAGCGTTGGGTTGATGGTTGGACTCGATGATCTGAAAGGTCCCTTCCAACCTGGATGATTCTATGATTTTAGGAATAGTCTGGGGAAGCGGCCGAGCTTTCTGCCCTAAAACCCTAAAAAAAAAACCCCAAGGTTTTTCCAAAACCCCTTAAAATTTCCTTTCTATTTTTACACCGAAAGGGTTATTAAGCCTTGGATGAGGCTGCCCAGGGCAGTGGTGGAGTCGCCATCCCTGGAGGGATTTACAAGCCGGGCAGACGTGGTGCTGAGGGACATGGGTTAGCGGTGGGTTTGTCAGTGTTGGGTTGATGGTTGGACTCGATGACCTGAAAGGTCACTTCTGACCTGGGCAACGCTATGATTCTCTGATTCTATAAAATCGAGCAGCGACCATCAGAGCTGAAAGACACGTGGGGCCGCCCGGCGAGTGGGAGCCGGAGAGATGAGCCGCTTCTGAGCGTTGGCATCAGGGATCTATATTTGCTTACAGAATGAAAAATGCGCTCCATAAACATTCGACACCGAGTAATTTCTATCGCGAGCCTTGTCATTGCGAATAAAGAAGATGATGGAGACAGGTGAGATTATATACTGCCGGTGGCTGGCCACTCAATATCTTTTAAATAAGAGCCGGTTCTCCCACGGCCCGCCCCCCTTCCCCCACCAAAACCCACCCCGGGTGGGCGCACGGGGACGGGGGTGACTTCTCTGCCCCCCCCCCCCCACCTCCCAAAATGATGAGCTCCTCGAGGCTCTTATTCCACATGAAGGCTGACGGTTTGTTCGGCTGCTCCCGGATCTATCAATAATGGCTCTCCAATATTGGCCTAATCCCCCTGTTAATGGCTTTGACGACTTGACTAATTGCCGCAATAATTGATAGAACCCGACTCCTCCAACTGGTCGATTCCGACCTGGCGTAGCGGCGGCAATAAAATATTACGCCGCCATAAATAACGGCGTCGCTTCGCTGGCTAATAGAAGGTAAAAGTGGCCAGGGGTTCGACAAACGCCCCGGCCTGACCCCCCCCCCCAGCCCAGTCCCCGTCCCCACCTCCTCCCTGCCCTCTCCCACCCCGGCAGCTGGCGGCGGAGGGGACGCCAACCTTCCGAGGCTTAATAGAAGGCCATTTGTCACCTCCCACAAGCTGTCTGATGCCGGAGATGGACACCTGGGCAACACCTCGGGCTGTGCGAGCCCGCCGCCTCCTCCCGCACCTCCCTGCTCGTATTAGGAGGCCCCGGCTTATAATATTTGATAAATAGCGCGTCGGTTCACTGCCAGCGCCCGCGCAGCCACGCGGCGCAGGAGCAGCTGCAGAAGGTCACTCATTGGGGAAATATGTTTCTGTCAGCCGTATCGAAAAAAGTTTAGGAGAGTGACAGGCCTCAATTTTTCAAATTTTATTAACTCCCTCCTCTTAACAATTTGTCTTGAATTCCTTCAGATTCTGGATAACTGTCAATAGAGCTCCCGACACGGCAGGTGCTGGTACCCGGGTCCTCCGCTGCCATCGGGGAGGAGATGGGGATGGCAGGAGGAGATGGGGATGGCAGGAGATGGAGACGGCAGGAGGAGATGGAGATGGCAGGAGGAGATGGAGATGGCAGGAGGAGATGGCAGGAGGAGATGGCAGGAGATGGAGATGTCTGGAGGAGATGGGGATGAGAGGAGGAGGAGATGGCAGGAGGAGACAAGGATGGCAGGAGAAGATGGAGATGGCAGGAGGAGATGGGGATGGCAGGAGGAGATGGGGATGGCAGGAGATGGGGATGGCAGGAGATGGAGAAAGCAGGAGGAGATGGCAGGAGGAGATGGGGATGGCAGAAGGAGGAGGAGATGGGGATGACAGGAGACGGGGATGGCAGGAGGAGACGGGGATGCCTGGAGGAGGAGGGGATGGCAGGAGGAGATGGGGATGGCAGGAGATGGAGAAAGCAGGAGGAGATGGCAGGAGGAGATGGGGATGGCAGAAGGAGGAGGAGATGGGGATGACAGGAGGAGACGGGGATGACAGGAGGAGACAGGGATGGCAGGAGGAGACGGGGATGCCTGGAGGAGGAGGGGATGGCAGGAGGAGATGGGGATGGCAGGAGGAGATGGGGATGGCAGAAGGAGTAGGACATGGCAGGAGGAGTAGGACATGGCAGGAGGAGTAGGACATGGCAGGAGGAGATGGGGATGGCAGGAGGAGATGGGGATGGCTGGAGGAGATGGGGATGGCAGGAAGAGATAGGGATGGCAGGAGGAGATGGGGATGGCAGGAGGAGATGGGGATGGCAGAAGGAGGAGGAGATGGGGATGAGAGGAGGAGGAGATGGCAGGAGGAGATGGGGATGGCTGGAGGAGGAGGAGATGGCAGGAGGAGATGGGGATGGCAGGAGGACCTGGGACCCTGCCGCAGCTTGGTCCTTGCTCCCCGTCCTCCCCTATAGCCTGTCCTGGCAGGGCAGAGGAGCGGAGACCTGGCTCGGGCCATGTAGCCAAATACGTGCCTGCTGAAGGAAGAACAAGTCTCCCACCTCGGACAGACAGAATGGGGCTCACAGTGACATCACTGACCCCGAGAGCTACGTTTCTCCAAAGACTGGACACGGAGAGGCTTGGGAGAGCCCTAGGCACTGAGACCAGGAAAGGAGGACGTGTGAGGACCTCATTTCATGGTGCAACGAGATGCTGTGAAAGCTCCTGCATGGACTGCTGCTCCCGGGCATCCTCAGAGGTAACCTCCAGCTGAGCATTTGGGTCCAAGCCTCTCGCCGGCAGACCACTCAACAGGAGCTGCTCTGGGGACAAAGGACACGACTCCTCCAAACTAGCACGAGATGGTCTATGTCCTGGTGCCACCCCAAAGGTCCTGTCTGCAAAAGAGCCGGACAGAAGTGGTGACCTGTGTGGTGGACAAGACACCAAAATGTTCAACATCTCATTATCTTCCTTTGCTTGAGTCCTGAAGATTCGATATGGTGAAGGTGGCAACCAAGCGCTTGGGCGAGTCTCCGGTGCAGAAGACAGCACAGCTTCAGTCAAGAAGGCCATTGAAAGCCGTTCCCCCCAGTATAAAGCCATCTCCAGTCTCCCAGAAGCAGAGCTGCTAACTTCATACACCAAGTTGTCGACCAGATCTTGCAAGCATCCCTTCAGAGCAGCTGTCTGACCATCACAACGTCATTTCAGCGAGGGCTCCTCCAGGGCCCTCCACTCATTCAGGTCCTCATCAGACCCTTCCCAGTGAGGAGAGCGCCCAGGTCAACCCTTACCCATGGCACTGACACGTCAGCACGGACCGAACCCTCCATGGGACCAATGCAGCTCCCTGGCCACCAGACAAATCCAGGCTGAGCCCCGGCTCTGAGCCTCTCCCAGCTGGAAGGGAGAGGTCCTGGATATACCACGGGGAAGGGACAATACCATGGACCTCCAGGACACTCATCCCTGCTCTTCACGGCACCGTGCAGGCGTCATCGCCCTGCCCTGCCCCGAGGAGCACCCCGAGCTCTTTCAGCAGGCTGAGTGAGCACCTCTCCTGCCAAAGCCACCGCCTTGGACCCGTCGCCGCTCTGCTTGACAAGCCCCATGCTCCAGCACGCAGGGGGGAACTGGGAGAGCACCCCTGTCCCTGTAGCAGACTCTGCAGGACCCAAACCACAGTATCCCCTGGGTAGGGGGGAAAAAAACGAACTAATTTTTCTGGTGAAGGAAACTAAATCCCAGAAAGAAGAGCCTGGAAATCCCTAAATCCCAGAAAGAAGAGCCTGTAAATGCCCAAAGCCACAGTGGGTGTGGTGGTGAGGATGCTGGGGATGGGCACTGAGCATCTGTCCCCCCGAACCAGACAGGAGCTGGGACGAGTGACACAACTCCGGCGGGCTAAATGCGCTTCGTCCCCGCAGTTACACCTCTCCGCATCCCTGTTCAAGCATAGCCTGGGATTCTCCAGGAGGAAGCAGGCCACAGGACCTGCCGGGGATAACACAATGTCATCAGCCGTCAGCTTTGACGAGGAATGGCATTATTATTGCTCCGCGTGGCTAGTTAAAGTAATATAAAAAGACTTGTGTCCTCCTGAGTCTTCCATGATTGAATTAGCATGATCACCCCTTTTTTCCAGTAAGGTAAACCTGCTTTTAAATCAATAAGACGCACATTCCACAAGCAGTTTTTAACACACAACATTAACAGGAAAGTGGCCACCCCGGCCTGTGGTCCCACCACCCTTTTCCTGCCTGACATCTCAATAAACACAGGAGACACGTTACGGGGCGCTGCTCCACGCGCGGGACAATGACCTTTTCTTGAAGGACCTGCTACCACATGGAATGAATCTTCCCAAGCGCCGCTTGAATTTCAACGTGCACGTATGCTCCCCTGGGAATATCCTCAAATCTCATCAAGGGAAGACCCGGAGCAAGACTTTCAAAGGTACCGGGTAGAAGCAGAAGTTGCGGGGATGCTTGAGGATAATGCTCCGGGTGATCCAGCATCCAGCCCCACCTTCTTGGTGGCATTTGCTAATTGTCCTGGACAGGAGAGGATCAAACCATCTCAATGTATGGACAGGCTGAGGCCAATTTTCCCTTTGGTCCTTCCAGTGAAAACATGAGTCTCCAAAGGGTACTTAATGGCCGTGCCCATGGCAGGGGGTTGGAACTAGATGATCTTTAAGGTCCGTTCCAACCCAAACCACTCCATGATTCTACGACCACGGTGAGTAGTTGCAAGCTCCCAAGCTTCTCCAAACATCTACCCACAGCTCCAGGCATGGACAAACACACGTACATCCAGAGTACTCCCACCCAGTTGAAGAAATCATGTAAAAAAGTAATGGGGAGGGAAAAAGGAGATAGAAAAGAGTGAATGAAACCTCTCAAAGAAGAGCAGCTCCCCCAGACCCCATCAGATTGCCCCAGGGAAGGAGCGTGGCTGTGGTTAAGGACCCATTTTCTTCTGAGGACAGCGGTGGTCCTTTCTGTGGCAATATCACAACCACGGGGAGCAGGGCAGAAATCAACGGCGCTCAGAAATCATCGAATCACAGAATCACAGAATGGTTTGGGTGGGAAGGGACCTTAAAGCTCATCCAGTTCCATCCCCCCTGCCCTGGGCAGGGACACCTCCCACCAGCCCAGCTTGCTCCAAGCCCCGGCCAACCTGGCCTTGAACCCCTCCAGGGATGGGGCAGCCACAGCTTCTCTGGGCAACCTCTTGATGAGGAGGTGCAGAGCAAAAGTGATGCTAAGGTATCAACAACCCCCCCGGATGGCTGCCAAGCCGGAACGTAAGGAACAAAACCCTTCTAGAGATGCACAGAGGGTGGTAAACGACAGACGTCACCAGCAGGAGCAAAATCCACACTGGCGGAGGCTGCATGAAAAGCAGGACTTGCCAAACAAGCTTTAATTCCCTCTTTGAGGGACTACACAGAAACACAGAATGACAGGGGTTGGAAGGGACCTCTGGAGACCCTCCAGCCCAACCTCCTGCTAGAGCAGGGTCACCCAGAGCAGGTTGCACAGGAACGCGTCCAGGTGGGGTTTGAATGTCTCCAGAGACGGAGACTCCACCACCTACAAATGTAGCTGAGAAGGTAACTGCAGATACAGTGCACTGATCAATGAGAACCACTCATTAGCCATTCATAATGCCCTCATTAAAGATGTTAGTGCTGTAGAACGCAACGATACCGCAAACACCGACCACAAGTTGCAAAAAAGATTTAGAAAATGATTCCCAAGCACGCAGCTGTGCCTGGAGGTGGTGATACCACACAGTCCGGCGGGGTTCTCAACATTTACTGCTAAACGGTCCCTTCTGGGGAACAGGATCTGTGCTCCCCTCCTCCACCCAAAGCCTTTCCAGCATGAGTTTGTCCAGCGTCATGTAGTTATAGGACAAGGGGGAAGGGTTTTCCACTGCAAGAGGGGAGATTGAGCTGAGATCTCGGGCAGAAATTCTTGGCTGTGAGGGTGGTGAGCCCCTGGCCCAGGTTGCCCAGAGAAGCTGTGGCTGCCCCATCCCTGGAGGGGTTCAAGGCCAGGTTGGCCGGGGCTTGGAGCAAGCTGGGCTGGTGGGAGGTGTCCCTGCCCAGGGCAGGGGGTGGCACTGGGTGGTATTTAAGGTCCCTTCCCACCCAAACCATTCCGTGATTCGATGATTCAATGAACTAGAAGCCTCTGGAGTAGAGAGAGTCTATGAAAAGGAGAGATCTTCTAAACCAGCACCATCCAGAGGTCCCGAGACGAAGGTCCGATGCTGAGGAGGGCAGGTAGGACACAGCAGAGAGAGGGACGGCTTGAGCAAAGCTCACAAACCCCATGAACCAGGCTGGGGACAAATCTGTGTGTGCTTCTGGTGAGGGCCAAAAGCGGGATGTGCCAACTGGAACGGTGGCAGAGGAGACTGGTGACAGCAGGAGGGAGGACAACAGCAGGATGCCTTAAAGCATAAACTGCTGCAGTGAAGGAATAAGTCCCACCGGACATGTTGGGTATAAAAGACTGGAGAAAAAAAAGAAGTAAGTTGATTGTAGGAGCCAGTAACACCGAATTTGTACAGAATGACGAAGAATCCATGGCCGAGGAGCTCTGTTCCTCAGGAGGAGGAGAGGGATCTTGCCAGAAATAAAGCAGCAGCAGAAAACTTTCAGAATCAGGGATGTTGAAGGCTAAAGAAACCCGTGCTATATATTAAAAAAGTTTTATAGTGAGGAAAGTTAGGATCTTAAGAATAAACCACCTCCACGTCCTTCGAAGCCTGGAAACTGCGTCCAGATGAGGAAAACACAACGGAGCGCTTGCTCTGGTTAAACGGAAAAAATACAGGTCAAAATGGATTTAAAAGAAGCCCTCGCTTCGGGAATGAAAACCAGAAGCTCTTTTTGGCCATCCCAGGAGCCGGGAGGAGGAGGAGGAGGAGGTGAGTTTCGGTGGGTGACTGAGGAGAAGCAGGAGGCTCGAGGGGACGCCTCCAGTCCCCAGGGAAAGGCTCCTGCAGGGACGTGCCGCAGGGACACACCGCGGGGAACGGCCTCAAGCTACAGAGTGAGCAGAAATGGTTTAAAAGCACTCCCGAGCATTAACAAATTGCCAGAATGGGAGAGTTTTCACCGAGGAGCTCAGAAGGAGCTCAAACACCAAATTATCCACCAGCGCTAAAGAAAAAAGCTCCTCGTGGATAAATGATGAGTTAAAGACTGAAAACGAAGGATTTAAAGGAGAGCGAATGGTCAGCGTCCTCCGGGGAAGAAACCTGTCCCAGGGCATCCAGGGGTTTCTGCTGACGCCCCTGCGCTCAGCCCACCTGCGAGCGCTGGGAGACTGATACGACAAAGGTGACCACCAATGCTAATTATTCGGAGCCATCTGAGCAACAGCCATGAGTGGCAAGTGAAACTCCACCCAGATAAGAGATGTAACCCAATGCAGGGGTGGAAGAATCAATCTGAGTTACGTACGAGCAGTGCCCAGCACCGAGCCGTCCTTGGCCGGGAAATGGAGCACGAGGGGCTGGAGCGGCCACCAACAGTTCTGTGATTCTATGAAACCACTGCTGAATAGAAGCGGGAATTAGCTCAGAAAGAAGAATCGTAGAATTTTCCAGGTTGGAAGGGACCTTTCAGATCATCCAGTCTAACACTGACAAACCCACCACTACCCCATGTCCCTCAGCACCACGTCTGCTCGGCTTGTAAATCCCTCCAGGGATGGCGACTCCACCACTGCCCTGGGCAGCCTCTTCCAATGCTTGACAATCCTTTCCGTGAAGGCATTTTTCCTGATATCCATCTTAAACCTGCCCTGGTGCAACTTGAGGCCGTTTCCTCTGAACCTGGGCCAGGGGCTCACCACCCTCACAGCCAAGAATTTCTGCCTGAGATCTCATCTAAATCTCCCCTCTTCCAGTTTGAAGCCATCAACCTTCATCCTATCACTACATGCCCTTGTAAAAAGTCCCTCCCCAGCTTTCCTGAAGCCCCTTTAGGGACTGGAAGGTCCCCTGTACCCGACCCACAGCACTGTAGGCGCAACTCAGACGCAGACCTGATGATGAGGATGAAGAAGGGAAGACAACGTTGTACGTTCTTGCGCTCCGTGCCCAAGACTTGACACATCAGAGGAAATGAAGGCTTCCCTTAAGACGTCACCAATATTCACCAAGTCTTATCTCAAACTGCTTCCAACTTGCCCGAACACTTGAATTCACGCTGCCTTCAACCCAAACTTCTCCATGGGGAGGACCAGAGCGTGTAAAGCCTCACAGAATCATAGAATTGTTAGGGTTGGAAGGGACCTTAAAGATCATCTAGTTCCAACCCCCCTGCCATGGGCAGGAACACCTCCCACTAGATCAGGTTGCTCAGAGCCCCGTCCAGCCTGGCCTTAAAAACTTCCAGGGATGGGGCTTCCACCACCTCTCTGGGCAACCTGTGCCAGTGTCTCACCACCCTCATGGTGAAGAACCTCTTCCTAACGTCCAGTCTGAATCAACCTATCTCTAGTTTTAATCCATTCCCTCTAGTCCTACCATTCCCCGACATCCTAACAAGTCCCTCCCCAGCTTTCTTGTAGGCCCCCTTAAGATACTGGTAGGCCACTAGAAGGTCTCCTTGGAGCCTTCTTTTCTCCAGACTGAACAACCCCAACTCTCTCAGTCTGTCCTCATGGGAGAGGTGCTCCAGCCCTCTGATCATCCCTGTGGCCCTTCTCTGGACACGTTCCAGCGCGTCCGTATCTCTCTTATAGTAGGGGCTCCAGAATTGGACACGGTACTACAGGTGGGGTCTCACGAAAGTGGAATTGCCTCGGGCAATTTGGACTCTAGTTTGGGCTCTGAAAACCCTTTATTCTTTGCGATGCCTTTTAAAATAAGTTGACCCACCTGCTCCTTTCAGTCCTGCTTTATTATAACGTTTTATTATAAGTTGCTTTTTCCCTACTCGATACCTGGGCGTGAAAACAAACCTTAGTCTCGTTTGTAAGGTTAAGGGCACGGGAAGGGAAACGAAAGAATCATCGCCTCTCTCTCCCTACACGTGCGCAGAGCCATTAAACTCATGACAAACATTATGTCACTGTAGGGTTTTGTACCCAGAAACACTCCGAGAGGGATCTGTTTGCTCCCCGGCCCCGTGGGGCAACTATTCTTAAGCGCTCCGGTACGGACATAAACGCGCTTGCACTTATAGGCTTATTGCTCTCGCCACGGAGGGATGCGAGACGCTGGGATGCTGCGATGTGATTGGTTTCTAAATCCCAGTCTCACAGGATTTTAATTACTGGTCTGGCGCGGCTGGGAGTGGAACTTGCTGCCGTTGGATGGAGGGGGTCGATACACCGGCCCAGAACATATTGAGCCGCGGCGCTCGCAGACTCTATTGCGCTATTTAATCATCTTTTGCAAAATTTACAGTGCAACAGAAGGAATCGATACTGAATTTATCGCATTCCCTTGTAAATATGAGCACGGAGAGGGAGGGAGGGTTTCACTCTCGCTGGCCGGGGATGGACGCGTGGCAGCAGACCCAGGGCAAACCTCCAGGTAGAGAACGTGGGGGCAGCACCCATGTGTCTGACCCCAAAAACACCCGCCCTGAAGGGCTCGGTGCCCCCCGAGGCTCCCTCGCTTTCTCACTCAGTTTCCCCAGTTTTGGTCTTGTTTATGCTGGCGACTCCACTGATCCCCGTGAAACAACGATGTCACCTTCTCGGGATGTGATCCCCGCCGCTCCGTCCCCACGCGCTGGCTGCTGGGGACCTGGGAGGCCACAACTCCCCCGTGATGTCCTTCCCGCCCTCCTCTCTCCGTAAGAAGGGAGCCCTTTCCAGCCGGGATGCAACTGAAAAGGCTCTACGGTACTTAGACTAAGAATTACGCAGAATTCAAACACAAGATACGGTTAGCGATAGGGTTTAGTGGTGGTTTTTGGCAGTGTTGGGTCGATGGTTGGACTCGATGATCTGAAAGGTCCCTTCCAACCCGGACAATTCTATGATTCTGTGATTCTAAGAAAGCCATAATTACAGCCATAATTACAACCTGATTTTTTCTCGAGAATACCACAAGCACTTTCACTTTCTGATGTCAGAAGCCCATCCCCCCGTAACGCTGGCTCTGTAATTCACTTACCCATCGCTCACCCTGTTCACGGTACCTGCAATTAGAGCGAACCAAGAGGGGAGCGTGCAGCGTTACCAACGAACGCGCTGTGCTCAATTTCCCGGCAGATCGAGTTCAGAACTCCGGGATAATGCAGCTTCAGCTAAAATGTTTCACAAATGCATGTTCTTTCCTTCCTCTCTAATTAGAGATGTGCTCGGAGCTGACTCGATGGCTCGTGTTTTGCAGGAGAGGCTCGAGCAGGAGCCCCAGGCATGTGTGCCGGGGGTTCCCAAGGCGGTGGGGCCGGTGAGGATGCTCGGAGTCGAGCCCCCAGCTCTGTGCCTCGGCTACTCAGCCTCTCTGCACCTCCGAGACCATCAACCCCAGTCCAAGAGCTGGTACGGGGAGAGGAACCAGTGCTGGAGTCACACACCGAGGGTCTCACACAGGAAGAAGGAGGCAAAGGGCGTTTTGGAGGAGGCATTCCGTGATTCCCTGTGCAGGAGCAGCCGGGCCAGCCTGCACGCTGGAGGATCTGGAACCAAAGGGGCTTTCTGAAGGTGGGAAGTAGAAAGAACAGTGGTCAACCATAGAATCATCATAGAATGATAGAACTGTCCAGGTCGGAAGGGACCTTTCAGATCATCGAGTCCAACCATCAACCCAACACTGACAAACCCACCACTACCCCATGTCCCTCAGCACCACGTCTGCCCAGCTTTTAAATCCCTCCAGGGATGGCGACTCCACCACTGCCCTGGGCAGCCTCTTCCGATGCTTGACAACCCTTTTGGGGAAGACATTTTTCCTGATATCCATCCTAAACCTCCCCTGGTGCAACTTGAGGCCGTTTCCTCTTGTCCCATGGCCTGTTCCTTGGGAGAAGAGACCGACCCCCCCTGGCTACCCCCTCCTTTCAGGGAGTTGCAGAGAGCGAGAAGGTCTCCCCTCAGCCTCCTTTTCTCCAGGCTGAACACCCCCAGCTCCCTCAGCCGCTCCTCACAAGACTTGTGCTCCAGACCCCTCACCAGCTCCAGTGCCCTTCTCTGGACACGCTCCAGCACCTCAATGGCTTTTTTTGTGGTGAGGGGCCCAAAACTGGACACAGCACTCGAGGTGGGGCCTCACCAGTGCCCAGTACAGAGGGACCATCACTGCCCCAGTCCTGCTGGCCGCACTGTTCCTGCCACAGGCCAAGATGCTGTTGGCCTTCTCAGCCACCTGGGCACACTGCTGGCTCATATTCAGCTGGCTCTTGACCAACACCCCCAGGTCCTTTTCTGCCGGGCAGCTCTCCAGCCACTCTGCCCCCAGCCTGTAGTGTTCATGGGGTTGGGGTGACCCAAGTGCAGGACGCGGCACTTGGCCTCGTTGCACCGATGATCAGGAGAGCGCTGGGGACACACAGTGAGGCTGCTCAGGTGTGACAGGAGGAGATGTGTCTGTCCCCATGACAGGGACGGAGAGGGGATGTCCCGACACCGGGCAAGGGATCCGTCTCTGAAGGAGGGAACTGCTCTACTTCTGAGCAAAGATCTGGATTGTAAGACACCACCTTCTCCTTCCATCAGCAAGGCGGTGCGTTTTCACACAACAGCAGCTGCCAGGTCACTACACCGACACACACACACAAAGCACACCTCGGAAAAGCAATTCAATACCCAAGACCAACAGCAGCCGAGCTCTGCAGTGCCAGGGAACCCTTCCTTCTACACTTCCTTCTGGGCCCAAGCTTCTCAGGTGTGTACGGGGGGAAGTGCTCACAATATTCCGATTTTGTCTTTCATAAGTTCTAGCCCAAGAACAAGATGAGTCTCTGTGGCATTTTCCTCTCTGCTTTGTTTACTGTCACTTTAATTTATTACAAGAGCACCACAGCCACAAGGATTCATCCCAGCACAAGGCTGTGTCCATGCTGGGAGGTCCACTGCAGGGGAAACCCCTCAGCAGTGGTGTTGCCCCTTGGTTTGAAGCCCACGGGGTTCCCCCAGGCTGTCCCCCCCTTTCCACTCAGCCTTGCTGGAGCCTCATCCAGAGCCAGGAGAGGACCTAGGGTCTCCCCTGCCCATGGGACTGCCCCACTGCAGGGGCGTGGGCTCCAGCGGGAACGTCTGGAGCAAGAAAGATGGACCCTTGGTGGAGGAGGATCAGGTGAGGAAACATTTAAACAAGTGCTGAGGGACCTGAGCAACATCATTGTGAGGCCACTCTTGATGACAGTTAGAAGGTCATGGTGATGGGGGGAGGCCCCTGGGGACAGGAGGAAAGCAAATGTCAGGGCTGTCTTCAAGAAGGACAAGAAGGAAGATCCTGAGAAGCACAGACCAGTCAGCCTCACCTCCATTCCTGGAAGAGTGATGGAGCAACTCAGCCTGGAAACACTTCCTGGTGGACATGATGGACAAGAAGGTGATGGGGAGTAGTCAGCGTGGATGTATTAAGGGGAAAGCAGTAGATGTTCATCTAGACTTTAAGTCAGGCTCTCGACACCATCTCCTCTAACATCCTCCTAGAAGATAAAGTGCAGGCTGGAGAAATGAAGTGGGGTTGAAAACTTCAAGCTCAAAGGTCATGACGAGCAGCAGACAGCCCAGAGGAGGCCTGCGGGGTACCGCAGGGGACTGATACTGATACTGAAGGTGTCAACAGGTTCATTAATGACCCTGATGATGAGCAAAGTGCATCCTCAGCCAGTCTGTAGGAGTTAGGAAACTGGGAGGAGTGGCTGATAGGCCAGAGGGTCATGCTGCCATCCAGAGGGGCCTTGGTAGGCTGGAGAAATGGGTTGGTAGGAACCTCCGGAAGTTCAACAAGTGCCAAGTCCTGCCCCTGGGGAGGAACAAGCCCCGGCACTAGCACTGGCTGGGGCCACCCGGCTGGAAAGCAGATGGGCAGAGAAGGTGCTGGTGGACACCAAGCTGAGCGTGAGCCAACAACGTGCCCTTGCCACAACAAAGGCCAAGGGTGTCCTGGGCTGCACGAGGAGGAGCGTTGGCAGCAGGTCGAGGGAGGGGATCCCAGTACTCAGCACTGGGGAGACACATCTGGCGTCCAGTTCTGCACTCCCCAGGTCATGAGAGACGTGGGCTTACTGGAGTGAGCCCAGCAAAGGGCCAAGAAGGTGATGAATGGACTGGTGCATCTCTCACACATGAGCTGGGACTGTCAAGCCTGGGGAAGAGAAAGCTCGGGGGGATCTTATCAATGTGTTGATATACTTATGGGAGAGGAAGAAGATGGAGCCAGGCTCATTCCAGTGGTGGCCAGTGACAGGACAAGAGTGGGCACAAACTGAAACAGTCAAAACTTAAGAAAAACCTTCACTGTAACAGATACTGAGCACTGGAGGAGGCTGCCTGGAGAGGCTGTGGAGTCTCCATCCTTGGAGATATTCAAACTCCAACCACAGTCCTGGCAACCTGCTCCAGGTGATCCTGGTTTGAGCAAGGAGTTGGACTAGACGGTCCTCAGCCAACCTGAGGGATTTCGTGGATCTATGATTCTACAATACCACAGCACCTTGATGGGGAAACACAACTCTCCCCTCATTCCTCATGACTGTTACGGAGTATTTCTGGACCTAGACGCTTTAGTCAGGGGCAAAGATACCATTCTTCAAGGAGTGTGACGTACAAGACAGCAGCTGGATGCGGCCAGAGGAACGCACGCCAGCAATGAAATGCTGTTGAGCATCAGACGAGGCATCGGCAAAATACTCCCAATGTCTCCTGCTGCCAGCCGAGCACTGGGGAGAGCCCCGGGGAGGAGAAAACAACAGCTCTGCAGCATCCAGGAGGGCTCCTTCCAAGCGAACGTGGTTGAATCTACCCACAAGGCCAGCGGTGGCCGACGTCCTGGCTGCCACCAGCATGGCAGGGTGACACCCAGGGCTGGGACAGGCTGTGAAGGGCTTCGCAGCGAAGGCAAGCGGGTTGTGCCTGGGTTAATAAAGGGGGGACACGCTCAGAGATGCGCAGAGACAATTTCTGGTGAACCCTTCCAGCCTCTTCCGGTTTCCAAGCTTCTTCAAGCTTCCTCCTGCTCCGTTCCCCTGCTCAGGGTCCGTCCTTCTTCACAGCCCGGCTTCTGAGCCCCACGCCAGGTCCGAGATCGTTAGAGTAGTTCACACCTGAACTCTTCTCCCCGCATTGGCCCAATAAAGTAATATCGGGTACTCGCCGCTCAAACCTAAAGCTTGCAGGGATTCTTTGGACCTAAAACCCTGCTGTGTATTTGTCAAAACGGAGTAAAAAACAAAAAAAAAAGCCAACACCAAAACCCCTGAGAACCCAAGCGTGTCCTGAGAAATTAAACAAAACGGATCGCATAGCTCGTTCCACTGCCAAACACCCCAAACCCCTCGTCCGCAGTAGCACTGACAGTGTGAGAACAGACAGGCCTGCAGGCACGGAAACACAAGTGCTGCAGGTTGTGTTTTGCTGCCTTTATCATGGTCCTGAACCACCCGCGGCGGGGCTTGAGGCTGCAGCACCTGCAGGGCTCCAAGGGCTGGGCTTGGAATTCGAGCTTGGAATTCAAACCTGCTCCTGAGTCTCCTGCTGAGAATTCATAGAATCAGGGCATGGTTTGGGTGGGAAGGGACCTTAAAGCCCACCCAGTGCCACCCCCTGCCCTGGGCAGGGACACCTCCCACCAGCCCAGCTTGCTCCAAGCCCCGGCCAACCTGGCCTTGAACCCCTCCAGGGATGGGGCAGCCACAGCTTCTCTGGGCAACCTGGGCCAGGGGCTCACCGCCCTCACAGACAAGAATTTCTGCCCGAGATCTCAGCTCAGTCTCCCCTCTTGCAGTGGAAAACCCTTCCCCCTCGTCCCATGGCTCCCCTCCCTCATCCAGAGTCCCTCCCCAGCTTTCCTGGAGCCCCTTGAGGGACTGGAAAGGGCTCCGAGGTCTCCCTGGAGCCTTCTCTTCTCCAGGCTGAACCCCCCCAACTCTCTCAGCCCGTCCTCCCAGCAGAGGGGCTTCAGGGAGGTTCGGTTTGACTATCTGCAGACGTCCGGAGCTTGGAGGAGGATGGAGGGCAGGAATACACCCGCTGCGCTCCACACCCTGACCTGGGGGGCGCAGGAGTGCCGGTTCCCCAGGGATCGGTGCCTGCCTGGGCTCTGGTTACCTGCATTTCAGCGGCAGTTCTGGAGCAGGATCAGCCTCAGAAGGCGTCTGAGCTCTATGGCAAAGCTCCCCTGTCGCCTGCAGAAAGCGGAACCTTTCAATGCCGCCTATTTCACGCAGCAAATTTAAATACTGACATAATAAAAGGTCCCTGTAAAAGGAAGAGACTCCCATCACCACCGAGCTGGCGACCCTGCCTTCCTTCCTCCAAGCCCAACACAAAGCCCCCAGAATCGATCGTGCCGCCAGTAGCAACTGGTGCAGGCTGTGGATGCAAGCTCCCACCCGCTCCTTCCCCAAAAAAAACCCCGGTATTTATGGTGTCAGCTCAGGTCAGGAGGCTGTGAAATGTCACCGGCAACTGCCCGAAAGGACAACAGAGCAGCGACTTCGTCTCGCGGTCTGCTGGGCACACACACGCTGACCACAAGGCGAGAAGGTCCTGGAGGGGTCAAGCGAGTCACTGAATGGGCCACAAAAGGCCAGGGACGTGGGGTGAGGGGCAAACAGACGGGGGGCTTCCCTTAAAAAAACCCTTGCTGCACAAGGGGGTGGGTGGCTGAGCAGAGAGGGGCCTTGGCGGTTAATGGCTTTGGCCCCGAGGGCAGGGCGCCGGGCGAAGGAAGTGTTGGGGAGAGTAAATGGGGAGTTAGTAAAAAGGCAGGTGATGTAAAAAGGGAGCGAGGGGAGGCTGTTCCATGTCAGCAAACAGGAGACATCCTACGCGGACGTCAATGGCAGAGCCCACGGGGAAATTACCCTCACAAAGGGCCCCGGGGGCAGGCAACGCTCCGAGAGGTGTTCGATCTCCACTTCTGAGACCTTCGGCCGCGTATTCATCGCGGATTAGACTGACAAGGACGCGGGGACCCCCGCTTTGTTATCGGGCAGGACCAGGAGGAGGGGGACACCCCCGGTCATTGCCGTGAAACCCTCGTGTCAGGCGCCGAAGGGATCTCCAGCCCGATGGATGGACGCAGAGGCCAGGGAAGGATCTGCCATGACACTGCCCACGCGGGATGATCCACCTGATAAAGAGTGGGGACGCATTCGATTTAGCAAGTAAATCCTTGAAGGCCAACAGTGTCCTGGCCTGTGTCAGGAACAGTGTGGCCAGCAGGACCGGGGCAGTGACGGTCCCCCTGTACTGGGCACTGGTGAGGCCCCACCTCGAGTGCTGTGTCCAGTTTTGGGCCCCTCACCACAAAAAAGACCTTCAGGTCTTTTTGAAGGGCACCGGAGGTGGTGAGGGGTCTGGAGCACAAGTCTGGTGAGGAGCGGCTGAGGGAGCTGGGGGTGTTCAGCCTGGAGAAAAGGAGGCTGAGGGGAGACCTTCTCGCTCCCTGCAGCTCCCTGAAAGGAGGGGGTGGCCAGGGGGGGTCAGGCTCTTCTCCCAAGGAACAGGCCATGGGACAAGAGGAAACGGCCTCAAGTTGCACCAGGGGAGGTTTAGGATGGATATCAGGAAAAATTTCTTCCCCGAAAGGGTTATCAAGCATTGGACCAGGCTGCCCAGGGCAGTGGTGGAGTCACCATCCCTGGAGGTATTTACAAGCCGGGCAGACGTGGTGCTGAGGGACACGGGTTAGCGGTGGGTTTGTCAGTGTTGGGTTGATGGTTGGACTCGATGATCTGAAAGGTCCCTTCCAACCAAACCAATTCTATGATTCTATGATAAATTCTCATCAGAACGATGACCACAAAAGGTTGGTGGATGCTGCGGATGGGCTGGGGAATATGGATGAATCGGAAGAACACTGCAAACCCCGGGGTCCTACAGGGGCTTTCGCACCATGCCCCACGTGGAGGTTCGTGCTGGTGGAGGGCTGGTCCTGGGGTCCAAGCGCCGGGACACGCTCCTGTCTCTGCGCGATGATGATTTTCACTTGGAAATGCATTAGAATTGCCTAGGTTGGAAGGGACCTTTCAGTCCCTTCTTAGCGTGGACTCTCTCGAGTCTGTATCCAGAAGGATTTCCATGGGGCCGGGTGAAGAAGAGAATGGCGCTGAGCGACGGTCACATTTCAGTGCTATGGCCGGCTGAATTCAGAATTTTCACTTGGATTTGGTACACAATCCCTTCGGTTGTACTCACACACAGTGCTACAGGCCGTTATACGTTTGGGTTTTTTTCTGAGATCCGAGTGAGTTCTTCTGAGCTGGGACACTCTGCCAGGAACAGCGAGCCCTCTGTGAACGCCAGGCAGAGAAATGGTCGTCCGCGAGGACGGCAGCGGCTCCAGCGCAGACACAGAAACGCCTTTTGAACGAGAAACAGAGTCTTCTCTATGAAGAGAGGCCTGGATGGTAACAGCACTCAGACAGCTGAGCAGGGGCCAGATGCAGAAACGAGCCGGACTTGCCACTTGCAGTTATTTATTCAGCACGGCGAGATTATTTAGTGCCAACTTCCCTTATTTGCACCCATATTTTACCTGTGCTGAGGATCCCAGGCAGCTCCCTCGGTGCTTTCTACCAGCTAATAACACACGTGTCTTGCAGGGGGACTTCCAAAGGTAGAAAGAAGCAGCGGTTTTCTTTGGAAAAAATGTTATTCCAGCTTTTCCCCAGGCAAAATACAACAGACTGAAGAAGACCTCTCAGCCTCCCGCTGGCTCTGCCATCGCCTTCTCTCCCTGCCGGCCACAACGCCCCTCCGTCCCGGCTGCCGCTGTGCCTGTGCCCCCGCAGCACCTTCCCAGCGGGCTGTCCCTCTGCCCTCACGGCTGGGCCGTTTTAGGCGTTTTTAGAGAGAAAACACTGCTGTTGAGATTCATCCCGTCTTGCAGCCCCAAGAGCCACAGCCTCACCCTGCTGTGACGGGGATTTTTCCGTGCCAGCACTTGGACCACACTGCCTCTCCCTGTCCCACCATGGAGCCTCTCCTGCCCGTTGCACCCACCATCGGAGCCCGTCCTGCTCCGTGCGTCCATAAATCATGGCTCAGGGAGGAAAAGCTCACTTCCTCTCCTCCCACAGGCATCCCTGCCTGTGACTGCGGGCTCTCGGAGGGGCGGCTGGAGTGGTTTCTCCTGACCACCAGCACCCTTCACAGAATGGCAGGGGTAGGAAGGGACCTCTGGAGACCATCCAGTCCAACCCCCTGCCAGAGCAGGGTCACCCAGGGCATGTTGGAGACGGGTTTGGGATATCTCCAGAGCAGGAGACTCCACACCTCTCTGGGCAGCCTGTGCCAGGGCTCTGCCACCCTCAAAATGAACTTCTCCTTATTTTCTTCATTCCGGTTTGTGCCCGTTGCCCCTTGTCCTGTCCCTGGGCACCACTGAGAAGAGTCTGGCCCCATCCTCTTGCCCCCCGCCCTTTAGCTCTTGCTGAGCATTGATGAGATCCCCTCCCGGTCTGCTCTTCTCCAGGCTGAACAGCCCCAGGGCTCTCAGCCTTTGCTCAGCACAGAGATGCTCCAGCCCCTCCGCATCTCCGCAGCCCTTGGCCAAGCAGAAGCTGAGGACCTGCAGCTGGAGCCCGCAGCCGACGTGCGGCGTGTCAGGCGCACGGGAGAACATGCCGGGTTCAACGCGATTGCAGTACCGACGCACGCTGCAAAAAAACCACGGAGCAGATCTGCCCCGTCAAACAAACGCTCCGGACCGCACATGGGGCAGTATTTTCATCTGAGGATTTCCGAGTCCCACGCTCCCACAGCCACCCAGCAGCTTCTCGCTTTTTCAGCTCCCTTCTCCGCCAGCATCCCTGGCTAAATCCATTCGCAATAGGTCTTCTCTCACTGCCTCCTTTTTGGGGGTTAATTTATGGCCAGGAGACAGGGCTCTGCTCTCTGGCAGGCTCCCGGAGAGAAGTCCTGACCCGGAGTTAACAGCGGAATTCAGTGGTATTGAATCTCAACCTCGCACTCTTGTTTCTCTCTTTGTGAAAGATAACGAGCATATGGTATAGATGACTATCAGGGTTCAGCGTTTTGAACCTACGATTATTTTTCTCCATCTCTTCTGGGGATGTTTAGCCTTCATGGATGCTACTCTCCATTATCTTTTTAGCTGCTTTCTTAAGGAATGAGCCTTATGTGACCCCATCATACAATTAGCTGCCTGCCTGCTTCCCTCGGATTAACTCCTGAGCTCCCGAGACGCCCACACCGGGAAGATGAAGACATTCCTAAAATTTTTGCAAAAATCAACAGCTGGCTGGGGAGAGGCCAGAGAGTCCCTGTGCCGCAGGGACAGGCTGCCAGCGTTCAGCGCTTGGCAGCAGGCTGCTGGCGAGCACACAGATGAAAGCAAGCACAGCATCGCTGCTTTTTGCTCGTTCTGAGATGCTGTGGGTGCTGCTGCAGGGAGGAGAGGAGCTGGAATGGTCATAGGAGGAGTTCCAGGGACAAAGGGAGGGACTTTGGATCAGGGAGAGGAGCCATGGGACGAGGGGGAAGGGGTTTCCACTGCAAGAGGGGAGATTGAGCTGAGATCTCGGGCAGAAATTCTTGGCTGTGAGGGCGGTGAGCCCCTGGCCCAGGTTGCCCAGAGAAGCTGTGGCTGCCCCATCCCTGGAGGGGTTCAAGGCCAGGTTGGACGGGGCTTGGAGCAAGCTGGGCTGGTGGGAGGTGTCCCTGCCCAGGGCAGGGGGTGGCACTGGGTGGCCTTTAAGGTCCCTTCCCAAGCCATTCTGTCATTCTATGATTCTATAAAGACACCAACCCCTACCTCTCTAGAACCTGAAAGGAGGGGGTAGCCAGGGGGGGTTGGCTCTTCTCCCAAGGAACAGGCCATAGGACAAGAGGAAACGGCCTCAAGCTGTGCCAGGGGAGGTTTAGGATGGATATTAGGAAAAATGTCTTCACCAAAAGGGTTGTCAAGCATTGGACCAGGCTGCCCAGGGCAGTGGTGGAGTCGCCATCCCTGGAGGGATTTAAAAGTCGGGCAGACGTGGTGCTGAGGGACATGGGGTAGTGGTGGGTTTCATAGAATCATAAAATCAGAGGATGTGTTGGGTTGGAAGGGACCTTTAAAGCTCATCTAGTCCAATCCCCCTGCAGTAAGCAGGTTTGTCAGTGTTGCGTTGATGGTTGGACCAAAGGTCCCTTCCAACCCAGGCAATTCTATGATTCTATGATCCTGTGATTCTATGAAATCTGGAGGGAAGCAGGACTAGCTCTGCATTCTGTGGAACAACTTGCACCGCGGGCAGACGCGGCTAATTTTGCAGCACAAAGCACACCTAGGCAGATGTTCCACAGTCTCCTGTTCTGGGTAACAGCGTAACAGAGACCCAAATGTCATCCTGGTAAGGGGCAGCAGGAGGGTAAACCTAAAAAACTGTTGTCATGGTAGCACATCTCCATTCTGTCGGCTAAATGCATCTTCTTTACCTCCACTAGTGCTGATGAGGTTTTTCCCCACGAAGACAGTCAAGCATCGCAACAGGTTGCCCAGAGAGACTGGGCAGTGTCCATCCTTGGTGTTTTTTGCTGGCCAAAGCCCAGCTTGAGTTGGCAACTGAAGCCCTGGGTTACCTGGTTTGGCCTCACAACTGACCCTGCTCTGAACAGGAGGCTGGACTAGAGACCGCCCAATGTTTCTTCCAACCCAAATGGTGCTATAAGCCTACGACTGTTCATCTCTTCAGTATCATACAATCACTTAGGTTGGAAAAGATCCTTAAGATCATGGAGTCTAACCGTAAGGTTCTTTATGGATCCGTAATCTAGAGCCAGGAGTACACAGGAGATGCCAGTACAGCAGGACCATGAGAAGAAGGGCTCTGTGATCTAACCGGGAGGAGCAATAACCGCACAAGCTCATTTCCACCAATTCCCACAAGAGCTGCAATGCCAAGGAACCAACAGCCCCTGAGCCCCAACCATTTAACGTGGGTACCGGCACCTACCCAGTGCCTTGTCTACTGAGCAGATCCATCCCCAATTAAGCGGAGTCTCTTCGATTCCACGTACACAAGGGATATGAGAGATACACAGAGCGCAAACTGCGAAAGGGAAGTGTTCAAAATACTGACCAGAGAGACCAGGGGATAAATCCCTGCTGAACTGCAGGAAGAAAGGGAAGACTCAGTGGTGAAGATGAGAACAGCCACCAGCAGTATGCGAGAAAAACCACTGGAGAAGAACGCGAACACAGAAACTAAACAATAAAGAAATTAAAGCAAACAGGAAATCACATCTAACCCTGAGAATGAAAGAGCGTGGTCCTTGTCTGAGCCTGACCGTTCCGTGGGTCAGGCCTGCTCAGAAGACGTGCTCCTGGCCCAAGAGACGGTTGGAACTATAAAACTCACCTCCATCCAGCAGCAGTTTGACCGTCAGGTAGTCATCAGCCAGTACCGCGTAGTGTAGAGCCGTGCAGCCCTTGAAATTGGCTCGGATGTTCAAGCGGTTGTTGAAGTCGTCCTCCCGGGTCACAAGGACTGCAGGGGGAGAAGAATGAAAGCTCAGCGTATTGGGACAAAGCAAAGAACTGTCTGAACGTGCACCAGCAGCACGAACCATCGCTACCGGTTTGGAAGCTTCTTAAGGGTCTGGTGGCCTTTTCCAGGAGACCACCAGGACCTCCGTGGGGGTTTCTGGTGGCTGTTGTCCCCATTCCACTGAGCAGCAGCGGAGATGAAGACAACACGGTTTCCACAAACCCCGGACACTGCCTTCAATGGATCCAGGTGAGGGAGGAGGTGGTTGGAGAAATCCGAGAGAAGACCTCTCAGCCTTATTCCAACCACAGCGCCTGGGCACCTTCAAAGTGAAATCAGGATCCAACACAAGCGAGCAATACAGAGACTTTGTTGCCCAGAGAAGCTGTGGCTGCCCCATCCCTGGACGGGTTCAAGGCCAGGTTGGATGGGGCTTGGAGCAACCTGGGCTGGTGGGAGGTGTCCCTGCCCATGGGTTGGAACTAGATGATCACAGAATTATAGAACTCTTGAGGTTGGAAGGGACCTTTCAGATCATCTAGTCCAACCATCAAACCAACACTGACAAAAACCATCACTAATCTAAACTATACCTCTAAGCACCACATCTACCTGTCTTTTAAATCCCTCCAGGGATGGTGACTCCACCACTGCCCTGGGCAGCCTCTTCCAATGCTTGACAACCCTTTCAGTGTAAAAATTTTTCCTACTATCCATCCTAAACATCCCCTGGCACAACTTGAGGCCATTTCCTCTTGTCTGATCGCCTGTTCCTTGGCAGAAGAGACCGGGAATGATCTTTAAGGTCCCTTCCAACCCAAACCATTCTTCTGCCTTTTTTTCCCCTTTTCCTGTCCAGAAGGGCCAGAGAACAACCATTCAATGCCGCCTCCACACCACCTTCCTCCCCCAGCCAAAACATGACCCCAGCAGCCTGCACCAAAACCTACAAGCTACAACCAAGAGAGAAGAGCTGGAGAGGCTGAGGGACGCCAGCGCGGTGGGTCCTGGGGACATCGGCCAGCTGGGAATGCCTGTAGATCTCCTGGGAGTCACACTAAACTTCCCTTATCTCACTGCTCCCATTGTGCCCATCTCCTCCAGGAGCTGCCTCCTCCACTTCCCAGAAAACTCAAGAAGTAGCCATTTAAAGCAGGAACTCTTCTAAAAATACTTCCTTCGTTCACTGGAAAGTTACATGGGTTAACGGGCTGTAGAGCACGCTACTCGTCTCCGTTCTGCTCCTGTCCATATCTACCTCCTTGCCATCCTTGGTTTCACGTCGAACCCAGGTGTTCTTTGGGATTTTGAGTTTTTATTCTGTGTTTGCTTGGCCACTGGTACAGCGTGCTCCAGGAGGGGTATTCCTCAACGCTACCCGGATGGGAATAATTCATAATAACACATTTTACCACTCACTAGAAAGCCTGGAATCCCTTGAGCAAATGCAATTACACCGAGCCCTGGCAGGTTTTGTGAAATCAGACCTAGAAATTGCGATGTTTCTTTCAACAGAAACCGACGTTTCCTAAAGCTGATTAATTATAATTTTTTTCCTCCCTTGAGCTCTGGTACTGAATGCCGACACGCAGGGATACTCCGCGAAAGGGCAAAGCCAACGACTTGTACCTGCGGGGCAGAGGAATGCTGGGCCAAGGCACTCCCAGGAGGACAGGAGAAGGACGGTGTGGGGAGAGACACACTGAAACACTCAGTCTTCCCGATCAGGTGCAAAATCAGAGTTTGGAAAGCAAAAAAATGGAATATCGGGGAATGCATTAAATCAAACTGATGTACAGAGGCAAAGGAGGGAACGCAGCTCTGCAGAGAGGGACCTGGGAGTCCTGGTGGACAACAGGATGACCACGAGCCAGCCATGTGCCCTGGTGGCCAAGAAGGTCAATGGTCTCCTGGGGGACATCAAGAAGAGCGTGGCCAGCAGGTGGAGGGAGGTCATCCTCCCCCTCTGCTCTGCCCTGGGGAGGCCACAGCTGGAGCACTGGGTCCAGTTCTGGGCTCCCCAGTTCCAGAAGGACAGGGAACTGCTGGAGAGAGTCCAGCGGAGGCTGCGGAGATGCGGAGGGGCTGGAGCATCTCTGTGCTGAGGAAAGGCTGAGAGTCCTGGGGCTGTTCAGCCTGGAGAAGAGCAGACCGAGAGGGGATCTCATCAATGCTCAGCAAGAGCTAAAGGGCGGGGGGCAAGAGGATGGGGCCAGACTCTTCTCAGTGGTGCCTGGGGACGGGACAAGGGGCAACGGGCACAAACTGGAGTGAAGAAAATAAAGAAAAGTTCATTTTGAGGGTGGCAGAGCCCTGGCACAGGCTGCCCAGAGAGGTGGTGGAGTCTCCATCTCTGGAGACATTCCAAACCCGCCTGGATGCGTTCCTGTGCAACCTGCTCTGGGTGACCCTGCTCTGGCAGGGGGTTGGACTGGAGGGTCTCCAGAGGTCCCTTCCCATCACTGCCAGTCTGGGGTTCTGTAATGTTCTCCCAAGCCAGGAGAAACCCTCTCCCAGTACTCAGAGTGATTACTCGAGGCAGAGGTGACTCCGACAGACAGAAGGGACACTGTGACAGGCGAGGACACTGCTCCACCATTGCTTGGTTTTCCAGCAAATTCCCAATTCTGGAGTCTCCAGCGGACCAGACCGTGTGTCTGGGCAGGACTCCAGCACCAGGGGCCCAGCGCCCTGTGGGAAGGGTCTGCAGCACCCCCTGGCCCAGGTTGCCCAGAGAAGCTGTGGCTGCCCCATCCCTGGAGGGGTTCAAGGCCAGGTTGGCCGGGGCTTGGAGCAAGCTGGGCTGGTGGGAGGTGTCCCTGTCCAGGGCAGGGGGTGGCACTGGGTGACCTTTAAGGTCCCTTCCAGTCCAAACCATTCTAGGATTCTACGATTCTATCGCTCAGGGCTGCGGGTTTTGACAGGCACTGCACCTTGTATCTGATTTTTGAGGGAAGGGAGGCCGTCGCAGCCATTCCAGAGCTAATGGAGAGTAACCCAGCTTTCACTTAGCTGGGCACTGGGGCCAGGTCTGGCCATGGCCCTTCTCCCCAGCCCAGGGGGACGAGGAATCCCCCCAAGCACACAGCCCCACCACGCAGCCTGAGCAATGGGGGATTGGAACGTCCCATCTCCCGTTGCATGAATGCCGCCCAACCGTTGGGGTAAATCCTGCTCCTGGAATCATAGAATCATATAATCGTCGAGGTTGGAAGGGACCTTTCAGACCATCGAGTCCAACCATCAACCCAACACTGACAAACCCACCACTAACCCATGTCCCTCAGCACCACGTCTGCCCAGCTTTTAAATCCCCCCAGGGATGGCGACTCCACCACTGGCCTGGGCAGCCTCTTCCAAAGCTTGACAACACTTTCGGTGTAAAAATTTTTCCTCATATCCATCCTAAACCTCCCCTGGCGCAACTTGAGGCCATTTCATCTTGTCCTGAGGTGAGCATAGCCCTGTGGTGAATGAGGGTATAACCAAATCTCAGCGTGCCCACCTTCAGGGACTTGGCCATCGAGGACTCAAAAGGACTCAGAGCACCCAGTGCCTCGTCCCAGCAAAGCCGCAGAGAGGTTGGATCCCCCGAGTGTGGTCTCCTCGTTCCCTCCTAAGAGCTACCGACAGATTTCCCGACGATTTGAAAAGTTCCGAAGAGCCAAACCCTATAATGAATACCTGCTGCCGCCCCAGCCCAGCATCTCCGCTAATGAACCGCAGTACCTCCAGGAAGATCAATTAATGCCCTGGCTCCTTTCCTTTCCTGGGTCTTTTCTCCAAGCGTACGGGGTGAGTATGTATATTTATTTATTTGTCGTCATTTCCTACCCAGGGAGGAGCAGGATAATGAACTGCGTGCGTCAGGGAAGATGAATCTGAGATACTAGGGAGCAGTGCAGTAAAGAGATTAAAGTGTTATTATTGTTGGGTTTTTTCCCCCATGGTCCGTTGTGACAGCTCGGCCGTCATCTGTAAAAAATGTCTCAGAGAGAGATAATCATCGGAAACTCAATAAAGCGTCAGGGGAAGCCTCGTCTACCATCAATCACTGGGTGCCTGGAAATTTTCAGCCCTCTGTCTCCCTTCCTGCCATCCATATAAATGTCTGTAATATATTTTGCGCGGTGTTTGTGGAGCGTACCCTCTCGATTTGGCTGTTTTTATGAAAAAATATTTATACACGAAATATGTAAATGGGTAAAAAAAAGAGTAAAAAACAAAGGCAGTTTCTCTCTCTCTCCCTCTCTTTTTAAAAACGCAACTGAATTTATTCTTTTTAATAAAACATGTCAACCAAAGAATTAATGCAACTTCGTACTGAGGGGCCTTATCTTTTCTTCACCCCAAAAATATATAACGTTATGGAGGGATGAATGCAGACAAAAACAATTAACTTTATTGGTTGATATACTTTGTCTTAAATAAAGTCTACCTACATGCATTATGTATTGGCATTCCATTGTTCATTTTTTTAATGTTGTTTCATCCATTTTGCGTTCGGCGCTACGGCGCTCTGATAGATGGGTGTTCTCCCTCCCATGGAGGAGCAGGTCCATGGCACCGGGTGGGTTACGGAGAGGGACGAGAGAGCTTTTAAAAAGAAAATAACGCCCTGTCAAAACTGGCCCCGCGCTGATTCATCTTCCTAACTCAACCTGTGTTTTATGAGAGGTTCAAATATTACACCTTCTTTAGGCTTCGTACAGTTTTCGGCTCGTGGCGGTGAGGCAGAAAGCACCGCCAGACCGAGGGATAATGTCACCGTGGGGTTTAGGCTCTGCAGGGGACAACCGGGGTGGCTTCCCCTGGTTTTCTCCTTACAGCAGCCAGGAGAAGGTCTAATTTCAGCTGGCCTGTGTCAGCAATAGTGTGGCCAAGGAGGCCAACAGCATCCAGGCCTGTGTCAGGAACAGTGTGGCCAGCAGGACTGGGGCAGTGATGGTCCACCTGTCCTCAGCACTGGTGAGGCCCCACCTCGAGTGTTGTGTCCAGTTTTGGGCCCCTCACCACAAAAAAGACCTTGGAGGTGCTGGAGCGTGTCCAGAGAAGGGCACCGGAGCTGGTGAGGGGTCTGGAGCACAAGTCTTGTGAGGAGCGGCTGAGGGAGCTGGGGGTGTTCAGCCTGGAGAAAAGGAGGCTGAGGGGAGACCTTCTCGCTCTCTGCAACTCCCTGAAAGGAGGGGGTAGCCAGGGGGGGTCGGGCTCTTCTCCCAAGGAACAGGCCATGGGACAAGAGGAAACGGCCTCAAGTTGCACCAGGGGAGGTTTAGGATGGATATCAGGAAAAACGTCTTCCCAGAAAAGGTTGTTAAGCATTGGAAGAGGCTGCCCAGGGCAGTGGTGGAGTCGCCATCCCTGGAGGGATTTAAAAGCCGGGCAGACGTGGTGCTGAGGGACATGGGTTAGTGGTGGGTTTGTCAGTGTTGGGTTGATGGTTGGACTCGATGATCTGAAAGGTCCCTTCCAACCAAAACAATTCTACAATTCTATGATTCAACGTAGAAGGTCAGGGCACACCAATGCAGTCACCGGACACTGCAGTTCCCAGGAACGTGGGTCCCAGCAGCTGGCTGAGCTCCAGCAGGGTGATGGGGACAGCTGCGACAAGGTCGATGGTCTGTCATGGGGCTCAGAGCCGGAGCCGGTGGGTCAGTGTGGCGCTTGGATGGGGAAGAGGCCTCTGGAATGTGGAAATCAACAGCCGGGGACATTTTAGCGGGGTCAGGTCTGCCTCAACACCCCAGCGATGGGGGTAACGCTAGGGTGAGACTGGAACTTGAGAAGTCAGCCAAGAATAATCGAAAGACGATGAAATAAACTGCACAAAATTTCCTCATTTGCACGTAAAGGCTTCAAGGGTTGAAAGCCAGCATTAACGCCTGCCCCAAAACCAGCAGCAGTAATCACAACCAGTTATGTCATTCCATTTTATTTCAATTGGCCAAGTCTTTCCTCGTTTCATATCTACTTATGAGTTCTAAAGTAAGGCTACTGGTGGAATACGCTGCCTTGAACCCTTCTCCTCCCTCCCATTGTGGGTCAACGGGATGACGCGCCCGTCTACAACTTTGTGTTACGTTCTGCCTATATAAAACCAACGTCTCTAAGACGTTGAAGGATCGCTGCTCATCAACACCTATACGATGTTTTCTCTCATCTTCAGACACACACTCACGCACAGACCACCGGTTCCTCGGCATTTCAATGAAAGCTGAAGCTACCTCTAAAACACCAATCGAGGTGAAATTTCCGTTTCAAAGCCAGGAAACAAAATTTTGGGATCTGAAAAGCAAATGCAGGTGCCTGCACACAAAGAACCTTACCTTCCAAAGAATGGAGGCCTTTCTCCTTGGCGGTCTCGTACACGCTGCTGAAATCATCTCCAAGGTTTGGATCCGCATTAGCTGCGAGCAGGATCTTCACCACACTGTTAGAAATGAGAACAAAAATAAGGCAGAGGTAGAACATGAGTAATCCAAGTGCTGCAGGGACTGAGAAGGGACTCAGAAAACCCTCCTCAAACGTTCCCAGCTAGCGAAGGGAAGTTAAACCAACAACCATAACTGAACATTTCGACAAATACAACCACACGGGCACATTCTGAAACCAACTGTGGGAGGCGCAGTAAAATCAAACGTGAAAAATTGTTTTCAAATCGTGAAAGCAAATGTGGGAGGCACTTGAGGCAGGGGTGACACTGCAGGGACACGTAGACCCCCCAAGAAGAACTGCAGAGAACACCCTCGGAGCATGTGGAGCGATAGGACAAGGGGGAATGGCTTCACACTGCAAGAGGGCAGATTGAGCTGAGATCTCGGGCAGAAATTCTTGGCTGTGAGGGCGGTGAGCCCCTGGCCCAGGTTGCCCAGAGAAGCTGTGGCTGCCCCATCCCTGGAGGGGTTCAAGGCCAGGTTGGACAGGGCTTGGAGCAAGCTGGGCTGGTGGGAGGTGTCCCTGCCCAGGGGAGGAGGTGGTACTGGGTGGCCTTTAAGGTCCCTTCCCACCCAAACCATTCTGTGATTCTATGATTACGTCCCCATAACATTATAAGTCTGATAAGTGGTGGAAACTGTCCCCAGCCACAATAAATGCACAGTTGGAGCCAGATCTTGGCTCCAAGGCCACCCCTGCTGCTGCAAAAAGGAAGATTCTTGTAACATGATTCAGGTTAAGGGAACCAAAATTAAGTTGCGTGGTTGCTTCTGCTTTGGGATGCCATCACTACAGCACCTAAGCCTCCTTCCGTAAAGGTGCCATCCTACCATGACAAGCCATGCGCAGCATTCCGGAATCCAGCAGGGGCAGGGGCTGGAAGAGCCCTGTTCACTCTGAGGTTTCTGCCCCAAAAGTTATAGCATTGACTCCAGCGGCCCCTCTGCATTGATGCAGCTGATGGAAACCACCCTGAAAAAGGCATCTCTTGCATCCACATCGGCTATGAGAGACAGGTTGTCTCTCTTTGCCTCTTCTGCCCTCACCAGACGAAGCACCGACCCCAGCATTTCATGGAGTCATAGAATCATAGAACTGTCCAGGTCGGAAGGGACCTTTCAGATCATCGAGTCCAACCATCAACCCAACACTGACAAACCCACCGCTAACCCATGTCCCTCAGCACCATGTCTGCCCGGCTTTTAAATACCTCCAGGGATGGCGACTCCACCCCTGCCCTGGGCAGCCTGGTCCAGTGCCTGACAACCCTTTCGGGGAAGAAATTTCTCCTAATATCCATCCTAAACCTCCCCTGGGGCAACTTGAGGCCGTTTCCTCTTGTCCCATGGCCTGTTCCTTGGGAGAAGAGCCTGACCCCCCCTGGCCACCCCCTCCTTTCAGGGAGTTGCAGAGAGCGAGAAGGTCTCCCCTCAGCCTCCTTTTCTCCAGGCTGAACACCCCCAGCTCCCTCAGCCGCTCCTCACAAGACTTGTGCTCCAGACCCGTCACCAGCTCCGGTGCCCTTCATTTCAAAAACAAATTCCAACGGCATTAGTTATATGGGATTCTGGAAGGAAAGCATTTGACTGCTGCATGAATTTCAGTCAAATCCCCGTTTCTGAGAACCAGACGATTCATATGAGATCACCACCGAAGGCAGCCTGATCATCTACGAAGTCTGAAGGCTCCAGAGATGCGGAGGGGCTGGAGCATCTCTGTGCTGAGGAAAGGCTGAGAGCCCTGGGGCTGTTCAGCTGGAGAAGAGCAGACCGAGAGGGGATCTCATCAATGCTCAGCAAGATCTAAAGGGCCGGGGGCAAGAGGATGGGGCCAGACTCTTCTCAGTGGTGCCCGGGGACAGGACAAGGGGCAACGGGCACAAACCGGAATGAAGAAAATAAGGAGAAGTTCATTTTGAGGGTGGTAGAGCCCTGGCACAGGCTGCCCAGAGAGGTGTGGAGTCTCCTGCTCTGGAGATATCCCAAACCCATCTCCAACCTGCTCTGGGTGACCCTGCTCTGGCAGGGGATCAGACTGGATGGTCTCCAGAGCTCCCTTCCAACCCCTGCCAGTCTGGGATTCTGGGATTCTGTGATCAGCAACCAGCCCAGCAGTGCCCAGGCTTTGGGAAGATTTAACCTCTGAATTTGTAGAGAGTTTCCCCATTATTTTATACTGCAGGTGCCGGGCCCACCGGAGAGGCAGGTCCTCCTGACCACAGGCAGGACATCCCGTAGCACAGCTCTCCTCCGCGCTGGCACCCAGGCTCCACAGACCGGTGAAGTTCTCAACTCCTGCGACAGGCCAGCTCAGCGCCAGGCACGCAGGCCAGGCAGGTTCTGGCTGCGTGGAAATCCTCCATCTCTGCTTCCAAACCCAAAACGATCATCAGGCAAGAATTAGATTTCTCACCACTCCTGAAAGCAGCTTGAAGCCACTTAATTCTTAATTATTTTTTTTTTTCCCAGGGTTCAAGCTTTCTGTGACAAGTCGACAGTAACTCGTTCGTTAGCGTTCATCACTGGTGACAGGGCTCAAGGGCTGACAGCGACGGGCACTCAGCCTGACTGACACGTATCCGCAGGCTCCGTCTTGTCAAGTCACATCTAGAATTTCACTGAAGCTCCTCTCCCATTTACCCCCCCTAAATGCATTAGGGGAATAAAAGGTGGATATTTTTTTCTTTGAATACAGCGGAAGAGGCCAGCTCCTCACCGGCACCGGTTCGCTCTTCACCACGTACAGAGTCACTTCTAGTGAGCAAAGCACCAGGTTGGAAGCCAGGAGACCCTCTGCCATCTCCCGTGTCAGCATACAGAGTTCATTAATATCTGCCTTTTAATAATTAGTTCTAAAATATTTAGGTTGAGATGAAATCTTTTACGCTGACGGCGGTGAGCCCCTGGCCCAGGTTGCCCAGAGAAGCTGTGGCTGCCCCATCCCTGGAGGGGTTCAAGGCCAGGTTGGACGGGGCTTGGAGCAAGCTGGGCTGGTGGGAGGTGTCCCTGCCCAGGGCAGGGGGTGGCACTGGGTGGCCTTTAAGGTCCCTTCCCACCCAAACTATTCTGTGATTCCACAATTCTATGCGCTGGATCTTACTCATCAAACAGCAGCTACCAACTATGATTCTTCACAATTTCAACACAGTCAGAAACACGTGACACTGAAGATTTTCTCGAATAGTTTGAGTTGCACAGCCATGACCGAGTTAGATATCTGATGGCTTAGGACTGGCGCTAAGGAGTGGGGATCATCTCTCCTATGTTCAGACATCAGCAACGGGGGACGTGATGGCCTAAGAAGCCTCCCACCATAGATGTGCTCACTCTCCACCACCCTGATCCCTCCAGCTAGGGAGGTTGGTTGATGGTTGGACTCGATGATCTGAAAGGTCCCTTCCAACTCAGACAATTCTATGGTTCTATAATTCTAATTTTCTTTCAGTTCGTTCAGCAGTTTTGGCCTTGGCGCACGGGTCAGCGTGTGAGATCCTCTGCGGTCTTCATCACAGCTCCAGCGGGACAGAACCTTCCTGTCTCACCCTCAGTCCTCTCAGGACAGACAATTTGCTGCCAGGGAAAAGACACTGGTACAAATCTCCCTCTCTGTGTTCAGAAAAGCCATGTCTATGCTGCCCTGCTGCATTGCTCCCAAAGGCCACATCAGTGAAGACATCTTAGTAGAGGTGCCACCTCCCCAGCCACACGACAAGCCTGTAGGTCCTTCTGGACCACCTTAGGACCATCAGTAAGGCACGGGGCACAAAACCTACCCTAAAAGTCCTTCAGCACCTCTAGCAAGGGCTTTTCGGCACACCCAGCTCTAGACTCACCTCCACAACTCCAACGTGTTGCCTCACACAAAGGGACATGGCCAGACCTTTACCACTGACATCTACGGCTGCAGCGAAATGGAAAGCAAGAGACAGGTCTGGCCACAAGTAAAGCAATGCAAGCCCAGGTGCGTAGCCATGGCTGTCCAGAACAGGTACGGTCAAAGCCCACCAGCCCAGGCTCTTCTGCCTCTGGTCATTAGACAGGTCATTAGGTAGGAGGCCCATCAATCCTACTTTTGGTGCCTGGTTGGCAGTGTTGGCAGGGAGGTGTGCCATCTCCCCAGGGCTGCAAAACAGGAGGAGTAAAGGTGCCACAGTCAGGCTTTCTATCTGGGAAAGCTCTAGCACAGGTCATTGATCTGTGCCAAGTTCTTCTGGAAGATCCAGTGCTGGATTCCTCTGGAGATATCCCGCATCTCCAGTCCTTGGTGCTACTGTGGTCAGCCCAGGCAGCGAGAGAACTGCATCAGAGATGTTGGAGAGGCAGTGCCTGTGAAAAGCAGGAGGTGCAGGATGGAGTGTGGTGGGGCAGGCACTGCTCTATTGCCCTATGGGGTCTGTGTTGATGTCCTCCACGCTCCTAGAGATGGACATCTACTGAACAGAAGCCATCACTAGTGCCTCAATTAAGCTTTTGATTACCCTGCCCCAGCAGCTGACTTACTGTGATTCTTTACCTCAGGGTTTCCAGTGCCTACACCAAAAAGCCGGGCCCTTCTGATCATTCAAGTCCTTGGAAGAAGGTCAACCCACCCTTCTTGGACCCTGTCCTCGTGGCTGTCAACACCACAGAGATCCCTCTACTCCCGTTTTAGCTGACAGACTATGATATATTTTAAGGTCCGTGCGTCTTCCTCATCTTAAGAGAAACGATCCCAAGCCCTGGTGTAGGACTTCAATCCTCAGCCTTGCAGCCCAGGGGCGAGCTATGAGTATCGAACGCGTCATATGATAACACACAATGACTTGTAATTTCCTTGGTAACTCCATCCATCTTCCTTCCCTCTTCTTAGTGACTACGTTGGAATGAACGTTCTTCCCAGGCACTTCATCAGATGTCACCTTCCTGAGCTCCCAGCGACTCCCAGGAAGCCCCGTCCTCTCCATTCACCGCACACACCCTCATTGTTTCTCTCTGGGCAAAGAGAAGTTTAGCAACGGGGCAATGACCTTCCACAAAAAGTTCACCAGAGGACGACCAACGCTAGACACAAGGTGGTCTAGGATTGAAAGCGGGAGGTGGCGATGTTCAGATCTGCTCCGCTCTACGAACAACCCTTTACAGCATTTCCCCCCAGTGATAAGAAACATTTCCTTAGCTCTTATGATGGCTGGGAGGCTCCAGTTTAATAAGCACGGATATCATCTCTTACTGGCAAAATCTAGTGTTCCCAAAGCCCATTTTGGGCTGCGATCCAGCTCTGTACACAGGAAGGACCCGCCGGTCGAATAACAACACTCTGCACATTCAGCCTCCCTTTTCCAACCATCTTGCAACCTCACCTCCCGCTTTTGGGACGTGCCGTCCCCTCCGGGCACTTCTGCACCAGCCAGACGTTCCTGGAATCACAAATATTGATCGCACCTATCCAATTTGCAGGTAATGGGACATTGAAGCAAATTAGCCTTTAGGAAAGGTAACGGCGCCATCAAAATAGAGAGTAGCTGCGTTCATCAGTGTAAAGCATGTGAACGTCATTGGAATAAGCAAGGGACTTGGAAAATCAGATGGCAGTCACAAAGCAGGGTCTAGAATCTGGGTAAAAATCTCCGGTTTCCCAGGGAGAAGAGGTGAAAATACTTCCCAGTTCATGAGGTGGTTGTAGGGGTCACAGAATCACAGAATCACAGAATGGTAGGGTTGGAAGGGACCTCTGGAGACCATCCAGTCCAACCCCCTGCCAGAGCAGGGTCACCCACAGCAGGTGGCACAGGAACACGTCCAGGTGGGTTTGGAATGTCTCCAGAGATGGAGACTCCACCACCTCTCTGGGCAGCCTGTGCCAGGGCTCTGCCACCCTCACAGGAAAGAAGTTCCTCCTCATGTTTAGGTGGAACTTCCTATGCTCAAGTTTGTGCCCGTTACCTCTTGTCCTGTTGCTGGGCACCACTGAAAAGAGCCTGGCCCCATCCTCCTGACACCCCCCCTTTCAGTATTTCTAAGCGTTGATAAGATCCCCCCTCAGACGTCTTTTTTGCAGACTAAAAAACCCAAGTCCCTCAGCCTTTCTTCATCAGAGAGGTGTTCCAGTCCCCTCAGCATCTTGGCAGCCCTTTACTGCACCCTCTCCAGCAGTTCCCTGTCCTTCTGGAACTGGGGAGCCCAGAACTGGACCCAGTGCTCCAGCTGTGGCCTCCCCAGGGCCGAGCAGAGCATGAGGATGACCTCCCTCCACCTGCTGGCCACAGGAGGTCAATGGAGGACGCTCTGGTGAAGGTTCTAGAGAAGGCAGAAGGCATCTTTCTCTTTGGCATCAGCTCAGCTATGAGTTATTAAATGAGGTGGGGGTTAAATGGAGGGTCTCTGGCCCATATACCTCCTGTTTTCCTCCTCTTGCTGGCAGGTGTTGGGGCAAAACACCCCACACCAGGTTACCTGGAGGGAGAGGGACGCCAAGGACAGGCTGAGCTGGTCCAGGAAGGCAGAGCTTCCCTCCATAACTCACCTGCGCTCAGCAGCCTCAACAAGCCCAGTTTTAATTTGCTGATCAAGTTTTCATTAGATTAGAGGCAGAGCCTATTCATCAGCGCGAATATAAATCTAAATTGACCCTGGTGATGACTCAGAGGGCAACGCTTAACTGAAGTTCGCCGGGCAGTTCAATCGATCGGAGAAAACGCTTTCTGCTTTTAATGGCCGGGCCAACATATTGTTAAATAAATAAATACATACATACAACACAGGGGGTGGGGAAATCAATGGCGAGGTGGCTGGACGTGACTGGGGCCGCATCGGGAGAGACGCTGTGCCTGGACCCATGCGCCGGCAGCTGGAGTTGGTGAACCAAGAAGTCCAGTGATCGCCATGACCGTGAGTTATCAGCACAATGCGAAAGCCTCGACGCCTTTTGATATGCGGCTGCCCCGAGCTCTGGACACAAAGAAGATCCCTTGTGTGGTTATATCTTAACTCTGTGAAAGGCAGTGGGGGCAGGAGGGCCGCGGGGGAGCTGCTATTTACACTCCAGCTCCTGTTCTCTCCTTATTTTTCTCGGATGAGGTCTAAAGGTGGATGCATGCCTTCCCAGGAATAGTTTTACGCCTACCTGTGGCACAGAAAGTGGGGCAGCCTCAGCATTCCCCGCTCCGCAGCGGTTTTTTATTAGAATCATAGAATGGTCGAGGTTGGAAAAGACCTCTAAGATCATGGAGTCCAACCATCAACCCAACACTGACAAACCCACCACTACCCCATGTCCCTCAGCACCACGTCTGCCCGGCTTTTAAATCCCTCCAGGGATGGCAACTCCACCACTGCCCTGGGCAGCCTGTCCCAGGTGAAAATGACCCTCCTCCCAAAAAAAAGGGATAAAAGGAGAGATTACAGAATCCAAAAAGAAAAAAAAATCTTGAAGGGTGATAATTGTTACATTGTTCGCAGCGGTTTTCTCTTGAGAGTGTGACCCACATGAATCGTGCTCCAGAGACGTGGTGAAGGTACAGCACCGCTGCCGCGTGTCCCTGGCCATCGGCGTTAAAGAGTTAAAGAGTTAAAAGAACTCTTGCTACTTGTGTTTGGTGGTAAGAAGATGTGCCCAGAGGTGGTTTCTGTGGCTTGGAGAGGTACAGTGACCTCCTGGAGTCTCCTTTTCTGGAGATATTCCAAACCCCACCTGGACGCGTTCCTGTGCAACCTGCTCCGGGTGACCCTGCTCTGGCAGGGGGTTGGACTGGAGGGTCTCCAGAGGTCCCTGCCAACCCCGGCCAGTCTGGATTCTAGGATTCTGTGACCTGCTCAGCTGGAAATATCTCACTGCACCTGACCCACAGGCCATCGGGTGCTGGGCGTCCCTGCAAAGAGAGGACCTCGATCACAGAGGTCTCCGATGGGGACACTGCCGAGGCAGCGAGGAGCAGCCTGGGGAACAGTCACCGCTGGCCCACCCTCAGGTGGGCAAGTACAATGCAGGAACTGGCAAGTGGACACTGTCCCTCACAGACACCCAGAAGGGGAGCAGTTAAAAGACAACGCCCCAGTTTTTAGGACCGAGCCCTCAAAAAAAGGTGCCGAAAACCCTGTTCGACTCCTCAGCTCTTTGACAAGCAGCACTATGGGCCATATGTGCTTCCAAAAGCATCCAGATATTTCTCCAGCTCCGCTGCAGACAGCTCTGAATGAGTTGCCTGAAGTGAAAGGCGTGAAAAAACATCACAGGGACCAGATGTATGTACCTAATATAGGTAACAAGACTGCGCCAGTTAATCATGTCATTGCCCATAGACAGAAACCAGCTCCAGATCGGTCACCCTTCACTGTAAGCCTCAGAACCTCCCCACTAGAATATTTCTATGCGTGATGTACTTTTATTACCGAGATAAAACATCTATACAGCACCTTCAATGCACAAACTGTACGTATGCGGGGAAGAGGCACAAGTCCTCTCCTTACGGAGGGACGGGCGGACGGAGGAGGGCAGGCTGCGGGAGGAGGAGGAGGGCAAGGGAAGGGACCGGACCACGCTGGGACAAGCACCGCCAGTTCTGGTTCTACGTGAGAGCCTCCAACCCGCCGCTCTTCCCATCTACACAGACAGGCAGAGAGGGAAAAGGAGAGCCGAGGCACAGGAAGGAGTCACTTGTCATCAGGCATTCCCTGCAGGAAGGTGTTGAGGAGCAAAGGTGAGGGAAGGCAAAGAGATCCAGAGCTGAAGATGGAGGGAGAAGGAGAAAGGGTGTGCAAGAAGGCAAAGATGCAAAATGAAAATGGAGGAGAGGAGATGCTGTTGGGAACAGCTGAATCAAAGAATCGTTTAAGTTAGAAAAGATCTTTAAGAACAAGCTGCCTAGAGAGGTGGTGGAGGCCCCATCCCTGGAGACATTCAAGGCCAGGCTTCATGAGGCTCTGAGCAACCTGATCTAGTTGAAGATGTCCCTGTTCACTGCAGGGAGGTGGGACTAGATGGCCTTTAAAGGGCCCTTCCAACCCAACACATTCTATGATTCTATTCTATGATCATCAAGTCCAACTGTCAAACTAGCACTGCCACGTCCACCACGACCCTCAGCATCCAGCCCATGGCATAAGCATCTCCCAGCCATAGGCATTCTTGTTTCATCAGGGGCTTTAGCCTCTTGACGGGACAAGAGGAAACGGCCTCAAGTTGCACCACGGGAGGTTTAAGATGGATATTAGGAAAAATGTCTTCACCAAAAGGGTTGTCAAGCATTGGAAGAGGCTGCCCAGGGCAATGGTGGAGTCACCGTTCCTGGAGGGATTTACAAGCTGGACAGACGCGGTGCTGAGGGACATGGGGTAGTGGTGGGTTTGTCAGTGTTGGGTTGATGGTTGGACTCGATGATCTGAAAGGTCCCTTCCAACCTGGACAATTCTGTGATTCCCCTTCCGCACAACCAGCTCTGCGCGTCATAAGGGGCGAAGAGGATGATCCAATATTTCTCTGCTGCTTTATTTCTGCCGAAACAATGAAAACCAGAGTAGCAGAAAAGATCACTCCGCTACAAATGCATGAGACGCTTACACTACGGTCCTCACTGCTTTGGGTTTTGATTTATGATTGTTTTGTTGCTTATTTTAACAAAGGCACAAAAGCCACAAAGCTCCCAGTAAGCATTTAATTAAAGCTTAATTGCTATAAATATGTTAAATGTGCAAAGCTAGCAGGTGCAGCCAAGAGAAAGCAGCCCCTAGCAGTGTTTTTTGCATAGACTATAAATCCTCCCTTTTAAAAGTGATGTCTTTCCAGGAGAATTAAGAAACCACTTCAAAATAGGTCTGGAAATCCAGAAGAGCGACGGGGTTTTACAAAGGCTGAAAATAAAACTAAGCGGGAGTCACTCCGGCTGAGAAACGTAAATGGAAAGGAAGGTGGAGGGGGGGGGTGTACGTGCAGGATACATAAAGCCAGAGTTATACCTTGTTATGCTCAAACTAAAACCGGGATCACCGCCCTATCGGCGATGTTAAACCTATGGTAAATCCCCCCAGCAGTGGGAATTACAGCACAAACGCTTCCTTTGCTGGTGCAAACGCGGTCACAGCTGATCTGTCTTCAGCCCACAACCCTGTTACAACCTGTTTTATCCCAGGGATTTGTAGCTGGGCTCCTTTTTGCATGAAAAAAAGAACCATAAATGAAACTATCCACACTTCAGGAAGGGTCTGAAACAATAAGCTAATTAAAAGAATGAAGAGAAGGAACACAATTCTTTCAACAATATTTGTATATCATCTAAATTGCCTTAATGAAGTGTTTATAAAATACAAACACCAAAATTAGACTCCAGACCGAAGTGTTTGGCCACTTCCCTTTACTTTTAGAGCTGTCACCTCAGCAGTGTTTGGGGCTGGACGTGCCGGGGCCCCGGGGGTGTGTAGTGCAAGAGAGAGCGCAGACGGACACAGAGCGTAAGGGACACCAGAAAAACAGAAATAACCCCTCCAAGGTGCTGGGCAGAGACCAGAGAGGATCCTGGGTGTCCCAGTAGCCCAGACCCTCTCCAATAGATCCCAAACTACTCTGGGCTGAGAGGGAGTTCAGACCTCATGGGGTTCAACCAGGCCGAGTGTAGGGTCCTGCACCCGGGTGGGAACAACCTCCGGTGCCAGCACATTGGGGGATGGAGGGATGGAGAGCAGCCCTGAGAGAAGGGCTTGGGGATGCTGGGGGTGGGGGGGAAAGCCGGCCATGAGCCAGCACCGTGCGCTGGCAGCCCAGAAACACCCCCGTAGCCTGGGCTGCATCCCCAGCAGCGTGGGCAGCAGGGCGAGGGGGGGATTCTGCCCCTCTGCTCCGCTCGGGGGAGACCCCCCTGCAGTGCTGCCTCCAGCTCTGGGGCCTCAGCACAGGAGAGACACGGAGCTGTTGCAGCGGGGCCAGAGGAGGCCCCGGAGATGCTGGGAGGGCTGGAGCCCCAATGCTGGGGGGACGGGCTGAGAGAGTTGTCGGGGTTCAGCCTGGAGAAGAGAAGGCTCCACGGAGACCTTGGAGCCCCTTCCAGTCCCTCAAGGGGCTCCAGGAAAGCTGGGGAGGGACTCTGGATGAGGGAGGGGAGCCATGGGACGAGGGGGAAGGGGTTTCCACTGCAAGAGGGGAGACTGAGCTGAGATCTCGGGCAGAAATTCTTGGCTGTGAGGGCGGTGAGCCCCTGGCCCAGGTTGCCCAGAGAAGCTGTGGCTGCCCCATCCCTGGAGGGGTTCGAGGCCAGGTTGGCCGGGGCTTGGAGCAAGCTGGGCTGGTGGGAGGTGTCCCTGCCCAGGGCAAGGGGATTGGATTTGATGATCTTTAAGGTCCCTTCCCACCCAAACCATTCCATGATTCTTTGAGGTGCCAAACCTAAGCTGCAACCACGCTGCACCTTGTGCATCTGCATGTGAGAGCGGGATGCTCTGCAGGGGGAGATTCCAGCTGGGAGCAGAAGCACTCCGGGCTTGCAGGAGAGGCATCCCTTGGAGCAGGGGCGATGGGAGACAAACCCCTGCCTGGTCCTGGAGCTGCTGGAAGCGCCAGTGCCTCTCCCAGCTCACAGGGTGCTGTGAGGCTGAATCCACCGGGATTAGGAGCTTTTGGGAGCCCCCGGGAAAGGCTCTGCTGCAGCGTGACCACGCACCCCTCTCCCCTGTGAAACCCCTTAGCAGGAATGTACCAGAACAATCCTTAATGCCTGGCCACGTTTTGGATAAGGGACATTTTCAAGAGGAAGAGGATGATCACTATTTTGTCGTAAAAAGGAAAAACAGACCCCAAGCTTCCCTGCCGGCACATGGGATTTTATCTTGTAGCTGATGGCAACTGACAAACATCATTAACGCAGTGCCTCCGAAATTCAATTAAACATATGGACTGTGGCTGTCTAATTGGAAGAGTGAGGGCTGTGAAAATTGGGAGACATTACAAGGCTAAAGGACAGGTCACCGAAACCTCCACCAGTGCAGCTGAGACTTGAGCGGGGAGGGGGGGGGGAAATAAAACAGTTCAACTCTGAAAAACGACTTTGGAAAGACGGCAATTTACTTTTTCTCAGCGGTTTTAGGCTGAAAACTCCCATTGCGGCTACCAGCGTCACAGCCCCCTAAAGCCGGGGAACTTGTGTGGGTATCAACGACCTTCAGAGCAGAAGCGGTGACCGAGGCGGCAGGTTAAAGAGCACGGAACGACCCCGTTCCCGTTGCAAGGTAACGGCCGGTGCAGAGCCCGAGCTGCATCCCTGAGCCACCGCCGCTTGACTGATGGGCTCCGAACCCAAGTCATAACAACTTATAATCCACCGAATCAGCCGCTGTGCCTGGATAAACCCGTTTTAAATCATCGCTCTTTACAGAGGGAGCACACCGTTAAAAAAAAAAAAAAAAACATATATATATACATAATCCTGCATCCTGCTGCAAAGAGCAAGTCGTTATTTGGTTCCTCCCTAATGTACGTAAAAGGATTGCAAGATACAGAAAACCAGCAAGCATTTGGGGAGGGAAAAGCTAATAAACATTTAAAATTCTGCAGGCAAAACCCTGCAGGCTCTGCCGCTTCCACCGCACGCACAAGGCAGCTCTGCCGGGTTTGGGTTAAAAAGCTCGCCCTGCGGGCCACGTCCACAAGCAAACGATTTGTAGGGAATTTCATACGTTCCACGTCTTGTCTTCCAGCTCAATACACCTCCCCGGGCGCGACAAAGCCAAAAATGGGGGGCCAAACCCACGCCAGGCACAACCCCAGCGCTGCCAACAGAGCTGTTACACCACTCGGGTGTAAGGATTAAGTCCGTGTTGCATTTCTCTTTGCCTCCATGAGGTATGCAATTACTCTTCCACTAAATCATCGAATGTGTTGGGTTGGAAAGGACCTCTAAAGGTCATCTTATCGCTGGAGACACGTCCTACCAAGCTGCAGGTATTCAAGGACTTCTGAATTTTCAGTTAAAAGCCAGGATCCATCCCAAATGTGGGAAAAATAAACACAATTGGCCCAACGCAGCCAAAAAAAGCGTTTGGTTTTGCCAAATAAGACACGCCGTCGTTAGCGCTCTGCCAGCCTCTAACGAGGGGGCAGCCTGGGTGCTGAACGCCTTCACCCACCAAGATGTTTTCATTAGCATTTCTACCTGATTTCAGGCCTGATTTTAGGCAATTATTGTACCATGAACAGCCTTTCTCCCCGTCTCCTCTTAGCCCTTTGCAACTCTGGAAGCCCTGTTCTGCTCCACCAGTCACTTGGAATGGTCAACAGTCGTCACACTCCATTGCTGGCCATTGTCCGTCGGCAAAGGTGGGAGGCTCCGGAGCCCGTCCCTCCGTGGCCGGGCAAACAACGGGGCCCGTTGCTGCTCGGACATCAAAGTTAAACAAACAGACCCAAACCCTCGCCTCTGTGCCCATCTGAAGGAGCTCCCCGAGGAGGTCAGGGCTTCCAGCTTGTCATAGCACACATCAAAGTTTGCACCACACACGAACTCGGCACACGGATTCGCATCGTGTCGCCCGAGAGCGGATATTCAGCCTTTGTGCGCCGCTTTAATCCTGTGTTTTCCCAAGTAATTAGGCTTTTTTGCTTATGAACTTGTGACTAAGTAAAGCAGCCCTGAGAGGTTGTAACATCAAAGCTCATTCTCCCGTCTGTCCCCCGCTTTCCAAAATTGGATTTCTTTTCCTCTTTTTTTTTTTTTTCCTTAAATAATAAAAAAAAAACCTAATTGAATTTAGTTGTAGACTGAATATATTTAAAGAGTGTCTTTAAAAGGTTACAAGAAGCCACGGCGACCAGCATGGGAACTAAAGAGGGAGGGCACAGCATTCAGCCTTTTTGCTTCATAAAGGCCTTGCATGAAAGACCCAGCAACGGCCCCACAAGCCAGGAGGGACACGGCAGCTCTGGCGGCAGCTATTTCTGACGGTGGGGTGTTATATCGCCTAACCCCAAGGACATCCCAAGGTTACGGACTCACCAGAGACCAAAATCCACTCACCTCTTCGGGATTGCAGAGCACCCACCTCCACCTCTCGCACGCGGGCAAAGGAAGAGTGAAAATATCCCTTTGGGTTTAGCTCAACAACGCAACCCAAACCAGCCCAAATTTTCCGGAAACCCTGCGGCGGGGAGCTCAGTAGGACTCTGCCAAAAGGTGGGAAGGGACTTACCCACCATGCGACGGCGAACGCCCAGACAAACCTACCTGGAGTTTCTGCTGATGGCGGCCACCATGAGAGCGGTCCAGCCCAGCTTGTGCCTGGCGTTGACGTCTGCACCTTCCAGCAACAACCTGGGCAGGAGAGAGACACGTTGAGGAAGAAAACGCAGAGGAATCATCCCGAGCAGAGAGGAACTCATGACGGAAAGGGGAATATTTCGCTTCACGGGCAGCCTAGGAGACCCAGTGTGAAAAGCTGATTCAACCCCGTTCCTCCATGGCTAGCAAACTGAAAGGAACTGGTAGGTTCAGGAACTGGTAGGACACGCACAGTCCTTTCAAATGGTGCAAGGCCAACCAGTTTCATTTCTGTATTTTTTTATTTCTTTCTTCTATTGCAGTCTAACACCCGAAGAACCAGCATGATGGAGAGCGAAGCTGATGGACCTCCAGCCTGATGGCAGGTTCGGATCTTCAGGCTGCAACGGAGCCATCAGGCTTTCAGAAAAAGCCCAGCAGATCTCCAAAGCCCACGTCAACAGATGTTTTGCAGTTTTCTTGCACGACACGAGAACAAACGAGACAAACCCAAAAAATACGAGGCGTCAAACTGCCCTTGGTGGTTTTTCTGCAAGATTTTCTCAGCCTTTGCGCTGTTTCCCTCATCCCTCCGTGACATCTCTTTGCAACTTTGCTCCCGCGTGGCTTCTGCTGGCTTTTATATTCCTCAGACTGTAAAGCACCAGGAGGCTTCTCTACCCTTTCTGCATCCTCTGGTCCTGCAGCAGCCACACGATTACTCTGAGCACCAGATTCCAAGCAGCGCCTTAGAACACTGATACTTGATAGGGACAAACTTGCCCAACCCTTCTCTCTTTCATGGCCAACCATGGGATCATGGAATCACAGAATGGTTTGGGTTGGATCTGAAAGGTCCCTTCCGACCTGGACAATTCTACAATTCTAAATATACAATCCTAAAGTTATTTCCAACCGGCAGTACCAAATGCCTAAGCATTGGCTCACGTCTTGAACACAGCTGAACCCAGTTCTCCCCACTGATCTGAGAAACCACCCAAGTAATTGTCATAGAATTGCCGAATGGTTTCGGTTTTGGAAGGGACCTTAAAGATCATCTAGTTCCAACCCCCTGCCCTGGGCAGGGACACCTCCCACTAGACCAGGTTGCTCAAAGCCCCATCATCTGAATTAGATGCCTAAAATGATCCATATCCCCCTCCCGCTGAAGGTCTCGCCCTGTTAGGCTGTGGGGCGCGAGGGACAGCAGGCAGATGACTTCAGGCAAGCTCCAGACAGAAGCACGTGGGATATCTCTTCTGTTTCAGGAGGAGGAGCCCTCAGCATAAGAAGGACATGGACCTGTTGGAGCAGGGCCAGAGGAGGCCCCGGAGATGATCCAAGGGCTGGAGCCCCTCTGCTGTGAGGACAGGCTGAGAGAGTTGGGGGTGTTCAGCCTGGAGAAGACAAGGCTCCGCGGAGACCTTATAGTGGCCTTCCAGTCCCTGAAGGGGGCCTACAGGAAGGATGGGGAGGGGCTGTTTGCAAGGGCATGGAGCGACAGGACGAGGGGCAATGGCTTTAAACTAGAGCAGGGCAGGTTTAGATCAGACATTAGGAAGAAGTTCTTTACACTGAGGGTGGTGAGACACTGGCCCAGGTTGCCCAGAGAGGTGGTGGAGGCCCCATCCCTGGAGACATTCAAGGCCGGGCTTCATGAGGCTCTGAGCAACCTGATCTAGTTGAAGATGTCCCTGCTCACTGCAGGGGAGTGGGACTAGATGGCATTTAAAGGTCCCTTCCAACCCAACACATTCTATGATTCTATGAGGTGTGAGATGGGGGGAGCGGGTATGGGTGGGCAAGTGGACCACCCCCAGCTGACAGGATGGGTAGCCAGTGCCGGAACCCTGCTACCGGCTGCTCCGAACTGCTCATCAGGTGCTGGGACTGAGATCCAACAGGTAAAAAAATGAAAGAATAACTGCCTGCCTTTATTCACAGCTCCCAGCTGCGGTTCAGGAGGCCACGACCTCTGTAAATGATCCACAGCACCAACAGAAGATTTATATTCTCTTTACCAGCATTACAAGTTTAACAATAATAATGAGCTATTTGGCTGGTAAACAATAAGACCTTGCTCCAAAAAAGTTTGATACGTGATACTACACGGTAGCAGAGGAACAAATTTTCATGCAGAATCCTTGCCAGATCCATGCACACAGATCTGCACATCCCTAACTCCGGGCAGGTGGCAGCTCCTGCAGCACCAAATGGTCCAGCAAAGCACAGTCTGCCGTGCTGCACAGCACCAGCCCTGGCTCCCCCCAGGAGAGTCAAGGAATCACAGAACGGTTTGGGTGGGAAGGGACCTTAAAGGCCACCCAGTGCCACCCCCTGCCCTGGGCAGAGACACCTCCCACCAGCCCAGCTTGCTCCAAGCCCCGGCCAACCTGGCCTTGAACCCCTCCAGGGATGGGGCAGCCACAGCTTCTCTGGGCAACCTGGGCCAGGGGCTCACCGCCCTCACAGCCAAGAATTTCTGCCCAAGATCTCAGCTCAGTCTCCCCTCTTGCAGTGGAAACCCCTTCCCCCGCGTCCCATGGCTCCCCTCCCTCATCCAGAGTCCCTCCCCAGCTTTCCTGGAGCCCCTTGAGGGACTGGAAGGGGCTCCAAGGTCTCCGCGGAGCCTTCTCTTCTTCAGGCTGGAAACCCCCAACTCTCCCAGCGTAAATCCTTACGCTTTCTCCCTCTTCCAGCACCAAACCACCGAACGCAAACGATCCGAGCGTGCTGTCAGCTCTGCAGCATGAAGAGCACTCCCGCCCAGCATATTGTTAAAGGGGAAATATCCATGAGCAGCCACAGAGCTCGCTTGTCCCCGTAACGCAGGACGAGCCCGGATGGAGAGGTGACAGATTGCTATCTGCAGGGATCAGCTCCCGCGGCAGCGACGCGCAGGGAGGGGGTTTGCACTCCCAGCAGAGATCAGCACGTCTGACGCAGATCCAGGGCCACCACTGGTCACAGCGCTTGCCTGCGCTGGCCTGGAGGGATGCTGCCGGCAGGAGAAATCCACACCGCGGCTCCATCTGTGCCACCATGTGCGTCACAGCCTGCCCGGGCACGGAAAATGCTCCTCCAGGTGAAACACACACCCCCCCGCCTCGCTTCACGTACTGCCACCGCAGGGACCAGCTCCAGCCCAGCTCCCTCAGAGACGGCACAAACCTACCCTGAGACCTTCCCGTCCCCCCGGCCCCGACCCACCCCCGGCGCTTGGAAAAACGCTTCCTCGGCCGTCGCGACGCCCCGTCACCGTCCACGCTTCGCTTCCAGTGGCGTGGGGAGATGCCTACGAGTTATTTCTGAATTTCACCTTATTTACACGGCCATTCGAAAGTGCTTTGAAGGCAGTCACTGCACCTCCGCCCTGTTCTACAGCGTGTCAATGTGACAGGCTAAAAGCCACCTAAAATCCAGCAAATTAAAGGAAAATTTTGCTGCAGCGGGGAGGGAGGCTGGCAGGGAAGCCCGGAGAGGCAGGGGAAGCCTCCAAAGAAGCCAAAGCATTGGCTAAGCAGGGAATAAGCAGCCGAACCCCTTCATTCCCGATGGCTAAAACCTCACAGCCCAACACCTACATCTTTAACAGGGGGTAATTAATGTCATTCACAAAGTATCAGTCGCGTTTGCACTTGATTTAACGGGAGAAGTGCGAACAGAGCGTCCTGGTCGCCTTCCACCCACCTCTCCTGCAAAAGCTTGGACTTAATTCCATGTGTCGTGAATTTTAACATTTGTTTTCTCACGAATGGGAACCGCAGCTCGACACTCAAGCACCTCCTCGTCCGAGACAGGACGGGACGGCAACCTTCACTTAAAGCACTTTGGAGCCAATAAAAACGACACTTTAACTCACCGGAAGGCTTTTTTTCTCCGTAGACGTACTGGAAGATGTACATTGTTCAACCACGTACGTTGAACAATGAATTATCTTCATTCTTAGATTAAAAAAATAATGAAATCGGACCCCAGCCCGGCAGCCAAACCTGTTATAACATAGTGCATCCAGCAGGAAGGAGGCCGGAGCCTCTGCTGCGGGATTCGATTACAGGCTCGGAGCTCGGATATTAGAATTCATCAAGTAGTTTTCCATTCAGGAATCCAGATAATCGCAAGCATCTGGAAGGCCACATGCCCCAGCCCGGTGAGAGAATTACTAGCATCGCATCATCTACCATAATACGCATTGACATTTCATTTAGGAGCTGGGGTTTTGTTGGGTTTTTTGTCTTTTTTTTTTTTTTTTTTTTTTTTTTTAAATCATTGCAAGATGCTCAGCAACTTAACAGATTTTCTAGACAACTGAACTTTATGTTCAGGGTCTTCCAGCCCATCATTAATTTTTTCCCTGCCTGATTTAATGATACGCCAATCGATAAAGCGACGACCACTGCTCGGATCCCAGACAGCCAAATGTATTTACCAGCAGGGAGTACTTTTTTTTTGTTGTTTTTAATTAAATAAAATCCTCTGATCAATGTTTAGGATGTTTATCCACGTTTTAACCAAAGAAGATCCAGGACACGCGCTCCTACCTCCCAAGGAGTTTCTCGTGCATCTATAGCTCTATTAGCACCAGTTTCAGTGTTTCTCGAGAGATGAACTGGTGCTGGGCTGCAGCGGTGCCACCCAGACCCAGTCAGGAGAGCCCTGAGGAAGAGCGGGGGCTTCTTCTGTTTGGGGGTGTGGGTGTGTTTTCACAGAATCACAGAATTGTTGAGGTTGGAAGGGACCTTTCAGATCATCGAGTCCAACCATCAACCCAACACTGACAAAGCCACCACTACCCCATGTCCCTCAGCACCACGTCTGCCCGGCTTTTAAATCCCTCCAGGGATGGCGACTCCACCACTGCCCTGGGCAGCCTCTTCCAATGCTTGACAACCCTTTCTGTGTAAAAAACATAAATAAAGTTTTAAGGATTTCGGAAACACTTTGGGTTCGTTTGGTTTTTTTAGGGTTTTAGGGCAGAAGGCTCAGCCGCTTCCCCACATTATTTTGTGTGAACAGATTTTCTAACAGAGCCCGCGAGCGAGTGGCGATGGGTCCCACCCTTCTCCCCGCAGACCCCCCGGCTCCGAGGGCAGCGTTCCCTGTGCAGAACTGAAGAACTCCTCTGGGAAGGAGCCATGGCTCCGGAGCACTCAGGGCTCGGCCAGCAGAACATCCCCGCTTGCGCTGGAATCTACCGGAGGAGCCCGGCTTTGTGCGTCCGTCCTATTTCACCTCCAGATGACAGCTCCCAAAGCTTCAGCGCTTGGGAGAAAAAGAGAGAAAAAGAGCCCAAAGCGGACTGCGGCGAGGAGTTGCTTCTCCCCCCGCCGCCCCCGGACAGATGTGCCTCCTATTCACCCCTCCGGTGGGGTTCTGGGTGACTGCCTCGGTGACACCGCGCTCCCAGCCGAGCCCAGAGGGCATGTTTGAGTTTGTGCTCAGCGCCGGCAGCGTGCCCAGCGCTCCTCCCGACAGCTGGAGGAAGAGGAAGCTGGAAACTTGAACTTTTGCGACAACAATAGCTTCTGTTTCTCTCGGCCACTTCAACATCTCCCCCACCCCAGCCCCAATATGTCACTGTTTAACCGCCGGGGCGGGGGACACCCTCGGCCGTGCCCTCCACTTTGCAGAAGAGGGAGGGAAGAAAAACATCCAAACCCAACAATATCTCCCAACATGAAAGCACAATCCCCGTTAGAGGCCAGGGAAGGGATCTGCCCGCTCGGGAGAACGCGGCGAGCTGCTGAAAAGCCTTTGATCTTACAATCATAGAAGGGTTTGGGTGGGAAGGGACCTTAAAGACCATCCAGTGCCACCCCCTGCCATGAGCCGGGACATCTTCAACTAGACCAGGTTGCTCAGAGCCCCGTCCAACCTGGCCTTGGACACCTCCAGGGATGGGGCATCTCCCACCTCTCTGGGCAACCTGCTCAGCGTCTCCCTCACGCAGAAGCTGTCCCGCACTCGCGATAAACACCTCTGTTAATCGGAATTAACTCCGTGATGGTTACCAGATGTATTGCGTGCGCACAGAACTACCATGCGCATCCAGCCGCGCCAGAAGAGTCGGCGTCTGCTTCCAGAGCGAGGGGTTCGGGCAGAGCCAAGGGTTTAAAGCTGTTTTGGAAAGAGGCATGGGATGTTCTGTCTCCTGCGGCCGGCCGGCCGCCGACGGCAGAGAGTTTTGTCTTATGACTCAGTGTGCAAACACCAGCAGGAGGACAAAACACAAGAAGCAGCACGAAAGAAGGTCACCACGGAGGAAGCGTTAAAGCAAAACGCTGCTGCGAAACCAGTGAGAAATGGAGCAGCGACAGAAATCACTGCTTTATTCCCCGTCTTTTTCTCCCCATGCCCTGCCGCCCCGTTTGGGGAACCTGCTCCGCTCTGCCGGCGCTGCCTGGAAAAGGGTGTCCCCTCCTGTTTCTGAGCTATAAAGCACAGCCCGCACAAACCTCCTCTGACATCTCAGAACCGACATGAAGGAACCTGGGTTGCCGTATCCGCTCCGAGCCCCCGAGGCCACGTGCCAAATCAAACTCAATAACCAGTCAAAAACTTCCACTGCAACCAAGTACCATATACCTCGCTCCGCGCGCCAGGAAAAAAGATTAAAGGGGACGTTTAAAGGAAAAACATCTGTTTATCCTAAAAAACCCAGGTGCCCATTAACTCAGATACCTACTAACAAACACAGGCCCGGTGAGGGCGAACAGACAGCATAATAAAAGGCACGTAGCAACGGAAATAAATGTAATTATAAATAATCTCCCAATCCTGTCGCCAGCCCTCGCTCGCTGCCGCAGCTGAAGAGGTTTCACTGCTGTTTAGGACAGAAGATAAGGTGCAGGTCTGGCTGGTGGCTAGAGGTGGTCACGCTTCGATAGCCGCTGACATGAGCCCTACATTTACCCTACCCTTGAGCGTAAGGCCCCATCCCCGACGTTCCCAGAGCTGATAATTGCGAGAGAGGAAGATGCCCCGGTGGGTAGCAGCTCCTGGAACGGCTCACACCCTCCGCATGGTTCCTCCCCATCGTCCGACGGTTTCCCAGCCTGGTTTCTGCCCAGGGCTCAGGTCAGCGGTGTGGGCAGCACAAGGACACGGGAACTGCCCGTTTGTTCCCCAGGGGGGCACAAATGGGGCTGCTGGGTCCGGAGAGCACAGAGCCACCATGGGGGCTGAGCTCCAGGAGGCTCCCAAGTACGTTCAGCTCCAATCTGGGCTTGTTTCAGACACAGCACTTTCAAAAATCCATCCCTGGACTGAGGAGGGTGCTGTTCCAAGCTGGTAAACGACGCCTGAGTCACTACAGAAGGATTTTTTTTTGGCCTAGTTTGTGATTTCCCATGGAGTTTCTGAATTCTTTAATGAACCCTTGAGAGGGGAAGGTGCTGCTGCCACCCAAGCAAAGCCCCTGCACTGGAGAGGACCAAGAGGGAGACAAATGCTGCGTCCAAGAGGAGCACAAACGGTTTTACCAAGACACAGACTCATCTCCACGTATCTGCTGTGGCCCTGGCAGCTTAACTCTGCTCCTCCTAACCATTTGAACATAAAAAGATATAAAAGTTGTGAAAGACAAGGACAAATACTGCCCTGGTCTAGCTGGGAGGACTGGCCAGGTCCTGACACTTCACACGTGCCCCAGAGCAGAAAGGGCTCGCACTCTTTCAGAAGAGCAGCTTTGGTTTCCAGCACATCCACCCTTCTAGAAGAGCAGCCTTGTCTTATCATGGAATCACAGAATGGTTTGGGTGGGAAGGGACCTGAAAGCCCACCCAGTGCCACCCCCTGCCCTGGGCAGGGACACCTCCCACCAGCCCAGCTTGCTCCAAGCCCCGGCCAACCTGGCCTTGAACCCCTCCAGGGATGGGGCAGCCACAGCTTCTCTGGGAACCTGGGCCAGGGGCTCACCGCCCTCACAGCCAAGAATTTCTGCCCGAGATCTCAGCTCAATCTCCCCTCTTGCAGTGGAAACCCCTTCCCCCTCGTCCCATGGCTCCCCTCCCTCATCCAGAGTCCCTCCCCAGCTTTCCTGGAGCCCCTTGAGGGACTGGAAGGGGCTCCAAGGTCTCCGCGGAGCCTTCTCCAGGCTGAACAACCCCAACTCTCTCAGCCTGTCCTCCCAGCAGAGGGGCTCCAGCCCTTGGATCATCTCCGGGGCCTCCTCTGGCCCCACTCCAACAGCTCCGTGTGTCTCCTGTGCTGAGGCCCCAGAGCCCCTTCAGGGACAGGAAGGCTGGTAATGGGTCGGGACCACCTTTCCCAGACTGGGCAGAGCAGGATGTTCCTGCCATCAGGATCAGGACCATTTATTAGGTGTAACCAGCCCAGGCTGAGACCTTAGAGCCCCTTCCAGTCCCTAAAGGTGAGATCTCGGGCAGAAATTCTTGGCTGTGAGGGCGGTGAGCCCCTGGCCCAGGTTGCCCAGAGAAGCTGTGGCTGCCCCATCCCTGGAGGGGTTCAAGGCCAGGTTGGCCGGGGCTTGGAGCAAGCTGGGCTGGTGGGAGGTGTCCCTGCCCAGGGCAGGGGGTGGTACTGGGTGAGCTTTAAGGTCCCTTCCCACCCAAACCATCCTGTGATTCTATGAAATCCCACCTTGCTGCAGAAGGGAATTCTTGCTCTTGCTCACAGAACAAGGGAGAAGAGACAGACACAGCCTGGGAGGAGGCAGCGCAGCGATGAGTCAGAGACGACAAGAGGAGCAATGCTCGGCTGCTTGACCAAAAAGGAAAGATCACCGTTTGGGGCGATCGAGCTTGATTTAGCTCTTTCTGCAACCCCTCCACCTAAAAAATCAGCCTGGAGAGGGCAGAGCCAGCTGCGGGAGCCGGCACGGAGCTCCTTGCCCCACCACCACGTCTGGCTGGATCCCTCGCAGAGCAGGAGAGTGCCTGCTCATCTCCAGCTCTCATTAACACGCAGATTTGGGCTGCTGCCCGCTGTTATGAATGAGCCTGAGAACAGCCGTCCGACATCCGCGCCGTGTTTCCATGAGTCACAGTCGCACAGCGCCGCCGAGAACGCTGCTCCATCATATTTATCTGGTGAGGAAACTCTGCCGTAAGCCTGCACTTCTGTGGGCGGCTTATTAAGAAACAAAGCTGGAACACAGAGAATCAATATTAATACTGAATATAAACACAAGGGGGACGGAGGCGGTAATTCTTTATGGCTCTGCTTCTTGCTTTCCCTCCACATGTGCGGAACAACCGAGGCTGAGGGAAATTAAACTATCCACATTAATTAGGTGTTATCTTCTGTACTGGCTAACAGCGTGAAGGGCTTGAAGGGAATTGCTGCCTGGCCACGCGCTCCAAAGGGAATGGGTCCCAGAAGTGAATGAGTTCCTTGATCTCGATGAATTCGCCTGGTTTCTTGCATTTAACGAGTGGGTGAAGATGAGAAAACCCGTGTGGGGGCTGAGAGGAGACCGAGGGACGGTGAGGGCCTGTGGCTCTGGGGCTGGATCCAGCCTTCGGATGTGCGGCAACACTAACTGTGTGTTATCTGGGGCTGCCGGGTCTGTCTGAAAGGCCTCTTCATCCTTAACCAAGGAAAACATTGCTGCTTGGAATAATGCAAAATTCCCCTGAACATAAGCCTCCCGTTCATTTCCAGTATTCATAACCTTAGTCTTTCCAAGCCGGACTGAGAAACATCTAGTTACGGGCTGCGCTAACACTCATTATGTCTCATCACTCGCCCTGTTCAGCAGTTCAACAGCAAAGAGGGACCCAGAGAGAGCCTTTCAGAGCAACGTGCTCCCTACAGGGGCTGTGAGTGGAGCTCGGCTGGCTTACAACCACAGCATTGTCCGGGTTGGAAGGGACCTTTCAGATCATCGAGTCCAACCATCAACCCAACACTGACAAAGCCACCACTACCCCATGTCCCTCAGCACCACGTCTGCCCGGCTTTGAAATACCTCCAGGGATGGCGACTCCACCACTGCCCTGGGCAGCCTGGTCCAGTGCCTGACAACCCTTTCGGGGAAGAAATTTTTCCTAATACCTAATCTAAACCTCCCCTGGTGCAACTTGAGGCCATTTCCTCTTGTCCCATGGCCTGTTCCTTGGGAGAAGAGACCGACCCCCCCTGGCCACCCCCTCCTTTCAGGGAGTTGCAGGGAGCGAGAAGGTCTCCCCTCAGCCTCCTTTTCTCCAGGCTGAACACCCCCAGCTCCCTCAGCCGCTCCTCACCAGACTTGTGCTCCAGACCCCTCACCAGCTCCGGTGCCCTTCTCTGGACACGCTCCAGCACCTCAATGGCTTTCTTGTACATGAAAGTGTCCCAGCCCAAACTCAGAGTGATGCCAGTGTTGGCCCAGCTTTGGGACAACTGTGACCAGCCGAGGCACAGCCAGACCTTGCCCAAGGATCCCCAACACAAACCCTCCTTTCGGTCCCTTCAGCCCGATTTTCCCCTGTGCCTGTGGTTCTTTGGGTTCCCAGATGGAAGATCTGGACAGGCGGAGGACAGCTTGGTTTCCAAAATCGAAACGCTTTTAATTTTTCATAACTCTATCACTTATCTTCCACCTCCATTCACGTCCTGACGGCTGGAACAAAGCAGCGCGTTTGCCTGCAGCCTTGTGAAAGGTGAGCTCTTTAGAACAGCGTAATCCGAGGAGCCTCGTCCACTTCCTCACACGCATGGAAGCAGAATTACAGAATTCACAGAATTCTACCTGTACTCACAGCAGCACCCTGCTGCCTGTCGCTTCTCCGTGCAGCGTCCAGGAGCTCTGCAGCTGCTTGATGTCGTGCTCCTCTAACCATCACCACCACCCCATTTGCTGACCTTCCTACTCAACTGATGGGATTGACCTGAAACTAATTTGAGGAATATGAGGATGAGACGTAAATACCCGGAAAGAGGCAGCGAGAAGACTCACACTGGAAGATTTACAGTCCAAGATGGGGAGGCTGAGATCTTCCAGAAGGGCAACCTGCTGTGACAAACCAGCCTCCAAAAAGCCACCATCTTCTCCGGCTGGTGATCCTGGTGCTGCTCCTGCTCCTCCACCTCCCACATCACGTACCCTGTGTATTTCCGAGGTGCCCACGTACAACCTCTCCTTACTTTAATTCCTACGGGAAAAATTGCTTCAATCTTCATTGCACCAGGTCCCCATCATCCCTCAACAGGCAGGAGATTATGGCCACACATGCCCGGAGCCTCTACACCTCCCGTTCTTTGACTATCATTCATTTTAGGAACCAGCCAGCGGTTATCCCTGCTGACATTCAAATCCTCTGCGGGGGCTCTCATTCTCCCTAGCTTTCCACGAGGAAAGCCCTGACCCCATCATCCCACAGGTGGCCGTTAGGGTGATGAAGGGAGTCACTCTCTTCCAGGAGAGCACGCAGGACTGTTGGGATAAGGACGCAGAATTATCCTAAAAACTCTTCAGTTTCATTGTGCAGCCGCTGCTCCAAACTGCCTCCTGTTTTCCCTCTGCAGTTAAACACATCTATGATTTAACTCACAGTTTAACTTCTTTGTACCTCACACATCCATTTTCTACGCTTCAGACCGAAAGACTGCATTTCCCAGTCGGTGCAGGGACGATGTTTTCCTGCGTAAAGCCGTTCGCTGAACAAGGCACTTGAAAAAGGCCAGTCCCCGCAGCAAGGCAGAACAAGTCCCCAGCAGCAGATGAAAAGAACGCGTAGCAGAGAAGATGGTCAGGAGAATTACAAACATCTGGCTGCTGCTTCTAACAGTCTTTGAGCCAAAAGGCTGGAGAAATGAAGGACATCAGCAACTGCTCCACAACAGGAGCGACGCCACATCTCTGCTCGGCTTTCCTGGCACGGCCCCGTGAGCCAGGCTGCGGAGCAGCGGAGAACACGTGTCTTGAATGGCTCTGCGAAGCCTGAGAGAAACAGTGCGCAGGAGTTCAGCCCTTTGAGGCTTTTCACTGCCTTTAAATTGTTAGACCAAGACATTAGGCCGTGGGAGAGAGTACAAATGAGTCTAAAGCTGTATTAGAAAAGTCATAGAATCACAGAATGGTTTGGGTGGGAAGGAACCTTAAAGCCCACCCAGTGCCACCCCCTGCCCTGGGCAGGGACACCTCCCACCAGCCCAGCTTGCTCCAAGCCCCGGCCAACCTGGCCTTGAACCCCTCCAGGGATGGGGCAGCCACAGCTTCTCTGGGCAACCTGGGCCAGGGGCTCACCGCCCTCACAGCCAAGAATTTCTGCCCAAGATCTCAGCCCAATCTCCCCTCTTGCAGTGGAAACCCCTTCCCCCTCGTCCCATGGCTCCCCTCCCTCATCCAGAGTCCCTCCCCAGCTTTCCTGGAGCCCCTTGAGGGACTGGAAGGGGCTCCAAGGTCTCCGTGGAGCTTTCTCTTCTCCAGGCTGAACCCCCTCAACTCTCTCAGCCCGTCCTCCCAGCAGAGGGCTCCAGCCGTCACAGCATCCCCGCAGCCCTCTATCACACCAGCCTCCCCTCTCCTAACCAGTGAGCTGTGTGGAGCAGGGGGGAGAACAGGCAGGGGACAACACTGTCCGGGGAGGGGGACAAGTGACAAACAGGTGGACGGCGCTGCCCTCTCCTGGGTGCAGCCCACCATGCTCAGCTGAATATCATGCTCCTGCCCTGCTAAGGCTGAAATTTGGGCTTTACCCCTTGCAGCTAGCAAGAGCAAGAGCCCTTAATGCAACCCCGTCCGTGCCTCCTCCATCAGCTCTGCAGCCCCTGTGGAGTTCCCGGACTGGACGTAAAGCAGAGACTGAAGCCACCTGCAGCAGGGAGAGAGTCAGAGAAAGGTTTGGGCTGGAAAGGACTTTAAAAATCATCTAGTTCCACTCCCCTGCCACTGGCAGGGACCCTTTCCACTGGACTTTCCGACCTATCAGTAGTTTTCACCATCCCATGCCTGGCAGCGAAGGCACAAGTCGGCAGGGAGCTCTGGCAGCTCCCCAGGGAGAAGGACCGTAAGGAAAGAGACACGGAAACAAAAGGAGAGGCCGCAGACGTGCAAGGGATAAAGCTCTTCCCCAATCAGGGGGGGCACAGAGCATCCCTCTGCCTGACCAGGCTCACAAATCACCCAGACATCCCTAAGCAGCAGCTTCCTGCAATTACAAGCAGCAGAACACATGTGCCAATTAGCCGCACACCAATATCCTCTTCGGCTCTTGATCGAGGCCAGATCTCAGCCCCGGGGTGCAGCAGGGCCAGGCTGCTTCCTTCAAGATCCCGGGATGGGAAGGAGCATCCCCGGGCCAGGAGGGCTCCCCTCCCCTGCCGCAGGGACGGCAGCTCCCTGGATGCCTGCAATGGGGGGAGATCTCTGCCAGGGAGAAACCCAGGAGAGCAGCAATGGCTGCTCCCATCCTGTGCGAGCTGCCAGGCTACCCAAAAAAAAATAAAAATATCTTAATTCCGTACTGGTTGAAGGCAGCGCTTGGGAGACCTCACCACCAGTGGGTTACTGGGAGAGACCGGGCAGGACAGCCGAGCTTTGCTGGGTCCTCATATGCTTCTCTTCACCCTGCGTTCTCAGGAGGCTTGTTTCCCCCACACAGCTCCAGTTAAGTCCCTGGCACCAGCTGCAGATGAGGTCAGAGCTGGCCTGCCCGCAGACCTATTTCGTTAACGCAGCACCGCATTAACCGCTCGAGCCAATCCAAGTCCCTCCCCAGAGAGACAGCCGCAGCAGGACCGGGTGGGCAGAGAGCAAACGCACCTCTCAGGGACCGCTCACAGGCTGGGCCCGAGAAACACGCTTGTTTTTAACACCCCAGGGAATTTAACGTCGCTATACAGCTCCCGAACGATGGCACGGCACAACCCTGACAGAGGAAAGCATGGCCAATAGCAACAAGAGCGCTGAAGACCCTGGGACAGGAGCACAGGGACAGCTCTGGAGATGATCCGGTCCCCAACGGGCACGTGCTTGGTCACCCCAATGGGTCAAGCAGACCTGAGCTCACTCCTGTGCTCCTGGTGGGACACAAACGAGTCTCTGCGGCTTCTGGCCTGGAGGTGTTCATCCGCACCACACTGCACTGCCTGGCCTCATGCTTTCATAGAATCCCAGACCGGCAGGGGTGGGAAGGGACCTCTGGACACCCTCCAGTCCAACCCCCTGCCAGAGCAGGGTCACCCACAGTAGGTCGCACAGGAATATGTCCAGGCGGGTTTGGAATGTCTCCAGAGATGGAGACTCCACCACCTCTCTGGGCAGCCTGCGCCAGGGCTCTGCCACCCTCACAGGAAAGAAGTTCCTCCTCATGCTGAGATGGAATTTCCCATGTTCCAGTTTGTGCCCGTTGCCCCTTGTCCCGTCCCCAGGCACCACTGAGAAGAGTCTGGCCCCATCCTCTTGCCCCCCGCCCTTTAGCTCTTGCTGAGCATTGATGAGATCCCCTCTCGGTCTGCTCTTCTCCAGCTGAACAGCCCCAGGGCTCTCAGCCTGTCCTCAGCACAGAGATGCTCCAGCCCCTCCACATCTCCGCAGCCTCCGCTGGACTCTCTCCAGCAGTTCCCTGTCCTTCTGGAACTGGGGAGCCCAGAACTGGACCCAGTGCTCCAGCTGTGGCCTCCCCAGGGCAGAGCAGAGGGAGAGGATGACCTTCCTCCACCTGCTGGCCACGCTCTTTGTCCTCTCCCAGTACAGGGATCTGCCACCCGCCTTCCAACTCACAGGTAACTGCACTCATTGTCCCTTCCGACCCACTCTGGATCCGAGACGGCAACGTGAGCACCCCAGGGGGTGTGGGAGCAGCCAGGCCTTGCTGCTCCATCCCAGGAGCTGCGCCCTGGGATGCGAACCCAAACATGAACACGTGTGGATAACGGGGACGAGCCCACCCTTCCCCAAGCGCTGACAGAGCTTTCCTGCCTTCCCCCGCCTCGGCAGCACTGTCCTCTCACACCTCTCTCGAGCTGCTCACCTGTTGACTTCCGAAATGTTGTTGATCCTTGCAGCTTCCAGCAGAGCATCTTCTGAAAACAGAGAAAGAAGAGAAAGCGAGTTAGCAGCCAAACGCAACACGCACATAACATCCCGGAGGTGGCACAGGCCACCACAGCAGAGAAGGCAGGGCCTGTGCCTACGGCTCTTCTCAAACACCACAGGTTAGGAAGGACCTACTTCTGCGAGCAGGTTTCTCCAAAATCCCTTCGTTGCTGACTTACCACAGCCCCCCTGTAAGGGTTCTGGGGAAGGCAGGACCGACGGCAGCTCTCAAAGCACGGGCACAGGCAGAGAAATGGGGGTTCAGTGCAAGCTGGGTCCCCAGCCCGGCTGCACAAGTCCCTTCCTCGCCTCTCCCGGCCCAAAGGCAGGCGTTTGGGCAGCTGAGACGGCGGCTCCCCGCGTGTCGCAGCCCTGGGCAGTACCTCCACGGACGCAGCCAGGGTTGGGAACTGCTCCTCCCTGGGAAACCAGTCTCTCCCAGCCCACCAGAGATCATGCACCTCTGCAGGAAACTACCTTTGCTTACAAGTGACAGTCTCTGGCTCACAAGGTGCCACCGGCAAAAGGCTGGAGAGGAGGGGACAGGTCCTGCTGGGGCACCCGGGGCTGGGGATGAGTTGGCAGTGGCGCCAGCAAGGAACCAACTGTGTCAACAACTGGGGAAACAACGACTTCTCCTGTGTTTGCAAGGCAAACCTGGCAAATGGCGAGGTCTGGGGTGCAGGAGGCATGACAGGCAGCTGGCACTGTCACCCCAGACGGTGACAGCCTCGGCCAGAGGTTTCCAGACGCCACCACAAGGCCAGTGAGCTCCTACCACAGGCTCAGAATGACATCTCCTGGCTAGAGAGGGGAAGGACAGCACCCCAGCTCTGCTGGGGCAGGAGGTTTTCAAAACCAGTGCAGCCAGCAAGGCTCTACCGGGGTGTCTGGGGACAACTTGGGCATGTGGGGACAATTCTTCCTAATTCTTACCAGCCTTCAAACGCTTCCTGCTCTCTCCCCAACATTTTGTGCCTCCTTTCTCCGAGCCATTTGTGCCCGTGGCTCGGCCTTCTGCTTCACGCCTTTAACCTGGCTTCCCGGAGAGCATCCCCAGCAGCCAGGGCTGTGTCCTGTGTCCCTGTCCCTTACTCCAGGGTCCCTCTCTCAGGGCACTGACACGCAGCCACAAGCGGCAGCGATCACGGCTCACCCCAGCAGCCAGCTTTCTGCAAAGGTTCAAATTGCACCACAAACCTCAGCGTTTCCTGCGCTGCCCCGAAAGGAAGGGTAGCCAGCGTGCTGCAGGGAGATATTTTGGCTGACGGACATTTGCTGCGTCCAAACGAAGAGCTTTGCAGCACAAATCGCTTGTGGTCTTACTAGGAAAGCTGAGATCCGTGGGCACTGTGCTGTCTCAAGGACAATTCACCAGGCAGAGCGTGGCAGAAAGGAGCAGCAGATCGTTTTTGTGTCCCCCCCCGAGGGGATGATGGCTGCTCGCAGGCCCCAGAACAGCAGCAGAACACTGGCAGCATGGGCCACGCTGCCCGAGACAGGGGGTGAACCCGAGGCAGCTGGGGCCAAATGACCGCTGGTGTCGGAGTTAGTGAGCGTTCAGCCACCGCAGCCTGGACTCAGGGCCAGCACAGCATCCTCCTCCCAGTCACCGAATGGTTTGGGTGGGAAGGGACCTTAAAGCCCACCCAGTGCCACCCCCTGCCCTGGGCAGGGACACCTCCCACCAGCCCAGCTTGCTCCAAGCCCCATCCAACCTGGCCTTGAACCCCTCCAGGGATGGGGCAGCCACAGCTTCTCTGGGCAACCTGGGCCAGGGGCTCACCGCCCTCACAGCCAAGAATTTCTGCCCGAGATCTCAGCTCAATCTCCCCTCTTGCAGTGGAAACCCCTTCCCCCTCGTCCCATGGCTCCCCTCCCTCATCCAGAGTCCCTCCCCAGCTTTCCTGGAGCCCCTTGAGGGACTGGAAGGGGCTCCAAGGTCTATAATTACACATGACTCGCCCTAACGATGATGAAACCTCCTGGTAACTGCCCCAGCAGCCCAGCACAGCAGGTTGTGCGTCACTCACAAGGAAACCGAGCTCTGACGTGTGCCTGTAACCACCGAGTGAGTGTCCTGCTCTGAAGCCACAGCCCCCCTGCCCCAGGCCTGTGTCACACCAGCTCTCGGCCAACAAGCCCGAACGCGTGAGCAGTGAGGGCTGGTTCATGGCGAAGGCACAGCAGTGAGCAGGGAAGGTCCGCTCCAGCACGCACCATCTCCTTTTCCACAGCTTGGACCGAGCCTGGATCCCGACCTCGTCCAGCTGAAGGGTTGAAGGTTGATACCCCGCGTGCCTGGCACACAGCAGAGCAGCAAACACATCTCCACTCCAACACCACCCTGTCCAGTAACACCAACGTGGCCACTCCGTCTCCTGTCCTGCGGCAGGAAAGCGGGGTGACAACAACCCAAGCGTAGGTCTGCACCCCGGGAACCCCCAAACACAACACCCTGCTGAGAACGGGACCTGCTGTGGCGCAAACCTGCAGTTGCACATCAACCAAAAAGCACGCGACTTGCCCCAACAGATCACGGGGACTGTCCCAGTCAGCTCAGACACACACATGTCAGCGTTTCTAACGCTGTGGCAACAAGGGCTTGCGGCCACCCAACTGCTTCCTTCCCACGGTGAGGGGGACGTACACCATTCCGTGAGAAATCTTGGGCTGATAAGGGGAGTCGCTTGATCCCTTTCCAACTCCCAGACCTCTCTGCTTGCCCCAGATATCCTACAGTCGAAGCGGGGAGAGCCAGCCCTGGGGAGAATGACACAACCACAGAATTGTAGGGATTGGAAGGGACCTTTGGAGGTCATCTTGTCCAACCCCACTGATAAAGCAGGGTCACCCACAGCAGGTTGGAGATGGGTTTGGAATGTCTCCAGAGCAGGAGACTCCACACCTCTCTGGGCAGCCTGTGCCAGGGCTCTGCCACCCTGAAAATGAACTTCTCTTTATTTTCTTCATTCCAATTTGTGCCCGTTGCCCCTTGTCCTGTCCCTGGGCACCACTGAGAAGAGTCTGGCCCCATCCTCTTGCCCCCCGCCCTTTAGCTCTTGCTGAGCATTGATGAGATCCCCTCTCAGTCTGCTCTTCTCCAGGTCTGCTCTCTCCAGCGGAGGCTGCTCTTCTCGCAGCCTCCGCTGGACTCTCTCCAGCAGTTCCCTGTCCTTCTGGAACTGGGGAGCCCAGAACTGGACCCAGTACTCCAGACACAGCCTCCCCAGGGCAGAGCAGAGGGGGAGGATGACCTCCCTCCACCTGCTGGCCACGCTCTTCTTGATGCCCCCCAGGAGACCATTGGCCTTCTTGGCCACAAGGGCACACTGGGCCCGTCCCAACTCCCAAACCTCTCTGCTTGCCCAAAATATCCTACGGTCAAAGTGGGGAGAGCTGGCCCTGGGGAGAACATCACCCTGAGGGCTCCATCCTCCTCAGCCGGACTCACAGAATCACAGAATGGCAGGGGTGGGAAGGGACCTCTGGACACCCTCCAGTCCATCCCCCTGCCAGAGCAGGGTCACCCAGAGCAGGTGGCACAGGAACACGTCCAGGTGGGTTTGGAATGTCTCCAGAGACGGAGACTCCACCACCTCTCTGGGCAGCCTGTGCCAGGGCTCTGCCACCCTCACAGGAAAAAAGTTCCTCCTCATGATGAGATGGAACTTCCTATGGTCAAGTTTGTGAATACAAACTCCTCACCCACCAGGAGCTTCTCTCCCAGCACAAACCCTCCCCAGAGGAACTGGGGTGCCGCTGACAATTTTATCTTAGCAGCAAACGCCAGGATCCTTATCTTCACTCTACAGAAGAGTTTGGGTGTCCACCATGGACCAGCACACCACTTGGTGAGGGTAAAAGTATAACCCTTTCCCCAAATGGCTTCCCAGGCCAGTTCCCGAGCAGGGATCCCCGCACCCCCCTCCCCAGGGGGCACACACTCCCCTGCTCCCCACCGAGCCCCACCCCCACGCCCCAGGGCTGGCCGAGCAGCGATAGTCACCCTTGGAGAGGTGGTCCCTGATGTAGCAGTAGGCCACGGCGGCGAGGAGGGCAGGCACCGCTGCTCCCGGGGGGCAGCTCCCGGCTCCGCTCTGACGCCTGCCGGGGTCTCCTCCGCGACGACAGCCCCGCTCGGCACCCATGGGTGATGGCTCTCCATGGGACGGCCCCAGCACGGGGTGGCTTGTGCTAGCCAGGCCAGTGGTGGGTGGCTGGGAGGGCCGCAGTGGGGACAGGCCTGGGACCTGCAGCCTGGAACCATCTGCCAGGGGGGTCCCCTTTGGGCCTGGCCCCATATCTATGGGGGAACCCCCGAGGGCCGGCCCCATTGCTAGAGGGGGGCCTTGGGGGTCTAGCCCCACAGCTAGGGGGGAGCCCCTGTGGTACGGCCCCATTGCTAGGGGGGAGCCCTCCCGGGCCAGCCCCATTGCTAGGCGGGGGTCGTGGGGGTTTGGACCCACTGCTAGGGGCGAACGCCCCGTTGCTAGTGGGGGACTCCCGGGGCCCGGCTCCACTGGCAGAGGGGGAGCCCTGGGGCCTAGCCCCATATCTATGAGGAAGCCCCCCCGGGCCAGCCCCATCGCTAGCGCGGAGCCTCGGGGGTCCAGCCCCATCGCTAGGGGGAAGCCTCGGGGGTCCGGGCCCACTGCTAGGGGGGATCCCCCCGGCCCCGTTACCGGGGTCCCCCCCCTCGCCCCCCGCCCTGTCAGCCTCGCGGTCGGCGCGGGCTCGCGGCGCCCCCTGGCGGCCGAAGCCGGCAGCAGCCGCGGCCCGGCGGTCCGGAGCCCCTCAGCCGCCACCGGAGCCCCGTAGGCCGCCCGCGACGGCGACAGCCACGGCCGAGTGCGGAGGAGCCGCGCCAGCCCCGGCGGCGGCGGGCGGGAGGCCAGGGAGACCAGCATCGTCCCCTCGCTCGCCGGGCTCCGCCGCCAGCACCTCCTTCCCCCCCACACACACGCCGCTGACACCGGCGAACCAAGATGGCCGCCGCCGGCCGCGGCGCAAGGCACGATGGGAGTTGTAGTCCCCGCCGCGCCCACCCTTGCGCCACCGGGGCCGCCACGGACTACAGCCCCCAGGGAGCGCCGCGGTCCGCCCGGGGCATGCCGGGAAGAGGCGCCGGCTCCCGTCCCGGCAAGGGGTTCTGGCGGGGGGGGGGGGGAGTGTAGTAAGGCGGAGCACGGGTTCGAGACCCGGCGCGGGCTAAAAGCCAGGGCACAGGCGTGTGCACATACGTGCGTGCACACACACACACGTGCAGGCACACGCGCACCCGCGTGCACGCGGGCACGCACACGCGCACACAGACGTGCACTTGCGCACATGCGATCCCACGCGTGTGTACGTGCGTCGGCGTGTGCCCGCGTGCGAGCGCACCTCCGCGCGCGTGTGCGCCTCCCTGTGCGTGTGCGTGCCTGCGTGTGCGCGTGCACGTCGGCGTGCACGCGTGTGTGTGCGCGAGCCCGCGTGTGCGTGTGCATACAGGAAAATCACACGTGAGCACGCGTGTGTGTGGCTCTGAGTGTGCGTGCGTGAGTGGGTGTGCGCGCGCGCGTCGGCGTGTGTGCGCGTGCATGGGCACGTGTGTGTGCACGCAGGTGTGCGTGAGTGCGCGTGTGCGCACGCATGCGAGTCGTGTGTGCGCACGCGTGTGCGTGCCTGTGTGCATGAGTACACGTGTGTGCGTGCGTGTCTGTGGCTCCGAGTGTGCGTGCAGGCCTGTGTGTGTGCACGCATGTGTGTGTGCGTGCGCCTGTGGCCACACACGTGTGTGTCAGTCAGGGGTGCGTGCATGCACGTGCCTGTGAGTCTGCGTGCCTGTGTGTATGAGTGCACGTGCGCACACACGTGTGTGCATGCATGTATGTGGCTCCGCGTGTGTGTGTGACTGCAGGCGTGTGCATGCGCACGTCTGTGCGCAGGCGTGTGTGTGTGCGCGTGCCCCTGGGCGTGCAGGCGCGTGTGTGAACCACGTGTGTGCACGCACATACGTGCCCGTGAGTGCGTGTGCCCGCCCATGTGTGTGAGTGCCTGCGTGTGCATGCGTGTACGTGGCTCCGAGTGTGTGTGCATGCCCGTGTGCGTGAGCGCGTGTGTGTGCATGTGCCTGTGCCCACGCACGTGTGTGTGAGTGCCCGCGTGCGTGCCTGCACGTGGGTGAATCGCGTGTGCGCCTGCATGTGTGTGGCTCTGAGTCCTTGTGCGTGCCTGTGTGCATGAGTGCACGCGCGCGCATGTGCATACACGTGTGTGTATGACTACACGTGTGTGCATGACTACACGCGTGTGCACGCATGCATGTGCCTGTGAGTGTGTGTGCACGCCCGTGTGTGTGAATGCCTCTGTGTGTGCATGTGCCTGTGGCCACGCATGTGTGCGTGCGTGCGAATCGCGTGCGTGCGAAGCACGTGTGTGCATGCACGTATGCGGCTCTGAGTGTGCGTGCAGGTGCCTGTGGCCACGCGTGTGTGTGTGTGAGTGAACACGTGTGTGCATGCAGGCGTGTGAATCGTGCGTGTGCATGCATGCGCACGCCTGTGAGTGTGTGTGCGTGCCTGCGTGTATGAGCACATGCGTGTGCGTGTGTGTATGTGGCTCCGAGTGGGCGTGCGTGCCCCTGTATGGACGCACGTGTGTGCGTGTGCACATCTGTCTGCCTGCATGTGTGTGTGAGTGCCCCTGTGTGTGTGCACGCGCGTGTGCGAACCGCACGTGTGCGTGCGCGTACATGCCCGTGAGTGCGTGTGCATGCCTGCGTGTGCGGGTACACGTGTGTGCGTGTGTGTATGTGGCTCTGAGTGCGCGTGCGTGCCTGTGTGTACAAATGCGTGTGCGTACGTGCACGTGTGTGTGTGAGTGCACGTGTGTGTGTGCGCGTCTGTGTCAATCATGCGCATGCATGTACGTGGCGCTGGGCACGTGCGCGTGCCCGTGCGTGTGAACGCGTGCGTGCGTTTGCATGCGCCTGTGGCCACGCATGTGCGTGTGAGTGCCCACGTGCACGCATACACGCGTGAATCCTGCGTGTGCCTGCATGGACGCGCCTGTTGGATGAGCGCGTGTGTGTGCGTGTGCACGCGTGCGTGCGTGCACGTCCATCACGTGTGTGCATGCAAATACCTGCCTGTGAGTGTGCGTGCATGCCAGCGTGCATGAGGACATGTGTGTGCACGCGTGTACGTGGCTCCGAGTGCGTGTGCACGCCCGTGTGTGTGTGTGTGCCTGTCGCCATGCACGTGTGCATGTGTGCGAGTGCACATACGTGCCCGTGAGTACGTGTGCGTGCCTGTGTGTATGAGTACACGTGTGTGCATGTGTGTACGTGGCTCTGGGCGTGTGCGCATGCCCGTGTGTGTGAGTGCGTGTGTGTGTGCACGCGTGTGCCTGTGGCCACGCACGTGTGTGTGAGTGCATGCGCGCGTATCTGTGTGCATGCACATGCGAAGGTGCCTGTGTGTACGTTCACGTGTGAATCGCGTGTGCGCACGCACGGCTGTGGCGGCGTGCGTGCCTGCGTGTGTGACTGCAGGCGTGCGCATGTGCGCGGGCACGTATGCGGGAGTGCCCCTGCGTGTGCACGCGTGTGGATCACGTGGGTGCATGCACATACGTGCCCGCGAGTGCGTGTGCATGCCCCAGTGCGTGTGTGTGCGTGTTGCCTGTGTGCCTGCAGGTGTGTGAGCGCATGTGCCGGGGATGGGGCGGGGGGGGGATGCTCGGTGCCGGTTTGTGAATGGCGTTTTAGCACGGAAAATAGGAGCTGATTTAAAAAAAAAAAAAAAAGGGGGGGGGGGCGTTCATTGAGAAGAAGGGGCTGTTTTATGTAGCGGTTCGTTGACCCGGGGCCGGGGGGGGGGGCTGTTCCCTCCGTGCTCAAACACCCGGCTCCTGCCCCCCAGCCGCTGGGGAAGGAGAAGGGAATGGGGGGCTACGGCTGGGCGCTGCTGGCACCATGGGGAAGCACCGACCCGTGCCGAGCTGTGCCAAGCTGTGCCAAGCCATGTTGAGACATATCGTGCTCTGGCGAGCCATGTCGAGCCACGCTGACCCATACCGAGCCATGCTGAGCTATGCCATGCCATGCCATGCCAAGGATGCCAAGCTGTGCCAATCCGTGCCAGGCTGTGCTGAGCCATGCCAAGCTATGCCGAGCTGTGTCATGCCGAGCTGTGCCAAGCCAAGCCCAGCCACGCCAAGCCATGATGAGCCATGCCAAGCTGTGCCATGCCATGCCAAGCTGAGCTGTGCCAAGCAATGCCAAGCCATGCCAAGCCGTGCCAAGCCATGCCAAGCTATGCTGAGCCGTGCCAAGCCATGCTAGGCCATGCTGAGCTGTGCTGAGCCGTGCCAAGCTGTGCCATACCAAGCCACGCCAAGCCAAGTTGAGCTATGCCAAACCATGCCAAGCCATGCCATGCTGAGCCATGCCAAGCCATGCCATGCTGAGCTGTGCCGAGCTGAGCCATGCCAAGCTGTGCCATACCAAGCCAAGCCCAGCCATGCCAAGCCATGCCAAGCAGTGCCAAGCCATGCCAAGCTGTGCCGTGCCGAGCCATGATGAGCCATGCCAAGCCATGCTGTGCCAAGCCATGCTAAGCCGTACTGAGCATGCTGAGCCGTGTCATGCCATGCCAAGCTGAGCTATGCCAAGCCATGCCATGCTGAGCCGTGCCAATCCATGCCAAGCTGTGCCAAGCGATGCCAAGCCAAGCAAATCCATGCCGAGCCGTGCCATGCCGCGCTGAGCTGTGCCATGCCAAGCCATGCCATGCTGAGCTGTGCCAATCCATGCCAAGGCATGCCGAGTCATGCCATGCTGAGCCATGCCAAGCCATGCCATGCCGTGCTGAGCCGTGCCATGCTGAGCCATGCCAAGCCGTGCTGTGCCATGCTGAGCCATGCCATGCTGAGCCGTGCCAATCCATGCCGAGCCGTGGAGATGGTGGGAGGCGGATGGTGAGCGCAGCCTGCGCAGGAACCCCATTGCTCAGTGCTTCTCTACCCCACCCATCACATACACACAGATAAATATAGACAGCTCTGCTCCCCACCCCCCCCCGCCACACAACACCCCCCCCCCCCCCCGCGGCCTGGCAGCAGGGGCACATTTGCACGGGTAATTATGCTTTGCGCTCTGCTAATTAGCGCCCGTGGGGAGCTGCGGGAGGGAGGGGCAGGGGTAAGGCTGGCGGGGCCCGAGTGGGGTATCGGGGGGGGGACAGAGATGAGGTGTCCCTGGAGACACACACACACACACACACACACACTGGGCCCCACCGCCCGGCACTGGGAGAGCCAGAAATCGGCATTTCTGCCCCCAGTGCCCAGTTTCAGCTGGTTTGTGAGTCAGGTCGTGGGAGCTGCAGTGGTGCAGGCAGCCCGGTTCCCCCAGTTCCCCAGCCCGGCTCCCCCAGTTTGCCAGTCCAGCTCCCCCAGTTCCCCAGCCTCCATGACTCCCTCAACCCATCTCCCCCAGCCCAGTTCCTCCAGCCTCCACAGTCCAGCTTCCCCAGCCCAGCTCCCCAGTGCCCCCAGCTCCGCAGGTCAGTTTGCCCAGCCCCTCGGTGCCCCCAGCCCCCACAGCCCAGCTTCCCCAGTTCCCCCACCTCCCCCAGCCCAGCTCCCCTGTCCCCCCAGCTCCCCAGTTCCCCCAGTTCACAAGCCTCCCAGCCCAGCTTCCCCAGCTCCCCAGTCCCCTAGCCCCCCCCAAGCCCAGTTCCCCCCGTTCCCCCAGCCCAGTTCTCCCAGTTTCCAAGCCCCCCAGACCAGTTTCCCCAGCTCCTCATTTCCCCCAGCCCCCCCATCTCCCCCGTTCCCCCCCTCGCAGGGTTTCTGGCCCCGCAGATGACGCGGGGCCTATTTTGGGCCCGGGCTCTGCCCAGCGTGGGAGCAGGAGCACGGGGTGGGGGGGGGCCCTGCCTGGGCACGGCGCGGGGGGGGGGGGGGGGGGGGCTGCTCCCCACAGCTGGAATTGCCCGGGGGGGCGCGGATAAGCTGGGCTGGGAAAGGCTGCGGGATGCTGGTAGCGGGATGCTGGTACCCGGGATGCTGGTACCCGGGATGCTCGCACTAGGGATGCTGGTACCCGGTGCTCCCAGGCTCCTCCCCAGGTTCCCCCCCGCCCCGGTATTCCTGGGCTCTCCCGCCTCCAGTTGCCGCCCCCGGGCTCGCCTCCCCCCCCGGGTGCTCCGGTTTCTCTCCCCCCGGTTCTCCCCCCGCCCACTGCTCCTCCCTCCCCCCCCCCGCCCCCGCTATTCCCGGGCTCTCCCCCATGATGCTCCCAGTCCTGTCCCCCCCCGGTGCTTCCGGTTCCCCCCCCCCCCCGGCGTTCCCGGTCCCCTCCCCCGAGATTCCCCCCCGGCCCCGGTGCTCCCGGGCTTTCTCCTCCCCCGCCCCCAGTCACCCCCCCGGGCTCCCCCCCCAGGTCTCTCCCCCCTCCCGGTGCCGCCCCCGGGTTACCCCCCCCGGGGTTCCCCCCCGCAATGCTCCCGGTCCCGTCCTTCGTGTTTCCCTCCTCCTCCCCGGTGCTCCCGGGCTCTTTCCTCCCCCCTCCAGTGCCGCCCCCGGGCTGCATCCCCCTCCCGGTGCTCCCGGTGTCCCCCCACCCTCGGTTGCCCCTCCCAGGTCTCTCCCCACCTCCCGGTTTCCCCTCCGGGCTTCCCCCCCCGGGCTCCCCCCCGCCAACCCGCTTTCCCCGGGTCTCTCCCCGCCCCCCCGGTCCCCACCCCCGGTCCCCCCAACCCCAGGTCTCTCCCCACCTCCCGGTCCCCCCCCGTCGGGCTCCCCCCTCCTCGGTCTCTCCCCGCCTCCACGGTCGTCCCCCCCCCGCGCTCCTCCCCCCCAGGTCTCTCCCCGACTCCCGGTGCTCCCCCCGGTTCCCCCTCCCAGGTCTCTCCGCACCTCCCGGTTTCCCCCCCCGGGTTTCCCCCCGCCAAGGCTCCCCCCCTCTGGTCTCTCCCCACCTCCCGGTCCCGTCCCCCCTCCCCTCCCAAGGTCTCTCCCCGCCTCCCGGTTCCCCCCCCGTCTCCCCCCCCGCCAGGCCTCTCCCCGCCCCCAGGCTCCCCCCTCGGTCTCTCCCGGCCTCCCGGTCCCCCCCACCTCCCGGTTTCCCTCCCCGGGTTTCCCCCATTCCCGGCGCTCCCGGGCTCTCTTCTGCCCCCCCACCCCCGTTCCGCCCCCGGGCTGCCGGCCCCGCCCCCGCCCCGGCCCCGCCCCGGCCCCGCCCCGGCCCCGCCCCGGCCCATCGCGCCCCGCGCCCCGGCGATGCCGCCGCCGCCGTAGGGGCCGCCGCGACCCGCGGCACCGGCACCGGAGCGCCTAGGGCTGGCCGGGGGGGGGAAAAAAAAGGCGGGGGGGAGGGGGGCGCCTGTGTCGGGGCCATGTCGGGTCGCGACAGCGTGCAGATCCCCGACGACAGGGACTTCGGGGCGTTCCGGGCGGAGTGCGAGTCGGAGCGCGGCTGGAGCCTCACCTACAGCAAGGCGGGGGTGGCCGTCTGGGTGCAGCTGCTGGAGCCCGAGCGCTCCCTGCACAAGATCAAGGTGAGACACCGCACGCACACGCACACCCCCGCACCCCCCCGCACCCCGCATCTCCCATCCCGCATCCTCTACCGGCGGCACCCCGGCCGGGGATGGGGGGGGACCCTGGGACGGGAGGGGCTGGGGGGGAAGGGGATCCCCGGGGGGGACCTGGAGGCAAAGTGGGGACCCTCGGGCGATGCAACACCCCGGGGTGAGCGGGGACCCCGCAGTGAGTGGGGCTTGGGGGGTGAACCAGCACCCTGGGGTGAGTGTAGACCCCAGGGGTGAGCGGGGACCCCACCCCTGGGGTGATGCAGCACCCTGGGGTGAGCGGGGACCCCGCAGTGAGTGGGGCTTGGGGGGTGAACCAGCACCCCGGGGTGAGTGGGGACCCCATAGCAAGAGGGGGCCAGGGGCGTGAACCAGCACCCTGGGGTGATGCAGCACCCCGGGATGAGTGGGGACCCCACAGTGAGTGAGGCTTGCGGGGTGAACCAGCACCCTGGGGCGATGCGGCACCCTGGGGGGAGTGGGGACCCCACAGGAATTGGGGGCCGGGGGGTGAACCAGCACCCTGGGGTGAGCGGGGACCCCATAGCAAATGGGGACCCTGGGGTGATGCAGCACCCTGCGGTGAGTGGGGACCCCAGGGGTGAGCAGAGGGAACCCAGAGGTTAGTGGGCACCCTGTGGCAAGTGGGGACCCAGGGGTGATGCAGCACCCTGGGGTGAATGGGGACCCCCCAGCAAGTGGGGGTCTGGGGGGTGAACCAGCACCCTGGGGCGATGCAGCACCCTGGGGTGAGTGGGGACCTCAGGGGTTAGCGGGGACCCTGGGAGTGAGTGGGGACCCCAGGACAAGCAAGACCCCGGGGGTGCGCAGGGATAAGGGGGGACCCCTGGGGACGCGGTGGGGGGGTGCAGAGGGGTGACTGGGGACTCACGCAGGGACAAACAGGGATACCCGGGGGGTGTGGGACCATGGGGTCTGGGTGCTGCCTGTCCCCCCCTCCCATGCCCCTGGGGACCCCGTGGGGTTGGGGGGCTCCTGGGGACCTGCTGGGCACTGGGGCTGTCCCCATCCGAGCTGTCCCCACTGGGGCTGTCCCTCGCCACCCTGCAACCCCTTCTCCCCCAACAGAGCCCAGGGGGTCCCTCTGCGTCCTCTGGCAGGTCCCTTCCGTCCCCGGTGCCACCGTGCCGGGCTGGCACCCACCGGTGCGTGCTCATCCCTCCAGCAGAGCGGGGACAAGGGATCAAAGGGGAAAAACTTGGGACACGAGCGGCACCAGGCTGGGGCTGCCGGTGGCCGCGGGCCACCGTGCCATGCTGGAGCCATTGCCCGGCTCTCTGCGGGGCTGGCCGGTGTCCCCGTCCCTGCCGGGGGGACCTGGGCGAAGCTGTCCCCGTCCGGTGCCACGGGTTGTGTCGCCGTGCCGAGGCCTGGTGGCGGTGGTGGCGGCGGTGGCAGCGCGGCCTGCTCCCACGCTGCGCTGCAGCAGCCGCACAAACAAGCGGCGCCGGGGAAACCTGTCCCTGGGGTGGCGGCGGTGACGGTGACAGCGGTGACGGTGGCACCGGCTGTGCCAGATCCCCCCCCACCCCCCCCCGCCACCGGAGGGTTGGCTCACCGGCATGGCAGAGCCCCCCGCGGCTGCATGTTTGGGCTGCAGTGACACGGTGACAGGTCCCCGCCATGCCCAGGTGGCAGCGAGCCCCGTGGCGGGGGGTGGGGGGACACGGTCCCGGGGGTGTGGGGCAGAGGAGTGAGCCCTGCCCCACACCGCGACCCATCGCCGTGGGTCTGGCCATCACCCCAGCACAGCTCTGTGGGGCATTGCGGCCCCCCGTGCCGAGCCCCCCGGTGTCCCCAGCATGGCTCTGGTGGGATCGGGGTGCCGGGGGGCAAGCAGGGAGGGTGGCGGGGGGTGTGTGGGGGGGGAATGTCCCCTGCCCGTCCTCTGCCTGTCCCCTGCCCGTCCCGGCAATCCGGCTGTGCCACGTCTGCCTGGCAGGGGACCAGCCCCGCACCAGGATGTCCTGGCAGGGCTTGGCACGGCGTGTCCCCGAAGCCACACCGCGGGGTCCCCGAGCCTTCCCTCCCCATGCCGGGGGGAGGGGGGGGGGGTGGGTTCGGGGGTGGGGGGGGGGGCGCTGCTGGGTGAAACCCCACCCAGGAGCCTCTTCGTCCCCGAAAGGCCAAGGTCCGTGTTTACTCTGGGGGTGGCCGCCTTCCCCCCGGCCACCTTTGTCCCTCTCCCTCCCTGGCACCCCACCCCCGCCTCCAGCTCTCCGAGCCCCTCGCCGGCACCCAGCCCCGCATCCCCCCCCCCCCCCCCCAAATCCTGCCCCTCCCCCCCCCAGCACCCTCCCGGCCGGATCCTGCTTGGAAGGATCCCGCTGGGAGTTTGTACGTCCATGCCCTGCCCGTGATGAGCAGGTGTCGGGGACCGTGGTTGAGGGGGGGGACGGACGGACAGACACACCCTGTGCCACCCCCCCAGGTCCCCAGCGTCACCCAGACCCCGCACCCCACACTCGGGACGGGATGTTCCCGTTGGATTCGGTGCCGCGATACCACCCGTGACGTCGGCGAAGTGGCACGGGGCGGGGGGGGGTGGGGGGGGTGTTGGCGGCTTCATGGGGCAGGGGTGGTGTCTGGAGGTGTCGTGTCCCCCCCATTCTGTACCCCCTCCATCCTGCCGCCCCCCCCCCTCCCCGCCCCCAGCCTCCCCAGGGCTGTTTTCCTCCCTCTTCTCTGCTCTGTAATTAAATGGAAGTGGAAGGCCTGGCCCCGCCGCCCCCCCCCTCCCCCCCCCCCCCCCCCCCCCCCAATTAGGGATGCAGCTCTCGTCTAACCTGTTTTCTGGAGACTGGAAACCAGTTTGTGCCACCGGGACCTGACACAACCCCGGGGGCTGATTCATCCACGGGGACCTGGGGCTGCCCGTTCCCCCCGCCCCCCCCCCCCCATGCCCAAGAGATGGGGGGAACTCTGGCCGGGATCCGCCCCCCCCACCCCCCCGGCCCCTTGCCCACCCTGGTGGGGCAGCCGGCCTGGGGGACCAGAGTCCCCTCCCGCCCCAGGAGGGACGCTGGGGACTGGCTGGTCCCAAAGGGTGGCCGGGAGCCATCCCCTGGGAAGCATTGGGATGGGGATGGAGCTGGCGGGGGGGCTCTGGGGTGTCCCCTGCCTGGACCCCCGCTCCCCCTCCTCGCTTAATCATCATGTCACCTTCATTAGCCGCGGAGGCTAACGATGCTGCCGAGCATCCGGCCCATCTTCTCTTTAATTAATGACCCGCGTGGCCCTGGTGGCCACCTGGGCAAGAGAGGACCGAGCCGGGGCTTCGTGGCCCCCTGAGGATGTGGGGCAGGGGGTTGCGCTGACCCCCAGGGTGGTGGGGGTTTCTCCATGCTGGGGGTCCCCAACCACCTGGGTGGCCTCTCTGAGGGTGGCCCCAAGGTGGCCACGGGGCCACCAGGCACGGGGGGGTGTGTCTCCCCGTTGGGTTTGCTCCTGTCCCATGGCTGTCCCCTCGTGTCCAACACAGCCCTGGGGACTTGGCACGGAGTGTGTGTCCCCCCCCCAAGCCCCTTCCCTGCAAAATCCGTGGGGCAGGGGAGGCCCCTTGCACCCTTTGCCCTCTTCCTCTTCCTTCTCCTCCTTCTCTTCCTCCTTCTCCTCCTCCTCCTTCTCTTCCTCCTTCTCCTCCTCCTCCTTCTCTTCCTCCTCCTCCTCCTCCTCAGAGTCAATATTGACCCAGGGCTGGGGCGCCCGATTCCCTGATCCCTCCCCGGTGGCACTGTCCCCTCTCCTGGCCAGACCTCCCCCCATCCCCGGTCCTTACCCCGGGGCTGTGCTCCCCAGAACCACTGTCCAGTCTGTCCCCTGCCAGGCTTTTGGGACAAACGGAGGGGTTGCAGTGGAAGGCGCAGGGGGACAGGCTCCGTGGGGCTGGGGACAGGCTTAGGGACGGGCTCTGTGGGGCTGGGGACAGGCTCTGTGGGGTTGGGGACGGGCTCTGTGGGTTGGGGACAGGCTTGGGGACAGGCTCGGTGGAGCAGGGATGGGCTCCATGGGGCTGGGGACAGGCTCTGTGGGGTTGGGGACAGGCTCCATGGGGCAGGGATGGGCCCTGTGGGGTTGAGGATGGGCTCTGTGGGGTTGGGGGCATGCTCCATGGGGCAGGGACGAGCTCCATGGCATTGGGGACAGGCTCTGTGGGGTTGGGGACACGCTCCGTGGGGAAGGAATGGGCTCCGTGGGCCAGGGCCAGGCTCCATGGGGTTGGGGACAGGCTCCGTGGAGCAGGGATGGGCTCTGTGGGGCTGGTGACAGGTCCCATGGGGCAGGGACAGGCTCTGTCGGGCTGGGGACGGGCTCCGTGGTGTTGAGGACAGGCTTGGTGGGACAGGGACAAGCCCCATGGTGTCGGGGACAGGCTCTGTGGGGCAGGAACAGGCTCCGTGGGGCTGGGGACAGGCTCCATGGGGCTGGGGAATGGGCTCCATGGGGTTGGAGGTGGGCTCCATGGGGCAGGGATGGGCTCTGTGGGGTTGGGGACAGGCTCCATGGGGCAGGGATGTGCTCCGTGGGGTTGAGGACGGGTTCTGTGGGCTTGGGAACAGGTTCCGTGGGGTTGGGGATGGGCTCCATGGGGCAGAGACAGGCTCTGTGGGGCAGGGATAGGCTCCATGGCATCGGGGACAGGCTCTGTGGGGTTGGGCAAGGCCCTGTGGGGCTGGAGATAGTTTCCATGGGGCAGGTATGGGCTCCGTGGGGTTGGGCCTAGCTTCTCCCCCGCTGGCTGCTGGGGGTCTGGGGGGGCAGAGGAGGGTCTGGAGCTGTCCCTGGGGACAACCAACCCGGGGGGGGTGCAGGACTCCCCCCTCTGCCCCACGGCGCGGGGCTTGGCCCCATGCCCCAGCCCCCCCCATGCTGGGATGCTACTCTGGGGGGCGTGACGGGCAATGGGGGGAGAAGCGAGGGGGCAGGGTCTGTCCCCCCCACCCCAAGAAGGTCCCCCTGGCAGCCGGGGCTCAGCCCCGCATGCCCAGGCTGCGACATGGCTCTGGGTGGCCAACTGGGCTGGACTGGGACAGACTGGGCTGAGCTGCTGGTCAGGATCCGGCTCCTCAGGGAGGGGGGCTGCCGGGGGTTTTGGGGAGTCTGAGAGGTGACCCCCACCCGGGGGTCCCCATGGCCATCCTCCCTCCCAGGGGTCCCCATGGCTGTCCTCCCGCCTAGGATCCCCATGGCCACCTTCCCACTCAGGTGTCCCCATGGCCACCCCACCACCCAGGGGTCACCACGGTCACCTACCCTCCCTTGGGTGTGCCCACGGCCACCCTCCCGCCCAGGGTCCCCATGGTCTCCCTCCATCCTGGGGCATCCCCATGGCCACCCTCCCTCAGGGGTCCCCATGGCTGCCCTCCCACCTCTTGGGGATCCCCATGACCATCCTTCTGGATGTCCCCATGGCCACCTTCCTGCCCAGGGTCCCTATGGCCACCCTCCTGCCCAGGGTCCCCACAGTCACCCTCCCTCAGGGGTCCCTATGGCAGTCCTCCCACCCAGGGTCCCCATGGTCATCCTCTTGGGGGTCCCCATGTCCATCCTCTTGGGGATCCCCATGGCTGTCCTCCCACCTAGGGTCCCCATGGCCACCTTCCTGGGGTTCTCCATGGGCTCCCACGATCCGAGGGGTCCCCATGGCCTCCCTCCATCCTGGGGTTCCTCACAGCCTCCATCCCTCGGGGGTCCCCATGGCCACCTTCCTACCCAGGATCCCCATGGCCACCCTCCTGGGGGTCCCCATGGCCGTCCTCCCACCCACGGTCCCCACAGCGCCCTCCCACCCAGGGTTCCCCATGGTCTTCCTGCATCCCAGGGGTCGCCATGGCCACCCTCCCATCCAGAGTCCCCACAGCCACCCTCACGCCCGGTGTCCTCATGGCCTCCCTCCATGCTGGGGGGTCGCCATGGCCACCCTCCCACCTGGAGTGTTCCTCATGACCATCCTCCCACCCAGTGTCCCCATGGCTGCCCTCCCGCCCAGGGTTTCCATGGCCACCCTCCCTCGGGGGTCCCCACGGCTGTCCTCCCACCTGGGGGGTTCCCCATGTCCTACCTCCATCCTGGGGGGTCCCCATGGCCACCCTCCTACCTACGGTCCCCATGACTGCCCTGCCACCCGAGGTTCCCCATGGTTGCCCTCCATCCCAGGGGTCCCCATGGCTGTCCTCCCACGGGGGTCACCATGGCCACCCTCCTGGTGATCCCCATGGCCACCCTCCCACCCGCTGTCCCCAAGGCCACCTTCCCACCCAGAGTCCCCATGGCCACCTGCCTGGGGGTCTCCATGGCCATCCTCTTGGTGGTCCCCATGGCCACCTTCCCACCCAAGGTCCCCATGGCCACCCTCCTGGGGGGTCCCCATGGCCGCCCCCCCAGCCAGGGCAGTTTCTCAGCTGCCCCCCCCTGCAGTGCAGGATGGAGTGCAAGGACGTGCCGGCGGAGACGCTCTACGACGTGCTGCATGACATCGAGTACCGGAAAAAATGGGACACCAACGTCATCGAGACCTTCGACATCGGGAAGCTGACCGTCAACTCCGACGTGGGCTACTACGCCTGTGAGGAGGGGGCTGGGGGGGCGGGCGGCTGGGGGGTGTCCCAGGGCTGGGGTTAGGGGGGGCTGACCCCTGGTGTCGCATGCCTGGGTGCTGCATCCCTGGGAGCCGCATCCCTGGGTACCGCATCTTTGGGAGCCGCATCCCTGGGTACCACATCCCTGGGTTGGGAGGTGCCTGGGCATCCCTGGGATGAGCCTGGGTACCAGGTTTGGGGGTATTTGAGGGGATCCCCCAGAGGAGATGCCCATGCTGGAAGGAGGGAGGTGGGGGTGTGGGGTGTCTCACGCCGGTGTCTGTCCCCGTCCCCCCCGCTGTCTCCCCCAGGGAAGTGTCCCAAGCCCCTGAAGAACCGGGACGTCATCACGCTCCGCTCCTGGCTGCCCATGGGCAGTGACTACATCATCATGAACTACTCCGTCAAGCACCCCGTGAGTCCTGGGAGAGGGGGTTGGAGGGTGCGGGGGGGGTGTCAGGGTGTACCCCATCCTGCCACTGACCTGCGTCGCGTCCCCCCCCCTCCTGCAGAAGTACCCCCCCCGCAAGGACATGGTGCGAGCGGTCTCCATCCAGACGGGCTACCTGATCGAGGGGACGGGAGCCAAGAGCTGCACCATCACCTACCTGGCCCAGGTGGACCCCAAAGGTAAATTTGGGGGGGGGGAGGGGGGAAATGTCCCTTGTGCCCCCCCACCCCCCACCCCGGGGAGGCTGAGCCCACCCCCGTCTTGCCCTCCTGTCCCCCAGGGATTGTCACCCTCCGCTGTGGGGGGGCTGTGCTAACGAGGTTAATTAATGGGGTGGGGGGGGATTTGGGAGCTGGGAGTCGGGGGTGGGGGGATTTCGGCGGGGGCAGGGATGCAGGCAGGGTGGGAACGTTTTGGGCCGGTTCTCTTGAAATAATCCCTGTTTTGGGGTAGAAGCAGCGGCGAAAATAGCATTTTTTTTTGGGAAAGAAGGTGGGAGCGGTTTGGGTGGAACCCCCATTTCCCTGGAATGTCCTGTGTCTGTCTGTCCTGTCCCCCACCCCCCCCCCACCTCTCTGGAGGGGTGTCCCCAAGCCCTCCTGTCCCCAAGGAGGGTGACTTGGGGGGGGGGGGGGGGAAGGCGGCACTGGGGGTCCCAGCCTGTCTCCTCCCACCCCCCCGCACCTTCTCTCTCCAGGTTCCCTGCCGAAATGGGTGGTGAACAAATCCTCCCAGTTCCTGGCCCCCAAGGTGAGTCGGGAGGGAGGACACGGGGGGCGGGGGGGTGGGGGTGGCGAGGGGTGTCCCCGTGTGTGTCGCCCCCCCGTCCCCACCTCGGCTCCATCCCACTCTCAGGAAAGCCAGAGCCGGGGGGGGGTGGGGGGTGGGGGGGTGTTTAAGTGACTTCCGATCCATAAATCCCCACCGGCGCGGACCAAGGGGAGAGAAACCTCCGGGTCCGGATACGAACATTTCGTAGTTTCCCCAAAATAATTAGTGCGGCTCTTAACGAGCCCGCGGGAATGGGTCAGGCCTGGCACTAATTAGGGCAAGCTTAAGGTCGTTACTTAATGACTCCAACCGGTACTTAATGGCTCTGAGAGAGAGGAGAAACGGAGGGATGGAGGATGGAAAAGAGAGAGAAAAAGACGGAGATGAAGAGATCGCTGGGCCCAGCTCCAGCATCTTTTACAGGGAATCTTCCCAGGCACAAACTTCTTCTTTCTTGGGAAAAATCTTCTCAGGTACCACCTGCTTGGGAAAAATCTTCCCAGCTACGGTCTCTCTTGGGAAAAATCTTCCCAGGTACCATCTTCTTAGGAAAAATCTTCCCAGCTGTGATCTTCTTGGGAAAAAATCTTCCCAGGTATGTTCTTTCTTGGGAAAAAGTCTTCCCAGGTACCATCTTCTTGGGGAAAGTCTTCCCAGGTATGGTCTTTGTTCGGAAAAACCTTCCCAGGTACCATCTTCTCAGGAAAAACTTTCCCAGGTATGGTCTTCTTTCATGGAAAAAATCTTCCCAGCTATGATCTTCTTGGGAAAAATCTTCCCAGGTATGTTCTTTCTTGGGAAAAAATCTTCCCAGATATGATTTTCTTGGGAAAAATCTTCCCAGGTACCATCTTCTTGGGGAAAAGTCTTCACAGTTATGGTCTTCTTGGGAAAGATGTTCCCAGGAATGGTCTTTGTTGGGAAAAACCTTCCCAGGTACCATCTTCTTGGGGAAAAATCTCCCCAGGTATTGTGTTTCTTGGGAAAAATCTTCCCCTCTCTTACTGAGCCACTGAATTGGAAGGGACCTTCAGAGACCACCCGGTCCCACCAGAGCAGGGTCACCCAGAGCAGGTTGGAGATGGGTTTGGAATGTCTCCAGAGATGGAGACTCCACCACCTCTCTGGGCAGCCTGTGCCAGGGCTCTGCCACCCTCAAAATGAACTTCTCCTTATTTTCTTCATTCCGGTTTGTGCCCGTTTCCCCTTGTCCCACCTGCTGGCCACGCTCTTCTGGATGCCCCCCAGGAGACCACTGGCCTTCTTGGCCACCAGGGCACATGGCTGGCTCGTGGGCAACCTGTTGCCCACCAGGACTCCCAGGTCCCTCTCTGCAGAGCTGCTCTCCAGCGGGTCAGCCCCAACCTGTCCTGGTGCGGGGGGTTGTTCCTCCCCAGGGGCAGGACCCTACACTTGCCCGTGTTGAACTCCATCGGGTTCCTCTCCACCCAACTCTCCACCTGCCCAGGTCTGGCTGGATGGTGGCACGGCCTTCTGGGGTGTCACCCACCCCTCCCAGCTTGGTGTCACCAGCAAACACTGTCCCCTCACCCAGCTCGTTGATGACTATATTGAACAGGAAATAACGAAGCAAAGGTCACTTATTGGACACAATGGCCTTGAGAACTAGCAAGCTCGCCACATGAGTGGTGGAACCATCTCGTCTTCATCTCCCACGGCTTTTCAAAGGTCACTTATGGGGCGTGATGGCCTTGAGAACTAGCAAGCTCGCCACACGAGTGGTGGAACCATCTCGTCTTCATCTCCCACGGCTTTTCAAAGGTCACTTATGGGGCGCGATGGCCTTGAGAACTAGCAAGCTCGCCACATGAATGGCGGAACCAACTTGTCTTCATCTCCCATGGCTTTTCAAAGGTCACTTATGGGGCGCGATGGCCTTGAGAACTAGCAAGCTCGCCACATGAATGGCGGAACCAACTTGTCTTCATCTCCCACGGCTTTTCAAAGGTCGCTTATGGGGCGCGATGGCCTTGAGAACTAGCAAGCTCATCCCACGAGTGGTGGGACCATCTTGTCTTCATCTCCCACGGCCTTTTGGGCGCCCGTGAGCCTTTTCCGTTCCTCCAACGCTCCATTGATCTCCTTGCAAGCGTTTGGGGCGCTCCAGGGAAGGCTGGGAGAGCTTGGAGGACCTTCCTCCCCCGTAATGGCGGGGGGGACACACGACACTGACGGACCGTTCCCCGCCCCCCCCCCTCCCCTAGGCCATGAAGAAGATGTACAAGGCCTGCCTGAAGTACCCCGCCTGGAAGGAGAGGCACGATCCCCACTTCAAGCCCTGGCTCTTCCCGGAGCAGAGCCGGCTCCCGGCGCTGCCGCTCTCCGAGCTCTCCCTCCAACACGCCGACTCCCTGGAGAACATCGACGAGAGCGCCCTGCCGGAGGCCAAGGATGACCGCGCCGAGGCCAGCGACGAGGACAGTGTCAATTGAGACACCCCCCCCTCACACACACACCCCCCCCGGGTCATTTTGTTCCCGTTCCCCCCTCAAATTCCCCCCAAATTCCCCCCATTCCAATGTCTTCTCTGCCCCTCGCGCACACGCCATGGCTCCAGGGGGGACGCTCCCATGATTTTGGTTCTGGGGGGACCCCCCCTGCTGCCACCCCTTCTGTTTGGGGAGGGGGGGGCCATGCTGGGCTCCCCACCCCCCCACCCCGGGTCATTTTGTCCCCGTTCCCCCCCAAATTCCTCCCAGATTCCCCCCATTCCAATGTCTTTTCTGTCCCTCGCACGCACTCGATGGCTCGGGGGGAGTGGATGCCCCCGTGATTTTGGCTCCCCCGCTGCCACCCCCCCTGTTTGGGGGGGCGGGGGGGTCGTGCTGGGCTTCTCCCACCCCCCCACCCCCCGCATCCTGGGGGCTGCCACCACCCCGGTCCCTTCGTGGCCGCCGCGGGACACCCACCTTGTCCCCATCAAACCCAAAGTGCCCTTCATTTCTCCCCGCCCCCCCCCGGGGGAGGGGGGCAGAGGAAAGGGGGGGCCCTAGCCCTGCTGAACCCCCCCCCACACCCCTTCCCCACCCTCCCCCTCTGCTCCCTGGCACCCCCTCCCCTCTAACAGAGCTGCCTTCCTCCCCCCGGACCCCCAACCCTATTGCCCCCCAAGTCTTGGGGGGGGGGGCGGGAGGGCTTGGGGGTCTGCCTGTGCCTCTGGGTGTTCGAGGGGGGGGAGCTTGGGGGGCTCCTGACACCCCCAGGTGTGCAAGGGTGTGTGTCTCAGCACTACCAGGCATTCTGGGGGGCGTTTGGAGGGCTCGTGGTACCCCCCAGGTGTGTGGGGTGGGGGTGGGGGGGCGCATATCAGCACCCCCAGCCATCTTGGGGGGGTTGGGGGGGCCCCCGGCACCTCCAGATGTGCTGGGGGGGGGTCCTGATACCTCCAGACATGTTGGGGGGGGTGGCCTGGGGGGCTCCTGGCACTTCCAGGTGTGATGGGGGGGCCTGGGGAGGGGGGGTGTCCTGATACCTCCAAACATGTTGAGGGGGCTCCTGGCACCTCCAGATGTGCTGGGGGTGCTTGGGGGGGTCCCCACATGTCCAGGCATGATGGGGGGGGGGAATCTGGGGGGGGCTCCCAGCACCTCCAGGTGTTCTGGGGGGTCTCTGGGGGCTCCTGGCACCTCCAGGAGTGGCTTGGATGGGGGGGGCCCAGCGTCTTCACGCATGTTGGGGGGATCTCGGGGACTCTCGGCACTTCCAGATGTTTGGGGGGGCTCTGGGGGCTCCCATCATCTCCAGGAATGGGGGGGGGGGGTGGGACGGACAGGACTTGGGGGTCTGCTGGCACCTCCAGATGTGCTGGGGAGGCTGGGGGGCTACTGCCCCCCCCTTTCCCAGTGTCTTCAGGCATGTTGGGGGGATCTGGGGGGGCTCCTGGCACCTCCAGGTGTTCTGGGGGGGGTCCCTGGGTGCTCCCAGCATCTCCAGGAATGTTGAAGGGGGGGGGGATTGGGGCGTCTGCTGGTACCTCCAGATGTGCTGGGGGGGGGGCTGGGGGGCTCTTGACCCCCCCCCCCTCAATTTCCAGGCGAGGGGCCCCGGGGTGGGGGTCCGAGCACTTTCTTATGCCTTGAATCGGGATTTCGGAGCTGATCCCTGTCCCTGTCCCCCCCGCTCCGGGGGCGGCGAGGGGTGGGGTGGGGGGGGGGAAGATTTTGTACCTTGTACCGGAGATGATTATTTAGGAATAAAACAAATAAATCTGGCACGGCGGGGGGGTGAGGCGGCCTTTCTGTCCTGTCCTTGGTCCCCTGGGAGCCCCCCCCCCCGGCTCCTGCCTTGTCCCCAGCTCCGTGGTGGGCTCGGTGTGTGTGGGGGTGTCCCTGGGGGTCCCCCGTTGTGGTGGGTGCTGCTGGGTGCCTTGGGGTCCCCCACACTGATCCATTGTGGGGTTTGGCCCGGGGGGGGGGGGGGCGGGGGAAGGGGGCCTCTCGGTGGGGGCGACACCGAGAGACACCCCCCCCCCAAACCCAATTAGCGTTGGGGCACTAATTAGGGACAAGGCTGCTCCCCCCCTGCAGCGGTACCAGTAACACCAGTACCGCCTGTCGAATGCCCCAACTGGGGCACGACCCCCCCAAAAACACCTCTGGGAGAGGCGTCGTCCCCGGGCGCTGGGATGGGGAGGGGGAGGAGCATTTTGGGGGGGTTCATCCATGGGTTCTCCGGCGTTTCTCCGTCACTACGAGGAGCCTTTGGTCACAGGAGTGTCCTGGGGGGCAAAGGGACCTCGGGGACCATCTGGTCCCACTTTCCGTGGCACCAGCCCGGTCTGGGCAAGATGGTCCATCTTAAAAGTGGCCGATGATGGAGAACCCAAGGGGGTGGCACTGGGTGGCCTTTAAGGTCCCTTCCATCCCAAACCATTCCATGATTCCATGTCCCGTAACCCCCCCCGGAGCTGGGGCTGGGATCCCAGCAGCTCTTCCCAAGAGGACCGGGAAGGTGACCAGGGACAATTGCTGCTTGGGACGTGGCCATCAATGACACCCTGCTGTCCACAGCCGTGGGTGTCATGGGAGGGGGGGGCGATTCCTGGTGTCCGACGGGCCCCCCACCCCCCCCCCACCCCGGCTGCTGCAGGTGGGAAGATGGAGCTCAGGAAGGTGCGATGTCCCCGAGGCTGGCACCCCCCGAGGGACCGGGGGTCTGGGAGGTGTTGGGGTGCCCAGAGCACTAGGGGGGGTCAGGGGGATGCTGCGTCCTGGGGGACAGGCTGGCACCCCCCGGGGGATGGGGGCTCTATTGGGGTGGTGGGAGCGCTTGGCGGGGCGGGGGGGGGCTCAGAGGGATGCTCCATCCTGGGGGACAGCATGGAACCCCCCCAGGGACCAGGGTTTTGCAAGGTGTTGGGGTGCCAAGAGCACCGGGGCGGGGGGGGGGGCGGGGGGTCAGGGGGATGCTCCATCCTGGGGGACAGGCTGGAACCCCCCCAGGGACCAGGGGTCTGCGCGGTGCTGGGACACGGGGGGGGGGGGGGGATATTGGGGGGGATGCAGGAGGGGGGATACAGGAGGGGGGGGACACAGGAGTTGGGGGGGTGAAGGAGGGGGATGCAGGAGGGGGACAGAGGAGGGGGGATACAGGAGGGGGGTGCAGGATGGGGGGATGCAGGAGTTGGGGGGATGCGGGGGGGGATGTTGGGGGGATGCAGGAGGGGGGACGCAGGGGGGGGTACAGGAGGGGGATACAGGAGGGGGGTGCAGGATGGGGGGATGCAGGAGTTGGGGGGATGCGGGGGGGGATGTTGGGGGGGTGCAGAAGGGGGATGTGGGGGGGATGCAGGAGTTGGGGGGATGCGGGGGGGGATGTTGGGGGGATGCAGGAGGGGGGACGCGGGGGGGGGATGCAGGAGTTGGGGGGATGCAGGAAGGGGGACGCAGGGGGGGGGACGCAGGAGGTGGGGGGATGCAGGAGTTGGGGGGATGCAGGATGGGGGGATGCGGGGGGGGGGGGAATGGAGGAATGGGGAGGGGGATGCAGGAGGGGGGATGCGGGGGGGGGACACGGGGCCCACCCGGTTGCGTGGCCCAGCGGGTGCTGCCATGCCCGCCCCCTCCCCCACTCGCCGGGGGCCCGGCGTAGGCGGGGGCCCGAGGCGGGGGGGGGGGGGGACTGTCCCGTCGTCCCCCCCCGGAGCAGGCAGCCGGTGTGTCCCCGTCCCCGCGCCATGAAAGAAGCATTGTCCGGCCGCGGGACCCCATTCCGGGGCGGGGGGGGGGGGGGGGGAACAGCCACGCGGGGGGGCGACGGGGGGGGGGGGTCCTCACATCCCGACACCCCACCCGCCCCCCCCCCCGGCCCCCAACCTCCCCCCCCTTTGATGTTTCCCCGGACCGAGCCCTCGGGAACTGGGTGGGGAGGGGAAAAGAACCAAAAAAAAGAGCCCCCCCCGCCCCCGCTTTGGGAAATTCCCGGTGGTTTTCCCCCGGGATCCCCGTTCCATCGGGCGGGAATACGGCGGGGCCCGGTAGCGCGGGGGGGGGGCTCTGCATGTTTCCCCCCCCCCCCCGGAACACATCGCCCCCCCCCAGTATAACCCAGCTCTCCGCCAGCACACACCAGCCCAATCCCAGTATATCCCAGCTCCCCCCGAGCACCCCACAGCTCATCTCCAGCACACCCCAGCTCCATCCCAGTATAACCCAGCTCAATCCCAGCACACCCCAACTCAATCCCAGTAGAACCCAGATCAATCCCAGTATAACCTAGCTCAATCCCAGTATAATCCAGCTCTCCCCAATACTCCCCAGCTCAATCCCAGTATAACCCAGCTCAATCCCAGCACAGCCCAACTCAATCCCAGTATAACCCAGCTCAACCCCAGTATAACCCAGCTCCCTCCCAGTACACCCCAGCTCCCCCCGAGCACCCCACAGCTCATCTCCAGTACTCCCCAGCTCAATCCCAGTATAACCCAGCTCTCCGCCAGCACACACCATCTCAATCCCAGTATATCCCAGCTCCCTCCCAGTACACCCCAGCTCAATCCCAGTATAACCCAGCTCCATCTCTGTATAACCCAGCTCAATCCCAGCACACCCCAACTCAATCCCAGTATAACCCAGATCAATCCCAGTATAACCTAGCTCGATCCCCATATAACCCAGCTCTCCTCAGTACTCCCCAGCTCCATCCCAGTATAACCCAGCTCAATTCCAGCACACCTCAACTCAATCCCAGTATAACCCAGATCAATCCCAGTATAACCCATCTCCCACCCAGTACTCCCCAGCTCAATCCCAGTATAACCAAGCTCTCCCACAGCACACCCCAGCTCAATCCCAGCATAACCCAGATCAATCCCAGTATAACCTACCTCAATCCCAGTATAATCCAGCTCTCCCCAATACTCCCGAGCTCAATCCCAGTATAACCCAGCTCAATCCCAGCACACCCTAACTCAATACCAGTATAACCCAGGTCAATCCCAGTATAACCTAGCTCAATCCCAGTATAACCCAGCTCAACCCCAGTATAACCCAGCTCCCTCCCAGTACACCCCAGCTCCCCCCGAGCAGCCCCCAGCTCATCTCCAGTACTCCCCAGCTCAATCCCAGTATAACCCAGCTCTCCCCCAGCACACCCCAGCTCCATCCCAGTATAACCCAGATCAATCCCAGCATAACCTACCTCGATCCCCATATAACCCAGCTCTCCCCAGTACTCCCCAGCTCAATCCCAGTATAACCAAGCTCTCCCACAGCACACCCCAGCTCAATCCCACTATAACCCAGCTCAATCCCAGCACACCCCAGCTCAATCCCAGTATAACCCAGATCAATCCCAGTATAACCTAGCTCAATCCCAGCATAACCCAGCTCCCCCCAGCACAACCCAACTCAATCCCAGTATAACCCAGCTCAACCCCAGTATAAGCCAGCTCCCTCCCAGTACACCCCAGCTCCCCCCGAGCACCCCACAGCTCATCTCCAGTACTCCCCAGCTCAATCCCAGTATAACACAGCTCTCCCCCAGCACACCCCAGCTCCATCCCAGTATAACCCAGCTCAATCCCAGCACACCCCAACTCAATCCCAGTAGAACCCAGATCAATCCCAGTATAACCTAGCTCAATCCCAGTATAACCCAGCTCAATCCCAGCACACCCCAACTCAATCCCAGTACTCCCCAGCTCAATCCCAGTATAACCCAGCTCAATCCCAGTATAACCCAGCTCTCCCCCAGCACACCCCAGCTCCATCCCAGTATAACCCAGATCAATCCCAGTATAACCCAGCTCTCCCCCAGCACACCCCAGCTCACCTCCAGTACTCCCCAGCTCAATCCCAGTCTCCTGGCCCCCCCCACTCTGCTGACAGCCCCCGTCCCGCCCCGGGGGGAGAGGAGGTGCAGCGATACCCCCCGCGCTCACCGGAGCTCCGGTCCCCTGCCGGGCTGAGGGACGTGCCCGGGGACAGCGGTGCCGGTGGCGGTGCCGGCGGGGTGAAAGCCGGGAGCGCGGGATCCCGCGGGTTTGGCTGGAGCTTCCGTTCCCGTGGGAGAACCGGCTCGGCGCGTCCCGGTTGACGGTCCGACACCGCCGGGGCTGCCAGGATCCCACCGGAGATCCCACCAGGATCCCACCGGAGATCCCACCAGGATCCCGGCCAACGCCACCCAAACTCCGGGCGATGCCTGCCGGCGGCTTTCCCTGGCCTTCCTCTTCCTCCTCCTCCTCCTCCTCCTCTTCCTCGCCGCGTCCCGGTACCTCTGCCAAGGCCTGGAGGATCGCTCCGGCACCTCGCGGCTGCCAGCGGGACGGTGGCTTCTTCCTCCTCCGGTAATGGCGAGCTGGCTTCTCGCCCCGGGACCATGCTCTGGGGGGGGGTGGGGGGTGGGGGGAGGGTGGCGACTGGGGGGTCCCCTCCATCCAGGGTTTGGGGGGGGGGGAAAGAGGGGGGTCTGCAGGGCTCTGGAACCGCTGGAATTCCCATGTACACCCCTAAAAATCAGCTTTTGGAGGGACGGGCTGGCTCCGGGTGGGTGCCGGGATGAAAAGCCACCCCCCCCCCCCCCCAACCCCCCCTTCAAGAGCCACCGGGGGTTTGCTAGGGGTGCCCCCCCTCCCCCCCCCCGCCACGGCTACCGGGGCCGAGCTGTTACGGGAAGCAGCCAGGATGGGGCTATTTATAGAAATATGGGAATTTTGCACCCCTCCGTGCCCCACTTCACCCCCCCCCGCCTCAAAGTAGGTCCAAGAAAGAAAGCCCCCCCCGGGGTAATTTGGGGGTGTCGGGGGGGGATGGTCACAGTGCGTGCTGTGGATTTTTAGCCCCCCTCCCGGTGCCACACATCTGCCCCCCCCCCCCCCAAAACCATCAGTGGTGGCTCCGGGGGGGGGTCCGGCGGTGGGACCCCCGCGGCCGTCGGGGTGTTGGTGCCCCGGGGTGGGGGGTGTTTGCGGATGGACGGGACCCCGTGAAACCACTGAAATGCAGAGATGGGGGGGGGGTGTCCTCTCCTGCCCACCCCCCCCACCCCACGGCGCCAGCGTCACGCTTGAGGAGAAAAAAAATAAAAATAATCTAAAAATAATTCGGGGTTTCCCGTCCAGGCGGGGCAGGTTAAAGAGCATCGCTGTGCCCCCCCCTCCCCCGCCACCCCCCCCCCCCCCCCCCGGCATGGCCTTCCTCCTTCTCCTCATCCTCCCCCCATCCCGGCTGGTGATGCTGCCCCCGGGGAGGGGGACATCCCAAATCTGCAGGTGATGCCCCCCCCCCCCCCCGCCCCGTCCCCACCGGCGGCGTCCTGCGCTTCCCCTGGCCAAAGGGGGGGGTGTGACAGAGTGGCCCTGGCACAGTGTCACCCGGCTACTGGGGGGGGGTCCTGGGTGTGAGGTGGGTGCCTGAGGCCCCCCCCGGGGAGCTGGAAGTGCTGGGTGCCATGGGGGGGGGACACCCACGGAGGAAGGGGGGCCTTTTCCTGTTGGATTGGCCCCTTTTCTGGGAGCTTTGACCCTTTTCCAGGAGTTTTGCCCCTTTCCTGCAAGTTTTGCCCCTTTTTTCCCAGGAGCTTTGCCCCTTTCCCAGGAGCTTTGCCCCTTTTCCAGGAGTTTTGCCCCTTTTCCGGGAGTTTTGACACTTTTCTGGATTCCTTTGCCCCTTTTCCCAGGAGTTTTCCCCCTTTTCTGGAAGTTTTGCCCCTTTTTTTCTCCCAGGAGCTTTGCCCCCTTTCCAGAGTTTTGACACTTTTCCAGGAGTTTTGCCCCTTTTCTGGAAGTTTTGCCCCTTTTTTTCTCCCAGGAGCTTTGCCCCCTTTCCAGAGTTTTGACACTTTTCCAGGAGTTTTCCCCCTTTTTCTGAAGTTTTGCCCCTTTTTTGGGAGTTTTGCCCCTTTTCCAGGAATTTTTGATCCTTTTCCTGGAGTTTTGCTCCTTTTCTTGGAGTTTTGGGCCCTTTATGGCTTCCTTTGCTCCTTTTCTGGGAATGTTGCCCCTTTCCTGGGAGTTTTGCCCCTTTTCTGGCTTCCTTTGCCCCTTTTCTGGAAGTTTTGCCCCTTTTCCAGGGTCTTTGCCCGTTTCCTGGGAGTTTTGGGCCTTTTTTAAGTGTTTTGCCCCTTTTCTGGGAGCTTTGCCCCCTTCCTGGGAGTTTTGCTTCTTTCCCAGGAGTTTTGGGCCTTTTTTGGCTTCCTTTGCCCCTTTTCTGGGAATTTTGCCCCTTTTCTCACAGGAGTTTTGCTCCTTTCCCTGGAGTTTTGCCCCTTTCTGGGGGCCGTGGGGGGTGCCGGGGGTGTCCCTGGCTCTGGGGGTGTCCCTGCTGGTGCCGCAGCCCAGGACACGCGTCACTGGGGAGAAGGGGAACGAGCGGGACCTCGGGAATGAGGAACGCCCCGGCTCCCTGCCCCCGGGATCCTGAGGCCTTCCTCCTCACCCTCCTCCTCCTCACCTTCCTCGTCACCCTTCTCCCCCTCTTCCTCCTCCTCCTCACCTTCCTTGTCACCCTCCTCCTCTTCCTCATCCTCCTCACGTTCCTTGTCCTCCTCCTCCCCCTCCTCCTCCTCCTCCTTCTTCTCATCTTCCTCCTCACCTTCCTTGTAATCCTCCTCCTCCTCACCCTCCTCCTTCTCCTCATCACCTTCCTTGTCACCCTCATCACCATCCTCATCACCCTCCTCATTCTCCTCCTCCTCACCTTCCTCCTCCCCCTCCACCTCCTCCTCCTCCTCCTCCTCCTCCTCACCTTCCTCCACCTCCTCCTCCTCACCCTCCTTTCTCCTCCTCCTCGACTTTCTCACCCTCCTCCTCATCACCCTCCTCATTATAGCTGTCCTCCTCCTTCTCCTCACCCTCCTCACCTTCTTCCTCTTCCTCACTCTCCTCACCCTCCTCCTCACCCTCCTCATTATCGCCTTCCTCCTCACCCTCATCACCTTCCTCCTCACTCTCCTCATCCTCCTCCTCCTCCTCCTCCTCCTCCTCCTCCTCACCTTCCTCATGCTCCTCCTCATCACCCTCCTCATTTTTGCCCTCCTCATCACCTTCCCCATCCTCCTCCTCCTCCTCACCCTCCCCATTATCACCCTCCTCCTCGCCTTCCTCCTCTTCCTCCTCACTACCCTCCTCCCCCTCCTCCTCATCCTCCCCCTCCTAATCACCCTCCTGGCCACCCCTCCCCCCCCCCGCCCCCCATGCTCGGGGCGGTGAATCGGCAGCAGAAGGAGCCCCCGGAGCCCCCGCAGCCCCTTTCCCAGCGCCGGCCTTTGCTGCCCGCACACGCCCGAACTGCCCCCGCCCCCACTCCCCACCCCCCCGCGCTGCCCCGGGCCCCCCCGCCCTGTGATATTATTGACTTGCCGTATTTACCCCCCACCGCGCCCCGCCGAGAGCTCCGGGAAACCAAAGAGCTTCACCGTCCCCCCCCCCCCCCCGCCCCCCGCCCCCCACGGCCCTCGGGGGGACGGGACCCCGCGGGGTGGGGGTGGGGGGTGGCTCGGGGTGCTGGGGGGGGGCCATCCCGACACCCCGCTTCTGCTTTCGGCCGGGTTCCTGCTGGCCGAGGATCCCCCTTCGGCGAGTTTCGGTGCGGGGGAAGCGGCGCTTTCGATTCCCGGCCCCGGGGTGACGGTGGCCACGGCTCCTCTGCTGGGCTGGGTCCCTCCCTTGGGACACCGGGGACATCGGGGACATCGTCCCAGTCCCAGATGGCCACTGTCCCAGATGGCCACGGTCCCACCTGAGGATCCTTTCATAACTTAGCCAGAAAGGGGTAAAAACCCCCTTGGAGCCAGGCTGGTTGCCCCGTGTGACCGGTTGCCCCGTGTGACCAGCAGTGTGGTGGCTTGGTGGCCACCATGTCCACCAATGGCCATCCCTGCTCCCACCAGTCCCCCCCCCCCCCAATCTCCGCGTCCCCCGGGACCCCTGTGGGTGAGGGCTTGGGGTCCGTGGGGGTCCCGGGGTGATGGGGACGTGGTGGCTACCCGGCCACTCTTCCCACCCTCACTGGTGGCCATGAGTTGACAAGTCCTGGTGGCCCCAGCGCACTCCGTCCTCGGTGGCCCCGGTGCCGAGGGGGGGCCGTGCCGCTTTCCGGGGACCACCCTCCCCACTTTCTTCCTTCCTCTCTCGCCGAAGGCCCTGCCCCATCCCCGCCATCACCCGGGGCTCGTCCGGCCACCGGCCTCCGGCTTCCTCCTCCTGCTCGCCCATGGCGGCGGCCGGCGGCCCCGGGCTGCTGCGCTGATGCCGCAGGTTTTGCCAGGGAGCTTTTGCCGTTATTATTGCGACACGTTCCCCTCCCCCCGGCCCCCCTCCACCGTGTGACGGGGAACACTCCCCCCCCCCCAGGCTCGGCGTTTCGGCAAGTTCCCGATCGCCAAAGCGGCGTTTGAGGAAGTCCTCGGCTTGGCAGAGCCGCCGCACTGGCCATGGGCCACCAGCCCCATCCTCCTCCCAGGTACCGTTGCTTTGCCCCCTCCTTTAATTAGCTCTCTTTGATTAACGAGCCCAAGGGCAAGGCCCGGCTGTGGGCAGGCGTTGCCGGCGTTGCCGGTTGGGTTGCCGGCGCCGGAGGAAGGATGGGGCTGGGATTTGGGGTGGAAAAACGGGTGCTGCTCGCCCGACGGGCTCTTCTGCCTCTTCAGTGTCTCGCCCGGCCGCCGTGATGGTGCCACCACAAGCCTGGCAGCCACCGGCCCCCCCTCGGAGCGGCTCTGCCACCGCCGCCCCCACCGGCACCTCGTTAGGGGCAACCGGGATAGAGCCGGGGGCCACGGGGGCCGTGGCTCTGCCGGAGCCGGTGAAAGCAGCGCGATGGCCCACCACCCCCCAACCACAGCCCACCGCCCGTCCCATCCCATCCCCAGCTCGTTAACCTAATGAGCCCGGCCCTCGTTACCGCTGGTGCCGCTCGCTCGGTGCTTTTTGGTGCTGTTTGCTGCTTTTTTGGTGCTCCTCGGTGCTTTTTGGTGCTGTTTGGTGCTTTTTGGTGCTGTTTCATGCTTTTTTGGTGGTGTCCTGTGCCGCTCGGTGCTTCTCAGTGCCGTTCACGGCTCCTCGGTGCTTTTCGGTGCTCCTCGGTGCTTTTCGCTGTTGTTTGGTGGGTTTTGGTGCTGTTTCGGGCTTTTTTGGTGGTGTTTGGTGCTTCTTGGTGCTGCTTGGGGCTTCTCAGTGCCGTTCGGTGCTCCTCGGTGCTTTTTGGCGGTGTTTGCTGCTTTTTTTGGTGTTGTTCGGTGCTTCTCAGTGCCATTTGGTGTTTCTCGGTGCTCCTTGGTGCCTTTTGGTGCTGTTTGGTGTTTTTTGGTGTTGTTCGGTGCTCCTTGGTGCCATTCGGTGCTCCTCGGTGCTTTTCGGTGCTCCGCGGGGCCCTTTGGTGCTGTTTGGTGCCTTTTGGCATTGTTTGGTGCTCCTCGGTGCTTTTCGGTGCTCCTTGGTGCTTTTTTGGTGTTGTTTGGCACTTCTTGGTGCTGCTCAGTGCTCCTTGGTTCCGTTCGGTGCTCCTCGGTGCTTTTCGGTGCCCCTCAGTGCTTTTTGGTGTTGTCTGGTGCTTTTTGGTGTTGTCTGGTGCTCCTCTGGGCTTCTCGGTGTCACTCGGTGCTCCTTGGTCCTGCTCGGTGCCACTCGGTCCTTCTCGGTGCTTTACGGTGCCACTCGGTGCTTCTTGGTGCCGCTCGGTACTTCTTTTCGGTATGGTGCTTTCGGGTGCCGCTCGGTGCTTTTCGGTGATTCTCGGTGCTTCTTGGTGCTTTTTGGTGCCTCTCGGTGCTTTTTTGGTGCTCCTCAATGATTCTCGGTGCCTCTCGGTGCCGCTCGGTACTTTTTGGTGCTTTTTGGTGCTCCTCGGTGCCGCTCGGTGCTTCTCGCGTGTCACTCGGTGCTCCCTGGTGCCGTTTGGTGCCCCTTGGTGCCGTTTGGTGAATCTCGGTGCTTTTTGGTTCTTTTCGGTGCTCCTTGGTGCTTCTCGGTTCTACTCGGTGCTTTTTGGTGCCTCTCGGTGCCTCTCGGTGCTGCTCAGTGGCCGATGCCCTGCCGGGAAGCAAAGCCAGGGCCCATCTCTGGGGCCGGGGGGGGCGCTGCGAAGGGGGGGGCACAGCCATTCCTTGGCTTAACGCTGCTTTGGAAAGGCCCCCGGGGCTGGGGGCGCCGGCACAGGGACGGGGAGAGGGTCCCTGGTGCCTCGTCTCTCCTGGAGCTCAAAAAGAGCCTCCAAACCCCCCCTTTTTTGAGCTGGGGGGGTCCCGGCGGGGACCAGGGCAGCTGTGTGACCCCCCCCCCGCCCCCCCCCCGACAAAGCCACCAGCCGCCCGGTTTGAGAGCAGAGGGATGGGTGACCCTTCAGTACGGGTGACGGGGACCGTCCCTGGTCACCCCCGGGATGGAGAGGGGGGGGACACACTGAGGCCAGTGTGGGCTTGGGATGGGGGTGGCGGGGTCCGTCCCCGGCTGATGGCAGCCCCAGCGGGTTTTCGGCCCCCCCCTGCCCCTTGTCACGCAGCTTTTAAGTCTCTTACAAAACGGCGTCACCTAATCCCAGGGAGGAATGCGGTGGGTAAGCACGGCCCGGATCGGGGAGCCCCAAGGGAGGAGGGGGGGGACAGGGATGGGGTGACCCCCCCCGCCCCCGAAGGGTCCCCATCAGCCTTGTGAAGGGGTTACGGCGGGTTGGTTTTCCTTCTGGAATGCACTGGTGTGGGCTGGGACGGGGTTCAAGGGTTAAAGGTCGGAGCAGGGAGCCCGGCGAGGCCCCGGTGAATGATTGACCCACTGGGGGATAAGGGACGGGAGCCACGGGGTGACATCGGTGCCACGCGGCCCTCGGCACAGCCTTGTCCCCTGTCCCCAGTCCCTGTCCCCGCTCCCCATCCCCGCTCCCGGTCCCCAATCCCCATCCCTGGTCCCCATCCTCGCTCCCCATCCCCAGTCCCCGTCCCCAGTCCTCATCCGCGGTCCCCACTCCCAGTCCCCATCCCTGCTCCCTGTCCCCACTCTCTGCTCCCCGTCCCCAGTCCTCATCCCCAGTCCCCATCCCTGGTCCCCGTCTCAGCTCCCCATCCCTGGTCCCCATCCCCACTCCCTGTCCCCAGTCCCCATCCCTGGTCTGTGTCCCCGCTCCCCATTCCTGGTCCCTGTCCCCAGTCCTCATTCCTGATCCCCATCCCTGCTCCCTGGCCCTGCTTCCCGCCCCATGTCCCCATCCCTGTCCCCAGTCCCCACCCCTGGTCCCTGTCCTGGCTCACCATCCCCGGTCCTTATCCCCGCTCCCCACTCCCCGTCCCCATTCCCAGTCCCCATCCCCGCTCCCTCTCCCCACTCTCCGTCCCCGGTCCCCATCCCCGGTCCTCATCCTTGGTCCACATCCCCACTCTCCGTCCTTGCTCCCTGTCCCCAGTACCCGTCCCTGGTCCCCGCCCCCGCTCCTTATCCCCATCACCGTCCCTGGTCCTCATACCTGGTCCCCATCCCTACTCCCTGTTCCTGATCCCCATCCCTGCTCCTTATCCCTGGATCCCGGTCCCCATCCCTGTCCCCATCCCTGCTCCCCATCCCTGCTCCCCGTCCCCACTCCCCATCCTCACTCCCTGTCCCCAGTCTTCATCCCGGTCTCCATCCCCGCTCCCTATCCCCATCGCCGTCCCTGGTCCTCATACCTTGTCCCCAGTCCCTGTTCCTAGTCCCCATCCCTGATTCCCATCCCTGCTCCCCATCCCTGGACCCTGTTCCCCATCCCCAGTACCCGTCCCTGCTCCCCGTCCCTGGTCCCCATCCCCGCTCCCCGTCCCCAGTACCCGTCCCTAGTCCCCATCCCTGCTCCCTGTCCCCAATCCCCATCCTCATGCCTCATCCCTGGTCCCCATCCCCGCTCCCCATCCCTGCTCCCCGTCACGGCTCCCCATCCTCACCCCCTGTCCCCAGTACCCGTCCCTGCTCCCCGTCCCTGCTCCCCGTCCTCGGTCCCCATCCCTGCTCCCTGTCCCCAGTTCCCATCTTCACTCCTCGTCCCTGCTCCCTGCCCCAGCTCCCCATCCCTGTCCCCTGTCCTCATCCCTGGCCCTGCTCCCCGTCCCCATCCCCGATGAACAGGAGCAATGGCCACCCCAGGGTCTGCCCGACGCCACCTCGATGGCCCCAGCACCTGTGCTGCCATCACCAGTGGCACTGGGTGACGCTTGCGGTGACTCCGGGAAGGGGACACGTGTGGGGCCCCCCCCCGCCGGTGTCACCAAGTCCCCAGGACGCGGGCCGCGGAGCACCCATAGCCCCGTGACAGCGGTGTCACCCAGCGCCGTCACTTGGCTATTTTTATAGGAAATGGGTTGTTTTTTATAGCTGCGGGGGTGGGCGAGGGATGGGGCCAGTCTGTGCATGGTGGGTCCCCCCCCCCGGGTTTTTATGCGGATTCAGGGATTTTGGTGCTGCTGGTTGGCTTTACTGGGACCAGCGGGAAGCTCCTGGGGGCTGGAACCGTCCCCCGCTGCTGCGAGCGCCGTCGGGTGGGGCCTGACTCAGAGCCAGCGTGACTGTCCTTGGGCCCGTTTTGACCCATTTCGGCCCATTTCCAGCCCCAGGAAACCCTCCTCCTCCTCCTCCTCCTCTTCCTCCTCCTCCGTGGGGCTAAAAAAGCCGCCACCAAACCCCAAAATAACAACGTGCGCCGGGGTCACCGGCGGCGCTGTGGGGAGGGTGGCCCGTGTCTGTCCCCCCGCTCCTCCGGCTGCCCACCCAGGATCGGGCCCGTCCCCCGTTGCCCACCCAGCCCTGGGGGGGGTGACAGTCATGGGGGGTGGCAGCTCGGGGGGGGTGACAGCTGTAGGGGGGGGGACAGCCCTGGGGGGGTGGCAGCCCTGGGGGGGCCAGCCTTGGGGCGGAACATCACTGGGGGGTGACAGTCATGGCGGGGGGGGGAAAGCAACCCGGGGGGGTGACAGGCCTGGGGGGGGGGCAGCCAGCAGCTCCCCCCCCCTCCTCCCTGTCCCAAAATCAGGCCCCGTCCCCCCCGTCCCCGCCAGGTGCCTGGGACATCCCGCTGTCCCTCGGCACTGTCACTGCTGTATCCTGCTGGGGGGGGGTCCGGCTGCAGGGGGGAGGGGGGAGGTTCAGGCCCCCCCCTACCCTGTCCACCCCCCCGGCCTGAGAACCGTGGCACCGTGCCTCGGGGCGGGGGGGTGGCACCTACACCTTGTCATCTCCAGCGGGACCCTCCGGCGTCCCCAGGGTGCGGGGGACACGGAGGGAGGGGGACACACCGAGGTGTGTGTGTGTGTGTGGGGGGGGGGGGGTCGGGGACGAGGCGTTTAAAAACTCCATTTCAGTGGGAAATAGAAATTTTGGGGCCGCTCCTGACCCCGCGCTCACCCTGACTTCTTCCTTCCCCCCCCCCCCCCTCCCTCCAGGTGCTGAGACCGGCCTGAGATGCACTGAGCGGCGTCGGGTCTCAGCCACACACCTCGCACCGTCACCCCCCACCCCCCCCCCGCCATGGAGGAAGAGGAGGAGGATGCGGGGGGGTCCCTGCCGGTGGCCGCCTGGCTGGGAGCCCTCCACCTCGCCCAGTACGTGGAGCCCTTCCAGCGGGGCGAGCTGCGGTCCGTGCAGGATTGCCGGGGGCTAACGGACGAAGGACTCACTCGCCTGGGGGTGCTGCTACCCGGCCACCGTCGCCGCATCCTCCTGGGCTTGCAAAAAGCTTTCGCCGACCCCCCCGGCCCCCCCCAGCCCCCCCTCAGGAAACCCCTGCCCATGAAACGCCACATTTTCCGCCAAAGCGCCGCGGCGGGGCAGGAAAAACCGCAGGAATCCCCGTGTCCCCCCGTCTCCGGCAGGATGGTGGAGTCGGGGGGGGCCACCCAGCTGCCCCCCCCCATCCCACCCAGGGTGGGCTGTCACCCCCCCCTCAAATTCTCCCCGTCCTCGCCACCGGCTGATGGCCCCGAGCCCTCCCCCGCCCCCCGCAGCTGCCCCCCGGCCCCGGAGGTGGCCGAGCCCCCCCACTTCGCCGAGAAACGCCCCCCCGAAAGCGTTGTGACCCCCCCCCGGCCACCGCTGCCGGCCAAGCGGCATCAGCTGGAGGGCAAGTGCCAGTCCCTGAAGACCCCCCCGCCCCCCAGCCGTCCCCCGGTGCTGCCCCCCAGGGCCGTGTCCCAGAGGAGGTAAGGGGGCTTCGGGGGGGGGACAACATGAGCCTGGGGGGGCCCCCGAGGTGGCGGGTTCCCCAGAGGGGGGTGTTGGCATGTGGGTGGGACCCTCGGGTGGGTGATGGTGTGGGTTGTCTGGGGATACACGCTCCCCCCCCCCGCCCCAGCACATCCCCTGGGGGTATCCAACCCCCCCAGACCTCAGCATATCTCTTGGGGTACCCCCCCCTCCCCAAACACCCCCCCCACCCAGCACATCCCCTAGGGTACCCAACCCCCCCATCCCGAGCATCCCCCTGGGGGTACCCCCCCTCCCCCCCCAGGACCCCAGCACACCCCCTGGGGTCCCCTCCCCACACCACATCCCCCTGGGGGGCCCCAGCAGACTCGGGGCGGGGGGATCAGGAGAGGGGCTGGGGGGGGAGGAGGGGGGATCAGGAGGGGGGATGTGGGGGGGGGGGTCCGGACGGGGACTGTGGCTGCTCTTGTCGCGACAGCGGTGCCCCCTACTGTCACACTGTCGCGGTGCGTGTGTGTGGGGGGGTCATCACCTCCGGGAACACCCCAGCTTTGTCCCCATCCCCTTTTGGGAGGGGGGGGCGGGGGGGGCAAATCCCGCCGGTGGGCTCGGCGGGCGGGGGGGCTGCGGCTCTTCCCCCTCCCGACCTCCATGCACCTTTCGGGGGCGGGGGCGGAGGGGGGGGGGGGGGGGATAGATTTATTTTGTCCTTGGCTGGATGAGACCACCCTGGGCACCCTGGGGCTGGGTTTCTGTGTCGTGTTCCCCCCCCCCCCCGGCAGCTTGGGGGGGTGGGGGGGGGGCAGAGCCCGGTGCCGGCAGCGCTGAGACCCGATGAACTCGTCACACCCGAAACCGCAGCTCCGCGTCGCGGGGTTCGGGGGGGCGGGGGGGGGGACGACGCCGGGCTGGTGCGGCCGGATGACGCCAAACGGGGTTTGGTGACAGCAGCGCCCGCAGCCCCCCTTCCCCCCCTCGCTGTCCTGTGCCCCCCCCCCCCCCCGCCTCCCCCGGCTCGTCACACACCCCCCACCCCCCCGAGCCGCAGCACCTCCCTGCCGGCATCCTGCCGGGGGGGGGGAGCATGTGGGGGACGCAGACGGGATGCTGAGCAGCACCCCCCCTCCCAGGCCCCCCCCCAGGTCCCCCCCAGGACCCCCCCAGCGCCCCAAGGGACGTGCTGCTGGAGCCGAGGGGGGGGGTCCAGCAGGTCCCCGAGGGGACACAGATTGCTGTTCTGGCGGGGGGGGGGGGGAGGGGGGAATGTGGGGGCCACAGGTGGGATGCTCAGCATCATCCCCCCCCCCCCCGAACCCCCCCAGGACCCCCCAGCACCCCAAGGGACGTGCTGCTGGAGCCGGGGGGGGGCATCCAGCAGGTCCCCAAGGGGACACCGAGCCCTGTTCTGGCGGGGGGGGGGGGAATGTGGGGGCCACAGACGGAATGCTGAGTATCATCCCCAACCCCCCCTCGCCCCGAACCCCCCCAGGACCCCCCCCAGCACCCCAAGGGACGTGCTGCTGGAGCCGGGGGGGGCATCCAGCAGGTCCCCAAGGGGACACAGAGCCCGGTTCGGGGGCGGGGGGGGGGTTGCCCCATCTCTGTGTGACGGTGCTGGGTGAGACGCCCCCCCGCCCCCCCGAGGATGGAAATGGGGGGGCTGCTGGCTGTACCCCCCCCCCGACCGTGCTCCATTGGGATTTGGGGGGGCAGGACCCCTGCCCTCGCCTGGGTAGAGGTGGGTGCAGGTCACCCCCCCCCCCCCAAAATGCTTCCTCCCCCCCCCCCGCAAATGCTTTGCCCGCCTCCCCCCGGAGGGGGGTCTGAGAGCCACAAAGGGCAGGCGATGGGTGGGCTAGCACCCCATGGGGTGGGCAACCACCCGCGGCTCGGCATGGCGGGGGGGGGGGGTCTCCACCTCCCCATCTGCACCGAGGTGGTCCCCAAACCCCCCCCCACCCCGCCAACAAAGTAGCCTTGCGGGAGGGGGGGGGAGGGTGGGGGGGGGCGCTTCTTCAACCCTGCCCCTCTCCGGGAGGTGGCCAGTGAGCGGCCAAGGCCGGTGGCCAGCGGTTTGGTGGCGGCTTTGCCGGCTCAGGAAGTTTGGCTCGTGGGCGAGAGCGCGGCGCAGGAAGTGCCGGGGGGGGGTGACGAGCTCCGCTTCCCCCCCACCCCGCGACAACAACCCCCCAACAACCCCCTCCCCCCCCCCTCCCCCCCGCCCCCAACAACAGCCCCGCCATCGCCGCACCGACCGGGCCCCGCTCGCCCACCACGGGTAGGGATGGCCAGCGCGGCCACCGCGGGGAAGGGGGTGAGGGGAAACGGGCGCTGCCGGAGCCACCATGGCCGCCCCTTGGGCTCAGGCGGCTGCTTCCTGCTCCGGCCGCGCCGGGGGACGGCGGGCAACTAACTGGCCCGCTGGGCAACTGGCCCCCGGGGGGCAGCGGCTGCCCCTCGGTTGGGGCAGGGATGGGGGCAACGGGTTGCCGGGGGGAGGGCGGGACGTTGGCGCCGGGGATCGCCAACTGCTGTGGGTCACCGGCCGCCATCGGTCACCGGCTGCTGCTGGGGGGGGGCACTGGTCGCCGTGGGTCGGCTGCTGCTGGGGGGCGCTGGCCACTGTGGGTCACCGGCTGCTGGGGGGCACTGGGTGCCGTGCGTCACCGGCTGCTGGGGGGCACTGGCCACCGTGGGTCACTGGGTGCCGTGGGGCACTGGCCACTGGGGGGCACTGGGTGCCGTGGGTCACCGGCTGCTGGGGGGCTCTGGCCACTGTGGGTCACCAAGCGCCGTGGGTCACTGGCTGCCGTGGGTCTCCACCTGCTGTGGGTTGCAGTGGGTCACCGGCTGCTGGGGGGCACTGGCCACTGTGGGTCACCGGGTGCCATGGGTCGCCGTCTGCTGGGGGGCACTGGCCGCCGTGGGTGACTGGGTGCCGTGGGTCACTGGCCACTGTGGGTCACTGGCTGCTGGGGGGTACTGGCTGCAGTGGGTCACCAGATGCCATGGGTCACCAGCCACGGTGGGTCACTGCCTGCAGTAGGTCACCGGCTGCTGGGGGGCACTGACCACTGTGGGTCACTGGGTGCCGTGGGTCACTGGCCACTGTGGGTCACTGGCTGCTGGGGGGTACTGGCTGCAGTGGGTCACCAGATGCCATGGGTCACCAGCCACGGTGGGTCACTGCCTGCAGTAGGTCACCGGCTGCTGGGGGGCACTGACCACTGTGGGTCACTGGGTGCCGTGGGTCACTGTCCACTGGGGGGCACTGGCCACTGTGGGTCACTGGCTGTGGTGGGTCACTGGGTGCTGTGGGTCGCCAGCTGCTGGGGGGCACTGGCCACCGTGGGTCACCCAGTGCCGTGGGTCACCGGCTGCAGTGGGTCACTGGCTGCTGTGGGTCACTGGGTGCCAGGGGCTACAGGGTGCTGTGGGTCGCTTGCTGCTGTGGGCCGCTGGCTGTGGTGGGTCACTGGCCACCGTGGGTCAGCCGGTGCTGTCGGTCACTGACTGCTGCGGGTCACTGGGTTCCGTGGGTCACTGGGTGCCGTGGGACACTTGCTGCTGTGGCTGTGACTTGGCCCGGCTGGAGCTAGTGGCCACGTGTCCCCACCAGGGCTGGGGACAGGGACGTGCCCTCTCTGGGTGGCACAGGGCTGGCTGCGCCAGTGGCTTGAAGGGGGGGCAGCTCGGGCTGTGGGGGTCGCCATGGGTGTGACACTGGCCCGGCTCATGGCAGGAGCTCCTGGGCCACGAGCGTGGTGGCTACCTGGGCTACCACAGGGGTAACAGGGGGATATGCCTCGGTGATGGGCACTGGGGGTCCCTGCCTGAGACCGGGTCTGGGGAGACACTGGCCCACCTCAGGGTGATGCTGGCCCACCTCTGGGGTGATGCTTGCCCATGTCTGGCTGATGCTTGCCCATGTCGAGGTGATGCTGGCCCATGTCAGGGTGGTGCTTGCCATGTCATGGTGATGCTTGCCCATGGTGGGGGTGATACTTGCCCATCTGGGGGTGGGACTCGCCCATGGTGGGGATGATGCCGGCCCATGTCAGGGTGACACTTGCCCATGTCTGGGTGATGCTTGCCTGTGTTGAGGGTGATGCTTGCCCATGTCTGGACGATGCTTGCCCATGTCAGGGTGATGCTGGCCCATGTCCGGGTGGTGCTTGCCATGTCATAGTGATGCTTGCCCATGCCTGCGGTGATGCTGGCCCACGTCTGGGTGATGCTGGCCCATGGTGGGAGTGATGCTCGCCAACGTCTGGAGTGATACTTGCCCACATCAGGTTAATGCTTGCCCATGTCAGAGTGATGCTTGCCCATGGCGGGCATGATGCTTGCCCATGTCTGGGTAGTGCTTGCCCACATGGGGGATGATGCCGGCCCAAGTCAGGGTGACGTTTGCCCACACCTGGATGATGCTTGCCCATGTTGGGGCTGATGCTTGCCCCTGTCAGGGTGATGCTTGCCCATGTCTGGGTGATACTTGCCCACATCGGGGATGGTGCCCCTGTCAGGGTGATGCTGGTCCGTGTCTGGGTAGTGTTTGCCCATGTTGGGGATGATGCTGGCCCATGTCAGGGTGATGCTTGCCCACGTCTGGAGTGATACTTGCCCATATCAGGGTAATGCTTGCCCATGTCTGGATAGTGCTTGCCCATTTTGGGGATGATGCTGGCCCATGTCGGGGTGATGCTGGCCCATGTCAGGGTGATACTTGCCCACATCTCTGTGAGGCTCACCCATGGTGGGGGTGATGCTTGCCCGTGTCAGGGTGATGCTTGCCCGTGTCAGGGTGATGCTGGCCCATGGAGAGTGTGATGCTGGCCCACGTCTGCATAGTGCTTGCCCATGTTGAGGATGATGCTGGCCCGTGTCAGGGTGATGCTTGCCCATGACTGGATGATGCTGGCCCATGGTGGGGATGGTGCTTGCCCATGTCAGGGTGTTGCTTGCCCATCTCTGGATGATGCTTGCCCATGTCTGGATGATGCTGGCCCATCTCTGGATGATGCTTGCCCATGTCAGGGTGATGCTGGCCCATGTCCCGGTGGTGCTTGCCGTGTTGGGGGTGATGCTTGCCCATGGTGGGGTGATGCTTGCCCATGTTGGGCATGATGCTGGCCCATGTCAGGGTGGTGCTGGCCCATGTGGGGGTGACGCTGGCCCACGTGGGGATGATGCTTGCCCGTGTTGGGGGTGACAGTTGCTGCATCCCAGCTGTCTCTGCCCTCCCTGCCTGCACCCCCTGCCTGCACCCCCCGCCTGCACTCCCTCCTGCATTCCCCTGCCTGCCCTCCCTGCCTGCACCCCCTGCCTGCATTCCCTCCTGCATTCCCTGCCTGCATTCCCTGGCCTCCCTGCCTGCATTCCCCTGCCTGCATTCCCCTGCCTGCATTCCCTGCCTGCCCTCCCTGCCTGCACTCCTGTGCCCTCCCTGCCTGCCCTCCCTGCCTGCATTCCCGACCTGCACTCCTGCCTTCCCTGCCTGCACCCCCTGCCTGCCCTCCCTGCGTGCACTCCCTGCCCGCACTCCCTGCCCTCCCTGCCTGCATTCCCTGCCTGCATTCCCTGCATTCCCTGCCTGCACCCTCTGCCTGCCCTCCCTGCCTGCATTCCCTGCCTTCCCTGCCTGCCCTCCCTGCCTGCCCTCCCTGCCTGCACTCCCCTGCCTGCATTCCCTGCCCTCCCTGCCTGCATTCCCTGCCCTCCCTGCCTGCACTCCCTGCCTGTGGCCGGTTCCCATGGCAATGGCCGCGGGAAGTGAGGCCGGGCGGCCCCGGGCGGAGGAGAATCCCAGGGACCAGTTCCCCCGCTCCCCAGCTGGCCATCTGGGGATGGCTGGTGGCCATCCCCAGGGACCCCAGGGTGCCGGTGGCCACCCAGAGTCCCTGCGGGGTGGCCGTGGGGCGATGCTGGGCTTTGGGGCTCGCTGTGATGGGTCCTGCTTGGGGAAGCAGCGGGGGCCGGGATGGGGACGGTGACTTCGGTGCCGGCATGAGGGTCCCCCGGGGTCTGCGAGGATCCCCCGGTGTCTATGAGGGTCCCTCAGAGTGTATGAGGGTCCCCTGGTGTCCGTGAGGGTCCTCCAGGGTCTATGAGGGTCCCCTGGGGTCTACGAGGGTCCCCTAAGGTCTACGAGAGTCCCCTGGTGTCTACGAGGGTCCCCTGGGGTCCATGAGGGACCTCCAGGGTCTACGAGGGTCCCCCGGGGTCTGTGAAGGTCCCCTGGGGTCTACGAGGGTCCCCCGGTGTCCATGAGGGTCCTCCAGGGTCTATGAGGGTCCCCTGGGGTCTATGAAGGTCCCCCGGGGGTCTACGAGGGTTCCCCGGTGTCCATGAGGGTCCTCCAGGGTCTACGAGGGTCCCCTGGGGTCTGCGAGGGTCCTCCGGGTCTGTGAGGGTCCCCTAAGGTCTACAAGAGTCTCCCGGGGTCTACGAGGGTCCCCTGGGGTCCATGAGGGTCCCCAGGGTCTGTGAGGGTCCCGCAGGGTCTATGAAGGTCCCCTGGGGGTCTACGAGGGTTCCTTGGGGTCTGTGAGGGTCCCCCAGGGTCCATGAGGGTCCCCTGGGGTTTATGAGGGTCCCCAGGGTCTGCGAGGGTCCACCAGGGTTCTATGAAGGTCCCCCAGGGTCTACGAGGGTCCCCTGGGGTCTGTGAGAGTCCTGCCCTGGGGACCCCCCCTGGGGCCCTCAAACCCGCCCTGGGGACACCTCCCCCCCTCCCCAGGACCCCCCCTCCACGACCCCCCCATCCCGCCTTGGGGACCGCCCCCCCTTCCCCCTCCGGGACCCCCTATCCCACCCCGGAGACACCCCACCCTCGGGACCCCCCAACCCACCCTGGGAGGCAGAGAAGGGCCGTGGCCCGCGGTGGCAGCCGCCGGGACGTGACTTTGGAGGCTGGGAAATATTTTCCGGCTGGAAAAACACCAGTATCACCCCAGGGGGGGGGGGCGGGGGGGTGGGCAGGGTTGGGGTGGGTGATGCCTTTTGGGCGAGGTGAAGCTGGCTGGGCTGGGGGTCCTCTGGCACCCCCGGGGTGGCTGGGGGTGCGGGGTGGGGGGGGTGGGGGTTGAAAGGAAAGGGGGGGGCGGGTTGGTGTAAGGCTCGTCTCTCCCGCAGTGTCCCTGCCCCAGAGGGGGTCCCCGTTCCCCCCGCCGGACCCCCCGCCGTCCCCCCGGCTCTCCTTCCGCGCGCGAAGCCCCCGAAGCTGCTCCCCAAGGCCACCTTCCCCTTCGTGCCTGAGTTCGGTGAGTACAAACTGGTGTGTCGTGTCCCCCCCTCCCCCCCCCCAAAAAAAAATTCCCCCTTGTCTCAAATTGTCCCTTGAGGCGTTTTCCTGCCCATGCCACGGGCGCTGGGCCTTCCTCCTCCTTCTCCTCCTCCTCCCTTTTGCCGTGTCCCTCCCTACTCCATCCCCTCCTTCGCTATCTGGGCTGGGCGGGGGGGGCTGTCTCAGGGGCTGCAAGACCCCGGTTTGGGGGGGCATTTTGGGGGCCCTGGAAAGGGGGGAGCGAAGGGTTTGCGTGGGCTCTGAGGGCAACCGCTCCGATTAACGCAGGAAAAATAAATCCAGCGGAGATGATAAATATATTATGCCTTCGGATGGCCCCCAGATGCGGCCGGTGGGGGCTGAAGGAGGGGGGGGGGGTCCCCTCCTTGGTGGGGGGGTCACCGGGCCCTGACCGGCTGCAGGGTGGGATGCGGAATCGGGGGAGGGGCACAGCCCTGGTTTGGGGGCTGCTGCACTGGTTGAACTGGGAGCTGGGGTGTGTTGCAAAAGGCAGGAGAAGGTGCGGACGGAGGGGTTACCCTTCTGCTGCTGGGGGGGCGATGGGGGGAGGAAAGCGGCTCCTGCCCCGTGTCCCGGCTGCTCCTCTGCACTTAAAGGCAGCGAGCGCCGGGTGGGTGTGTGGAGGGAGGGACACGTGCCCAGGGAGAGCATCTACTCGCCCCCGCGCAGCCGGGGTAGGGGGGCCATCCTGGCCTGAAAACAGCTCCCTGGCCTGAAAAAAGCAACCTCTGGGCCATAAAAGCATCCTCTGGGCAACGACAGCATCCTTGGGATGTTAATGACATCCTCAGGCCCGTAACAGCATCCTCTGGACCACAACAGCATCCTTGGGATATTACAGCGTCCTCTGGCCCATAACAGCGTCCTCTGGCCCGCAACAGCATCCTCTGGACCACAACAGCATCCCTGGGATGTTACAGTATCCTTGGCCCCATAATAGCATCCTCGGGATGTTACAGCATCCTCAGGCCCATAACAGTGTCCTTGGGATGTTAGAGCATCCTCTGGACCACAACAGCATCCTCTGGACCACAACAGCATCCTCTGGGCCATAACAGCATCCTTGGGATATTACAGCATCCTCTGGACCACAACAGCATCCCTGGGATATTACAGCATCCTCTGGACCACAACAGTGTCCTCTGGGCCATAACAGCATCCTCGGGATGTTACAGCATCCCCTGGACAACAACAGCATCCTCAGGCCCATAACAGCATCCTCGGGATGTTACAGCATCCTCTGGACCATAAGAGCATCCTCTGGACCATAACAGCATCCTCGTGCCCATAAGAGCATCCTCTGGGCCATAACAGCATCCTCTGGACCGTAACAGCATCCTTGGGATGTTACAGCATCCCCGGGACAACAACAGCATCCTTGGGATGTTACAGCATCCTCTGGACCACAACAGCATCCTCAGGCCCATAAGAGCATCCCCCGGACCATAACAGCATCCCTGGGATGTTACAGTATCCTTGGCCCCATAACAGCATCCTCGGGCTGTTACAGCATCCTCTGGGCCATAACAGCATCCTCTGGACCACAACAGCATCCTCAGGCCCATAACAGCATCCCTTGGACCACAACAGCATCCCCTGGACCACAACAGCATCCTCTGGACCACAACAGCATCCTCAGGCCCATAACAGCATCCCTTGGACCACAACAGCATCCTCTGGACCATATCAGCATCCTCAGGCCCATAACAGCATCCTCTGGATCATAACAGCATCCTCAGGCCCATAACAGCATCCCTTGGACCACAACAGCATCCTCTGGACCATAACAGCATCCTCAGGATGTTAACGGCATCCTCGGGACAGTAACAGCATCCTCTGGGCCATATCAGGATCCTTGGGCCCGTAACAGGATCCTCTGGGCCATAACAGCATCCTCGCGCCCATAAGAGATGCTTGGACCCATAAGAGCATCCCCTGGACCACAACAGCATCCCCTGGACCACAACAGCATCCTCTGGGCCATAACAGCATCCTCAGGCCCATAACAGCATTCTTGGGACCATAACAGCATCCTCGGGATGTTACAGCATCCTCTGGACCGTAACAGCATCCTCAGGACCACAACAGCATCCTCGGGCCCATAAAAGCATCCTCAGGACCATAACAGCGTCCTCGGGATTAGGATTTGGGAAGAAACCTGGTTGTGGTCATCACCAGGGCTGGCAGATGGCACCTGCGAGGGCCAGGCTGTCGGGGGCCACTTGTCCCCCGCGGGACGGGCGCTGGCCGGCCGGGGTGTCTGCTGCTGAGGGTGCTGGATGAGGAGGAACCGGGACTGGGGGAGGGAAATCCCCCCTGGAAATCAAGCTGGAGGGACACCCCCCCGCCCCCCCAGCAACAGGAGCTCCGGGGTGAAGCCGTGGTGGCACCCAAGTCCCCTCCCGGCGGTGACAGGAGGGTTGTGACACCGCCGGGAGTTGTCACTGGCGGGACTTTGCCCTTCCCTGCTCTTTTCCAAACTCCTGGATAACCACCCCGCCCCCCACCCCGCCTCCAGAGGGGTTGTTTGCCAAGGGCAGAGGGAGGGGGAAACCCGTCCTCCCCCTCCCCGGGCTCTGGCGCTGGTGGGGACAGGCAGGGGGGGTGACAGGGGGTGGCAGAGGGTGACAGGACTCTAGCTGACCCCCAGCATCTTCCCCCCCTGGCTTTTGCAGATGACTCGGACTACGAGGACTGCGGCTGGGAGGAGGAATTAGCCCTGGGGGACATGGGCGACAAGGTGGGTCCCACCGTGGGGGTGCTGAGTGGCGCTGGGTGACTGTCCCCAAGGGAGAGGGGGTGGCACTGGGCTGCTCTGGGGACACCAGGCAGGGCTGGGGGGGCAGCTCTGCTGCGGTGGTGGGCGGGGGGACGGAGCTGAGCCTTCACTGGGGCTGGATTGGGCGCGGGACGGGGTGGGGGGCACAAGGGGACAGCTGTGGGTCCTTGTCACCCTCCTCTGTCCCTGCAGGAGGGTGCGGAGCCCGGGACGGGGCGGCCGCGGTCCCTGCGCCTCGACAGCCTCTGCAGCGAGGACGAGCTCCTGGAGGAGGGCGGCGAGGCTGGGCCCCACAAGTAGGAGAGCGCGTGTGGCACACGTGTGCGTGTGTGCGCACAGGGAGGGGACACGTGTGTGCACAGGGAGGGGACACACGTGTGTGTGTGTGCACAGGGAGGGGACACGTGTGTGCACAGGGAGGGGACACGTATGTGCACAGGGAGGGGACACACGTGTGTGTGTGTGCACAGGGAGGGGACACACGTGTGTGTGTGCGCACAGGGAGGGGACACGTGTGTGCAAAGGGAGGGGACACACGTGTGTGTGTGTGCACAGGGAGGGGACACGTGTGTGCGTGTGCGCACAACGATGGGACATGCGTGTGTGTGTGCGCACACAGGGAAGGGACACGTGCATGTGTGTGCACAGGGAGGGGACATGTGTGTGTGTGCACAGGGAGGGGACACGTGTGTGTGTGTGTGCACAGGGAGGGGACACGCGTGTGTGTGTGTGCAAAGGGAGGGGACATGCGTGTGCAAAGGGAGGGGACACGCGTGTGCATGTGCACAGGGAGGGGACACGTGTGCGTGCGTGTGCAGAGGGAGGGGACGTGTGTGTGTGTGTGCACAGGGAGGGGACACACGTGTGTGTGTGTGCAAAGGGAGGGGACATGCGTGTGCAAAGGGAGGGGACACGCGTGTGCATGTGCACAGGGAGGGGACACGTGTGTGTGTGTGTGCACAGGGAGGGGACACGTGTGTGTGTGCACAGGGAGGGGACATGTGTGTGCAAAGGGAGGGGACACGTGTGTGTGTGTGCACAGGGAAGGGACACGTGTGCGTGTGCACAGGGAGGGGACACACGTGTGTGTGTGTGCACAGGGAGGGGACACACGCGTGTGTGTGCGCACAGGGAGGGGGACATGTGTGTGCACAGGGAGGGGACACACGTGCGTGTGTGCACACAGGGAGGGGACACACGTGTGCACACGTGGGCAGGAGCGAGGTGGGCAAGGTTGTGTGTGGGAACCGGTGCAGCCGCATGTGGGCAGGGGGTACCTGTGTGCACACGCGTGTGTGCAGGGCTGGGGGTGCGTGTGCACGTGTGTGTGCACACGTGTGCATGGCTGGGGACGCGTGTGCAGGGGCATGTGTGTGCATGGCTGGGGACGCGTGTGCAAGGGTGTGTGTGTGCACGCATGTGCGCAGACGGGGATGCGCGGGCACGTGTGTGTGCATGGCTGGGGATGCGTGTGCAAGGATGCGCACATGTGTGTGGCTGGGAGTGCGTGTGCATGCGTGTGGGCGCACGTGTGCATAGATGGGGACGTGTGTGCAGGGTGTGCGTGCACGGATGGGGTTGCGTGTGCAGGGTGCGTGTGCATGCATGCGCGCATGGTTGGGGATGCACGTTGAGGGGTGTGTGCACACGTGTGCGTGGCTGGGGATGCGTGTGCAGGGGCGTGTGTGCACGCACGTGTGCATGGCTGTGGAGACATGTGCAGGGGTGTGTGTGCACACGTGTGTGCCGCTGGGGATGCGTGTGCCGCGGTGTGTGCATGCACACGTGTGCATGGATGGGGATGCATGTGTGTGGCTGGGGATGTGTGTGCAGGGTGTGTGTGCACACGCGTGTGCACGGCTGGGGATGCGTGTGCATGCGTGTTTGCACCTGTGTGCATGGCTGGGGATGCGTGTGCAGGGGGTGTGTGCACACGCGTGTGCGCGGCTGGGGATGCGTGTGCATGCGTGTTTGCACCTGTGTGCATGACTGGGGATGCGTGTGCAGGGTGTGCGTGCACCGCTGGGGTTGCGTGTGCAGGGTGCGTGTGCATGCATGGGCGCACAGTTGGGGATGCGTGTGCATGTGTGTGTGAACACGTGTGCGTGGCTGTGGAGACATGTGCAGGGGTGTGTGTGCACACGTGTGCACGGCTGGGGATGCGTGTGCCGCGGTGTGTGCATGCACACATGTGCATGGATAGGGATGCATGTGCGTGGCTGGGGATGCATGTGCAGGGTGTGCGTGCACACGTGTGTGCACGGCTGGGGATGCGTGTGCAGGGTGTGTGTGCGCAGCTGGGGATGCGTGTGCAGGGTGTGCATGCATGTGTGTGCACGGCTGGGGATGCATGTGCAGGGTGTGCATGCACACGTGTGTGCACGGCTGGGGATGTGTGTGCCAGAGTTTGTTCACATGTGTGTGCACGGCTGGGGATGCGTGTGCAGGGGCGTGTGTGCACATGTGTGCAGAGCAAGGGAAGCATGTGCAGGGCGTGTGTGCACACGCACGTGCGCAGCTGGGGTTGCGTGTGCAGGGGTGTGTTGAGGTGTGTGTGCACAGCTGGGGAGGCAGGGGTGTGTGCGCACACGCGTGTGCGTGGCTGGGGATGCGTGTGCATGCGTGTTTGCACCTGTGTGCATGGCTGGGGATGCGTGTGCAGGGTGTGTGTGCACGGCTGGGGTTGCGTGTGCAGGGTGCGTGTGCATGCATGGGCGCACAGTTGGGGATGCGTGTGCATGTGTGTGTGCACACGTGTGCGTGGCTGTGGAGACATGTGCAGGGGTGTGTGTGCACACGTGTGCACGGCTGGGGATGCGTGTGCTGTGGTGTGTGCATGCACACATGTGCATGGATGGGGATACATGTGCACGGCTGGGGATGCATGTGCAGGGTGTGCGTGCACACGCGTGTGCACGGCTGGGGATGCGTGTGCAGGGGCGTGTGTGCACATGTGTGCAGAGCAAGGGAAGCGTGTGCAGGGCGTGTGTTCACAAACATGTGCGTGGCTGGGGATGCGTGTGCAGGGGTGTGTTGACGTGTGTGCACAGCTGGGGGGGCAGGGGTGTGTGTGCACACGCGTGTGCGCGGCTGGGGATGCGTGTGCATGCGTGTTTGCACCTGTGTGCATGGCTGGGGATGCGTGTGCAGGGGGTGTGTGCACACGCGTGTGCTTTGGTGGGGATGCGTGTGCAGGGGTGTGTGTGCACACGCGTGTGCGCGGCGGGGGATGCGTGTGCACTGGTGTGTGTCACGCGTGCGTGCCCGTACTCACGTGTGATGCGTGTGCGTGACCCCGCACGCCCCGAGAGCTGCTCTGCCCCTCGCTGGTTCCGTGTGTGTGTGTGTGTGTGTGTGTGTGTGTGTGTCCCCGGGAGGGTCCCTGTCCCCCTTCCCAGCGCTGCCACTGGGTCCCTGCCGTCCCCTGCGCCGGGGGACAGACCGGGACCCCCCCACGGGGACTGTCACCGTTGTTGTCCCCTCTCGCTGGCGGTGCCCGCGCCCGGGGGAAGGACACGGGGAGGCTGCAGCGGGCTGGGGGGGGGCAGGGAGGGGAGGGGCGGGGGGGGGGAGCTGTGCCCGCCCGGCCACCAGCTCCCCCGCCTTGGGGACCGCCAGCTCTTACCCCTCCTCCCCCGGCTCTGTGTCCCCAGCGGTGGCAGCGGCTGGAGTGACAGGGACCCCAGCCCGCATCCCCCCGCGCCCCCCGGCTCCGGCAGCATGGAGGGCCCCGCCGCCGCCCCCCCCTCGCCCCCCATCAAAGAGGGGTGGCTGGACAAGAACCCGCCGCAGGGGTGAGTGAGGGGACGGGGCAGTGGGGTGGGGGGGACACGGGGACACGGACGCCCACCGCTGCCTCGCGCGTGTCCCCGGAGCTGGGGGGGGGGGGACACGACGCTCCCCGCTTCTCCCCCCAAGGGTTCCTGCCCACGGGGGGGGTCGTTTGCCTGCGAAAAGGGGATGGCTTTGAGTAACGCCTAATTTGGGTTAAACCCCCCCATTTTTGGTGAAAAAGCCTTTTTCGGAGCGGGTGCTGCCGGGGGTGAAAGGGGATGACTTTGGGTAACGCCTAATTTGGGTTAAAACCCCCCATTTTTGGTGAAAATGCTTTCCTCAGGCTATGGGGGCTACTGGGTGCGTGTCCCTGTGCTGGAGGGCGAGCGAGCCCTGGTAGCCCGCGGAACCCAGGTAGCCCACATAGCCCAGGGAGCCCAACTAGCCCAGGTAGCCCAGGGGGCCCAGCTAGCCAAATGAGCCCAACAAGCCTAACGAGCTCAGGTAGCCCAAAGAGCCCAGGGAGGTCAGTGAGCCCAGTGTGCACAGGGAGCCCAGGTAGCCCAATGAGCCTAGAGAGCCCAGCTAGCCAAGCAAGCCCAACAAGCCCAGAGAGGTCAGGTAGCCCAGTGAGCCCAGGTAGCCCAATGAGCCCAGTGAACCCAGGGAGCCCAGCTAGTCAAGTGAGCCCAGTGAGCTCAGGTAGCCCAGCGATCCCGTGGAGGCCAGTGATCCCAGTGTGCACAGGTAGCCCAACGAGCCCAGCAAGCCCAGGTAGCCCAGCGAGCTCAGGGAACCCAGGGAGCTCAGTGAGTCCAGGGAGCCCAGCTAGCCAAGTGAGCCCAACAAGCCCAGAGAGCTCAGGTAGCCCAGCTAGCCAAGCGAGCCCAGGGAACCTGGGGAGCTCAGGTAGCCCAATGAGCCCAGCAAGACCAAGGAGCCCAGCTAGCCAAGTGAGCCCAACAAGCCCAGCAAGCTCAGGTAGCCCAGTGATCCCAGGTAGTCCAATGAGCCCAGGGAACCTAGGGAGCTCAAGGTAGCCCAATGAGCCCAGGGAGACCAATGAGTCTAGGAAGCCCAACTAGCCCAGGGAGGCCAGTGAGACCAGTGTGCACAGGGAGCCCAGGTAGCCCAGTGACCTCGCTTGCCCCCATCCTGGCACAGAACCTGCTCAAAGAGCCCTTTTGCCAGCTGGGAGGCAAAAATCAAGCCGGAGCCTTGGAGGGATGTTTGGGGCAAGCTGCAGCTGGGCTGTGGGCAAGCTGCAGCCCGGCGAGGAGGAGGAAGAGGAGGAGGAGGAGAAGGAGGAGGAGGAAGCTCCGGCTGCAGCTCCGGAGCCTGAGGAAGGCGATGGCAGGAAAACCCCTGAGCCCTCAGCAGCTAAAAGCAGCCGGGGCAGGGCTGGGGGCCTGGGGGGGTGGGGGTCTGTGCCCCCCAGGGGACAGGGACAGGAGTGGGACATCCCCCCCCGCCCCCCAAACCGCGACAGAGCCGAGCGCTTTTCGTCCCGGCTGCGGTCGCCGGTTCCGCAGAGGCCGAGCGTGACGTGCGGCGAGGGATGGCGAAACCCTTCCTGGGCAAACCAACCCTTGAGCAACGCGGAGCTGTGGGGCCGGGGGGAGCACCGGGGGGGCCGGGGAGGGAGGGGGGGTCAGGGGCTGCATCCCAGGGCTTGCCCCAGCTTGGCTTCCCCTGCAGCCCCGACGCCGGGGTGGATGGGCTGCGGAGTTTGATGCTCGGTGGGGTGAAGGGGTCCCCCCGTGGGCTCTGCTCCAGCCTTGGGACCCCCCCACATCCCCCCCCCACCCCATCCCCATGCCATCGCTCCCGCCTCTGTCACACAGGAGCCCGGGGTGCCACCAGCCCCCACCTCCCTGGCACGGGTCCCCCTGCGTTCAACCCTCGTCAGGTCCTGAGCAATAATTGCAAATCGGGATTCTGGGGGGGGGGTGTGTGTGTGCGTGTGTGGGGGGGTTTTAGGGGCAGCCCCCCCGCTCCCTTTTCCCAACTCCACGTTTTTAATTGGAGGGAAGCACAAAGTCCCCATCGCCGTCCCCCCGGGATCGATGGCGAGGTGGCCCCCGGGCTTTTGGCAACTGGGGCATGAAGGCAGGAGCCGCGTCCCCGTGTCTCACCCCTCCACCGAGTTCAAGGGCGCACGTGCCGTGGGGCGAGCGGGGCGGGGGCTGCCCCAGCCCCGGGGGGGGGGTTTGGGGGTCCCACCGGCTCCCGTCCCCTCCACCGGGTCCCTGCGGTCCCTTCCCAGGTCCTACATCTACCAGAGGCGCTGGGTGAAGCTGGACGCCGACTACCTCCGCTATTTTGACAGCGAAAAGGTGAGTCTGGAGGGGGGACGTGGGGGCTCAGGGTGAGAAACGTCCCCCCCCCCCGGCCCCCACAAAGGGGCCAGGTCCCTCTGGGCATCCCGGCTGTGCCAAGGGGCAGCATCCCTGGTGGGTGCTGGGGTGATGCTGGCACCGGGATGGGATGCTTGGAGCCTCCTGGACACCGATGCTCTCCGCATCACCATCCCGAGGCAGTACCGTCCCGTCTTGGATTATTCTGGACACAGATGCTCTCGGCATCATGATCCTGGGGTGGTACCCATCCCGTCTTGGATTATTCTGGACACAGATGCTCTCGGCATTGTGATCCCGGGGTGGTACCATCCCGTCTTGGAGCCTCCCAGACATAGATGCTCTTGGCATCGTGATCCCGGGGTGGTACCCACCCTGTCTTGGAGATTCTGGACACGGATGCTCTTGGCATCACGATCCTGGGGCAGTACCCCTCCTGTCTTGGAGATTCCGGACACGGATGCTCTTGGCATCACGATCCCAGGGTGGTACCATCCCATCTCAGAGCCTCCCAGACATGGATGCTCTTGGCATCACCATCCCGGGGTGGTACCAATCCCATCTCAGATTATTCTGGGCACAGATGCTGTCGGCATCGTGATCGTGGGGCAGTACCATCCCGTCTCAGAGCCTTTAGGACACGGATGCTCTTGGCATTGCGATCCCAGGATGGTATCCAACCTGTCTTGGAGCCTTTGGGACACAGGTGCCCTTGGCATTGTGATCCTGGGATGGTACCCACCCTGTCTTGAAGCCTTTGGGACACGGATGCTCTGGGCATTGCCATCCTGGGGCGGTACCATCCCATCTCAGAGCCTGTGGGACACAGATTCTCTTGGCATCATGATCCCAGGGTGGTACCTATCCTGTCTCGGGACTTCCTGGACACGGATGTTCTCAGCATCGCGATCCCGGGGCAGTACTGTCCTGTCTCTCTGGAGTATTCTGGACATGGATGTTCTGGGCATTGCGATCCCGGGGTGGTACCATCCTGCTTTGGAGCCTTCAGGACGTGGATGTTCTTGGCATCGTGATCCCAGGGCGGTACCCACCCTGTCTTGGAGATTCTGGACACGGATGCTCTCGGCATCACGATCCCAGGGTGGTACCATCCCATCTCGGGGCTTCCTGGGCACGGATGCCCTCAGCATTGCAATCCCAGAGTGGTACCCATCCTGTCTCGGGGCTTCCCGGACATGGATGCTCTGGGCATTGTGATCCCCGGGCGGTACCATCCCGTCTCGGAGCGTTTGGGACATGGATGCTCTCAGCATTGTGATCCCAGGGTGGTACCCATCCCATCTTGGAGCTTCCTGGACACAGATGCTTTTGGCATTGTGATCTTGGGGTGGTACCGTCCCATCTTGGAGCTTCCTGGATATGGATGCTCTTGGCATCGTGATCCCGGGATGGTACCATCCCATCTCAGAGCCTCACAGACACGGATGCTCTTGGCATCGCAATCCCAGAGTGGTACGCATCCTGTCTCGGAGTGTTTGGCACATGGATGCTCTCAGCATTGTGATCCCAGGGTGGTACCCATCCCATCTTGGAGCTTCCTGGACACGGATGCTCTTGGCATTGTGATCCTGGGGCGGTACCATCCCATCTCGGAGCTTCCTGGATATGGATGCTCTTAGCATCGTGATCCTGGGATGGTACCCGTCCTGTCTCAGAGCCTTTGGGTACCCATCCTGTCTCGGAGCATTTGGGATACGGATGCTCTGGGCATCGCCATCCCAGCGTGATACCCATCCCGTCTTGGAGATTCCAGACATGGATGCTCTCGCGATCCCGGGGCGAGCGCTGTGTCTCAGTCCATCTTCCCCTCCCCCCGCCCAGGACGCCTACTCCAAGCGGTTCATCCCCGTCTCCTCCATCTCCCGTGTGGCCAGCGTCGGGGACCAGAAATTTGAGGTCGTCACCAACAACCGCAACTTCGTGTTCCGGGCCGAGAGCGACGGTGAGACGGGGTGGGGGGGGATCCCCTCTCCGAGGTGTCCCCAGCTGCTCCGCATCCCCCCCTTCCTCTGCCCAGGGGCTGATCCTGACCTGTGTGTGTGTCCCTGTCCCCGCAGGGGACCGTAACGAGTGGATGCGGACCCTGCAGCAGATGGCGGAGGAGCGGAAGGGCAGAGCTCCGGAAGGGACGTCCTTGTCCCCAACCGCCACCGAGGGCGCCCCCGACCCGGCCGACAAGAGCGGCTTCCTGGAGCTGCGGGGCTTCAAGCACAAGCTCTTTGTGGCGGTGGCCGGGGACAAAGTGTTCCTCTACAAGAACGCGGAGGTGGGTGGCTGTGGGGGGGGGTGGGAAATGTGGCACCCGGCGGGGAACCCGGTGACATTTGGAGGGGGATCCCCTTCCCTTCGCATCCGCTGCCGGAGCGGAGCAGAGCGGCGAGACGGGACACCCCAGGGGCTGCCACCCCCCCGAAATGGGGACAGCTGGGATGCCACGGGGGTGACCCCCAGGCTGCAGCCCCCCCTCCCCGTCACCTCCACGCCTTGGGGTGCCCCGGGAGTGTTGCACCCACTGCAGTCCCCCCTGGGGCTGGGAGCTGGGGGGACCTGTGGCACTGGTGTGGTGTGTGTCAGCGGTGTTGGCAGTGCCACCACGTGTCCCGTGTCCGTCCCCCGCCCCCGGCCCAGGACTATCGGCTGGGGATCGGCATCACCTACATCGAGATGAATGTGGGCAACGTCAAGGAGGTGGATCGCCGGGGCTTCGACCTCACCACGCCGTACAGGACCTTCAGGTGAGCCGGCGGGGGGGAATGGCCCCACACACCCGTACGGGCTGGGGCTGACCTGCTGGCAAGTCCTGGTGGGCAACAAATTGCCCATGAGCCAGCCGTGTGCCCTGGTGGCCAAGAAGGCCAATGGTCTTCTGGGGGGCATCAAGAAGACCGTGGCCAGCAGGTGGAGGGAGGTCATCCTCCCCCTCTGCTCTGCCCTGCCCTGGGGAGGCCACAGCTGGAGCACTGGGTCCAGTTCTGGGCTCCCCAGTTCCAGAAGGACAGGGAACTGCTGGAGAGAGTCCAGCGGAGGCTGCGGAGATGCTGAGGGGCTGGAGCATCTCTGTGCTGAGGAAAGGCTGAGAGCCCTGGGGCTGTTCAGCCTGGAGAAGAGCAGACCGAGAGGGGATCTCATCAATGCTCAGCAAGAGCTAAAGGGCGGGGGGCAAGAGGATGGGGCCAGACTCTTCTCAGTGGTGCCCGGGGACAGGACAAGGGGCAACGGGCACAAACTGGAATGAAGAAAATAAGGAGAAGTTCATTTTGAGGGTGGCAGAGCCCTGGCACAGGCTGCCCAGAGAGGTGTGGAGTCTCCTGCTCTGGAGATATCCCAAACGCATCTCCAACCTGCTCTGGGTGACCCTGCTCTGGTGGGACTGGGTCTGAAGGTCCCTTCCAACTCGGTAGCTCCATGAGGGAGGGGAAGAGCCGCCATTCCATCCCATCCCATCCCATCCCATCCCATCCCATCCCATCCCATCCCATCCCATCCCATCCCATCCCATCCCACCCCACCCCACCCCATCATCCCCATCCCACCCCATCCCATCCCTCACCATCCCTCCCCCGCCAGCAGCTTCTTGGCCGACTCGGAGCAGGAGAAGGAGTGGGTGGAAGCCTACTCCCATCCCATTCCATCCCCATCCCATCATCCCCATCCCACCTCACCCCATCCCATCCCTATCCCTATCCCACCCCATCCCCATCCCATCCCATTGCATCTCATCTCATGCCATGCCATGCCATCCCCATGCCATCCCCATCCCCATCCCCATCCCATTCCATCCCATCCCATCCCCATCCCATCTCCATCCCATCTCCATCTCCATCTCCATCCCATCCCCACACCCTTCCCCATTTCCATCCCCATCCCTGTCCCATCCCCATTCCACCCTATCTCCATCCCATCCCATCCCACCCCACCCCATCCCATCGCATCATCCCCATCGCCATCCCATCCCATCCCATCCCATCATCCCCATCGCCATCCCATCCCCATCCTCATCCCTATCCCATCCCCATCCCACCCCATCCCATCCCTCACCGTCCCTCTCCCGCCAGCAGCTTCTCAGCCGACTTGGAGCAGGAGAAGGAGGAGTGGGTGGAAGCCCACTCCCATCCCATTCCATCCCCATCCCACCCCATCCCCATGCCATGCCATCCCATCTCATGCCATGCCATGCCATGCCATCCTCTTCCCATCCCCATCCCCAACCCCATCCCATCCCATCCCATCCCCATCCTCATCCCCATCCCATCCCCATCGCATTCCATCATCCCCATCCCCATCCCCATCCCATCCAATCCACATCCCCATCTCCATCCCATCCCCATCTCTATCCCCATCCCCATCCCCTCCCATTGCACCCCGTCCCCATCTCCATCTCCATCCCCATCTCCATGTCCATGTCCATCGCCGTCCCATCCCACCCCTCAACCCCGTCCATTCCCTACCGGCAGCTTCTTGGCCGACTCGGAGCCGGAGAAGGCGGAGTGGGTGGAGGCCATGCAACAGGCCATCGCCGCCGCTCTCTCCAACTGGGAGGTGGCCGAGCGCATCTGGGCGGTGGAGCCCAACCGCTTCTGCGCCGACTGCGGCTCCCCCCAGCCCGACTGGGCCTCCATCAACCTCTGCCTCGTCATCTGCAAGCGATGCGCAGGTACCCGCGTCCCGGGGGAGACGGATTCGGGATGCGGGATGGGGCCGTGCGTCCCCTGTCCTTGGCCTTGGGGACCCTGGCGGGTCCCTAAGGGCTCGTCTCGCCATCAGGGGAGCACCGAGGCTTGGGCCCCGGCATCACCAAGGTCCGGAGCCTGAAGATGGACAGGAAGGTGTGGACGGAGGAGCTCATCGAGGTATCGGCACAGAACAGCCCCAAAAGCCTTGGTTTTTTTTTGGGGGGGGAGGGGGGGGAGGTGACACCCCCGTCCCCTCCCCATGGCGGATCTCCCCATGGTGGACCCACCGGCTGTGGGACAGGGACCGCAGGAGCACGGCGGGGTGTTGCCAGCCTTGGGGTGACGCTGGGGGGTCACTTGGTGTGGGAGGGGACCCCCGGCAGCCCCCTGTCCCCGTGGTCTGTGGATGGCTGGCACCCACCTGGGCACGACGGCGAGGGCAAGTGGCACTTGTGTGACCGCCCCACAGACTGATGGCGTCTGCCTGTCCGTGGGGTGATGGCTGCAGAGCTGTGGGGCTGCAGAGCCGTGGGGCTGCAGAGCCATGGGGCTGGTGTGGGGCGATGGCTGCAGAGCCAGGGGGCCAGTGTGGGGCTGCAGAGCCGTGGGGCTGGCGTGGGGTGATGGCTGCAGAGCCAGGGGGGTGATGTGGGGCTGCAGAGCCGTGGAGCTGGTGTGGGGAGATGGCTGCAGAGCTATGGGGCTGGCGTGGGGCGATGGCTGTAGAGCTGTGGGGCTGGTGTGGGGCTGCAGAGCTGTGGGGCTGGCGTGGGGCGATGGCTGTAGAGCTGTGGGGCTGGTGTGGGGCTGCAGAACTGTGGGGCTGGTGTGGGGCGATGGCTGCAGAGCCATGGGGCTGCAGAGACATGGAGCTGGCATGTGGGGGGATGGCTGCAGAGCTATGGGGCCGGTGTGGGGCTGCAGGGCTGTGGGGCCGGTGTGGGGCTGCGGAGCTATGGGGCTGGCGTGGGGAGATGAGGCAGAGCTGTGGGACTGCTGTGGGGTTGCAGAGCCATGGGGCTGCTGTGGGGCGATGGCTGCAGAGCCGTGGGGCTGGCGTGGTGCCGCAGGCCCTTCCTGCCCCCCCCCACGCCTTTTCCCCGCCGCCCCCCTGAGACCCCCCATTCCTGCCCTGCCTCCCCCCCCCACTTCTCCCCCCTCCCCACCTCCAGCAGCGCCCGCTCCCTGGAGCCCTCAAACGCTTCCAGCTGCTGCTCCCGACCATTCCCACCCCCGCACCCCCACCCCAGCCCCACTGCGCCCCTCCCACCCCAAAGAATCCGGGGGTCCTGCCAGAGCCCCACCCATGGGCTCACTTGGCAGGGGGGGGGGACGGGACGTGGGGGCTCCCTGAGAGGGGGCTGAGCATCGCAGCAGGATGGCGAGGGGCCACGGACACACCCCCCCCCCCCCCTCCCCCCAGCCGCCGCCCCGGCTCCGCGCCTGCAGCTGGCTGCTGCTTTCCAGATGTGCTTGATATTTTTCCAGATGTGTTTTTTTTTTTTCCGTGGGGCTGGGCGGGGAGCAGCCCTGCGTGCACCCCACCCCGGGCAACAACACCCCCACCCCGCTGCAGCCCTGGGCCACCAGCGGTGGCTTTGGGCTGTGAACGTCCCCTTGCCCTGCTCACCCTCCCCCCGCTAAAAAAAACCTAGAACCCCCCCATTCCCATCCCCCCCCCCCCCCCCAAGCACCCCCCACACCGGTCTCTCATTGTCTCCACACCCCCTCCCCCCCCCAGCTCTTTTGCCAGTTGGGCAACGCCGTGGGCAACCGGTTCTGGGCGGCCAACGTGCCCCCCAGCGAGGCCATCGGCCCCAGCAGCAGCAGCGGCGACCGGCGGCGCTTCCTCCTGGCCAAGTACCGGGAGGGCAAGTACCGGCGCTACCACCCGCTCTTCGGCAACCAGCAGGAGCTGGACAGGGTCAGTGGCACCCCCTTCCCTGCCTGCACCCCCTGCCTGCACCCCTGCCTGCACCCATGCGTCCCTGCCTGCACCTCTGCATCCCTGCCTGCACCCCTGGATCCCTGCCTGCACCCCTGCCTGCACCCATGCGTCCCTGCTTGCACCCCTGCCTGCATCCCTGCATCCCTGCCTGCATCCCTGCCTGCATTTCTGCCTGCACCATGTATCCCCACCTGCACCTCTGCCTGCATCCCTGCCTGCACCCCTGCATCCCTGCCTGCATCCCTGCATCCCTGCCTGCATCCCTGCCTGCACCCCTGCATCCCTGCCTGCGCCTCTGCATCCCTGCCTGCACCCCTGGATCCCTGCCTGCACCCCTGCCTGCACCCATGCATCCCTGCCTGCACCCCTGGATCCCTGCCTGCACCCCTGCCTGCACCCATACATCCCTGCCTGCACCCCTGGATCCCTGCCTGCACCCCTGCCTGCACCCATGCGTCCCTGCTTGCACCCCTGCCTGCACCCATGCATCCCTGCCTGCATCCCTGCCTGCATCCCTGCCTGCACCATGTATCCCCACCTGCACCTCTGCCTGCATCCCTGCCTGCACCCCTGCATCCCTGCCTGCACCCATGCATCCCTGCCTGCACCTCTGCATCCCTGCCTGCACCCCTGGATCCCTGCGTGCACCCCTGCCTGCACCCATACATCCCTGCCTGCACCCCTGCCTGCACCCATGCACCCCTGCCTGCATCCCTGCCTGCATCATGTATCCCTGCCCGCACCCTGCTGGTGACATCCCTGGGATGGGACACAAGTGGCTTCGTTCCCAGGCTGGAGACCCCAATCCCAGGCAGGACCCCCCTTCCCACATCCAACCCCCCCCCCCTCCCCCCCCATGACAATGGGGTGTCGGGGGGGGACGGGACGGGGAGCACCCCAGGGTGGCCAGCACCCATTCCCGATGCTGGCCGCGGGCAGGCGGGAATGCCAGCGTTCGGCATTCCCAACTCCCCCATGGCTCCGGTGGCCACCCGGACCACCCCTCCCTCCCCGGCTCCCCACGGCGTGCCCCCCCCGAAGGCGGCCGCCTTCGGGGGGGGCACGCCGTGGGGAGCCGGGGAGGGGGGGGTGGTCCGGGTGGCCAGTGGAATTCGCATGTGGGCTTGTTTGTTTTCCTGCTCCGAAGCCGGCCCGCCCCGGATGACTTCACCCCGGGCGCTCCTTCAGGAACGGGAATTCGCCGCCCAGTTCCCAACTTTTTTTTTTTTTTATTTTTTATTTTTATTTATTTTTTTTTTTCTGTCTGGCTTCTCCCCATATTCCAAGTTTTTTCTTTCGGCCGGCGGAAGGGTGGCGGGGCGGGGAGTGGGGGGGGAAAGGATTTGATCCTCGGGAGCCTTCGGCCTCGCTCATCGCCGCCGCCGTCGTCGTCTTCCTTCAGGCTCTGTGCGTGGCCGTCACCACCGGTGACCTGGCGGAGACCCAAGCCCTGCTTTTCTGTGGGGCGGGGGCGTCCTGCCCCACCGGCGACCCCCAGTGCCCCACGCCGCTGGCCCTGGCCCGCAGGAGCGGGCAGAGGCTGCAGATGGAATTCCTGCTCCAAAACAAAACCTCAGGTAAGGGCTGACACCCCCCCCCCCCCGAACCCTCCCCCCCCCCTCGAAGGGCTCAAACCCCCCCCCCCCAGCATCTCCCGGGGGTCCCGAGGCGGGGGGGGGGGGGGGGGGGCACAGGGATGTTTGGAGCCGGTCCCAGTTCCGTATCGTGCTCCACCAGCTTCTTGGTAGGGGGGGTCCCTGGTTGCCGGGCTCAGTGCCCCCCCACCCCTCCCCCCACCCCAGGAGAAGGGTTTTGGGTGCCCCCTCCCAGGAGCAGGGTTTTGGGGACCCCCCCTCAAGAGTTCAAACCCCCCCACCGGCATCTCCTGGGGGGGGGACGGACAGGGGTGTTTGGAGCTGGTCCCAGTTCCACGTCGTGCCCCACCGGCTTCTTGGCAGGGGGGTCCCTGGTTGCTGGGCTCTGCGCCCCCCCCCAGGAGAAGGGTTTTGGGGACCCCCCCCGAGGGCTCAAACACCCCCCCCCCCCCCCCAGCATTTCCTGGGGGTCCTGGTGGGGGGGACACAGGGGTGTTTGGAGCTGGTCCCAGCAGCTTCTTGGCAGGGGGGTCCCTGGTTGCCAGGCTCATACCCCCCCCCCAGGAGCAGGGTTTTGGGGACCCCCCCTGGAGGGCTCAGAGCCCCCACCAGCACCTCTTGGGGGTCCCGGGGGGGGGGCACAGGGATGTTTGGAGCTGGTCCCAGTTCCACATCGTGCCCCACCGGCTTCTTGGCAGGGGGGTCCCTGGTTGCTGGACTCTGTGCCCCCCCCCTCCCAGGAGAAGGGTTTTGGGGACCCCCCCCCCCCCCACGTCCAGGGGGTCCCCAGGCGGACAGGGGTCCAGCCTCCCCCCCCCGGGGATGCAGGCGGGTGCTCGCGGGGAGGGATGGAACCGCCTCTCCCGCCCCCCCCAAAGCCCCTCTCGGGGTGGGCTCCCAGGGAACCGATCCCATCCGTGCCCCCGCCCCGGGAAGCCGCCCCCTCCCTCCCCCCCCCCCCCCGCCTCCCCCCCGGCGGGAGCTGGATTTGGCCCCAAATCGGGGCCGGCGCGGCCGTTCCAGACGCGGCAGCAGAAAAAAAGGGGAGGGGGTCTGCGGGGGGGGGCGGCGGGGGAGAGGCCCCGGTGAACCTGTGGCGACCTAACCCTGAGCCCGCCCCCCCGCCGGGGGCGGCGCCGGGGGGGACCGGGATGGCGGGGGCGGAGCGGGCCGGAGCCGGGGGGGGCTTTAGGGGGGTCCCCGCGCCCCGACTCTGCTGGGACCCGGAGGGAAGGGCGGGATGCGGGGAGGGGGGGCACGGCCGTGGGATGCGGGGTGCGGGAAGAGGGATGGGGGATGTGGGATATGGGATGCGGGATGGGGGCTGAGTGATGCGGGATGGGGGATGTGGGATGGGGGATGTGGGAAGTGGGATGCAGGATGGGGCATGCGGGATGCGGGATATGGGATATGGGATGCAGGTCGCGAGATGTGGGATGTGGGATGAGGGATGCAGGATTTGGTGTGTAGGATGCAGGATGCGGGATGCGGGATATGGGATATGGGATGCAGGACGCGAGATGTGGGATGTGGGATGAGGGATGCAGGATTTGGTGTGTAGGATGCAGGATGCGGGATGTGGGATATGGGATGCAAGATGGATGTGGGATGTGGGATGAAGGATGCGGGATGGAGGATTCGGGATTCGTGATGCAGGACACGGGATGCGGGATGCGGGGTGTAGGATGGGAGATGGGGGATGAGTGATGCGGGATGGGGGATGAGGGATGCACAATGCGGGATGAGGGATGTGGGATGCGCAATGCAGAATGTGGGATGCGGGATTCGTGATGCAGGACACGGGATGCGGGATGCGGGATGCAGGATGTGAGATGTGTGATGCGGGATGCAGGATTCGGGATGGAGCATACAGGATGCAGGATGGGGGATGTGGGATGTGGGATGAAGGATGAAGGATGCGGGATTCGTGATGCAGGACACGGGATGCAGGATGCAGGATGCGGGATGTAGGATGGGAGATGGGGAATGAGTGATGCGGGATGGGGGATGAGGGATGCACAATGCGGGATGTGGGATGCGGGATGCACAATGCAGGATGCACAATGCAGAATGTGGGATGCGGGATTCAGGATGCAGGACACGGGATGTGGGAGGCAGGATGCAGGATGTGAGATGTGTGATGTGGGATGCAGGATTCGGGATGGAGCATACAGGATGCAGGATATGGGATGCGCAATGTGGGAGGCGGGATGTAGGATGCAGAATGCAGGATTCAGAATGTGGGATGCAAGATGCAAGACGCGTAATGTGGCATGCAGGATGAGGGATGCGGGATGCGGGATGCAGGATGAGGGATGTGGGATGCGGGATGGGGGATGGGGGATAGCGGATGAGGGATGCGGGATGCAGGATGCACAATGCGGGATGCAGGATGCGGGATGTGCAATGCAGGATGTGGGATGCGCAATGTGGGATGCGAGTTGTAGGACGGGGGGATGTAGGATGCAAGATGCAGGATTCGGGATGCGGGATGCAGGATGCGGGACACGCAATGTGGCACGTGGGATGCAGGATGCAGGATGCAGGGTGTGTGATGCAGAACATGCGATGAAGGATGTGGGATGTGCAATGCAGCATGCGGGATGTGCGATGCAAGACATGCGATGCACGATGTGGGATGTACGATGTGGGATGCAGGATGCAGGATTCGGGATGCAGGATGAAGGGTGCAGGATGAAGGATGCAGGATGCAGGATACAGGTTGTGGGATGTGGTATGCGGGATGTGGAACATGCGATGAAGGATGTGGGGTGTGCAATGAGGGATGTGGGATGCAGGATGCAGGATTCAGGATGCAGGATATAGGATGTGGGATGCAGAATTTGGGATGTGGGATGCACAATGCAGCACGTGGGATGCAGGATGTATGATGTGGGATTTGGGATGCAGGGTTTGGGATGCAGGATACAGGGTGCAGGACGCGGGATGCGGGATGCCGTCCTGGTGGATAAGCCTGACCCCACTGACCCCCCGTCAGCCCCGGGTCTGGGTGCCCCCCGGCCGTGCCATGGTGGGGGCTCACGGTGCTTTTGGGCTCCTCCTCCTTGTGCTGAGCCGGGGGACACCCAGCCGTTTTGGTGGGGGGGGGGAGGGGGGGTGCAAAGTGGCCGGTGCCACCACTACAGCCCCCGTCCAGCTCATCCCTTCATGTCACACCAGCAAAGAACCCGGGGGGGGCGACGTGGACTGCTGTCACCCCCCCCCCCCCCATCCCTGACCCCGCTGCACCCCACTGCAGGCCATGGCCGCTGGGCCCCCCCAGCCGTGCAGAGGGGGTTTTTTCTTGGCGGGGGGGGGGGAGGCTGTACAGGAGGGTTTCAGCCCCCACCCCCCGCCATGACAGGTTGTCCCCCCCCGTTTGCAGAGGCGCCGCGGCTGGAGGTGGGGGGCAGCGAGGAGAAGCCCTACTGGGTGCCCCCGCCCTCCGTCACCCACAACGGCTTCCTCTACAAAACCCCCTCCATGGCCAAGCCCGTGGGCGAGCGGAAGGGCCAGGAAGGTTTGTGGGGCTGGCAAAGAGGGGGTGCGAGGGGTCGGTCGAGGCCGGGGGGGGGGTTGGGGGGGTGGGTCGGGGGGCTGATGGTGGGTCGGTGGGCGATGAGGAGGTTGGGGGGTGGGTGGACGCGGGGGGGGTGGGTTACACCGTCCCCAGCTCCCCAGGGTGACGCAAAGGCATCGGGGAGGTGCATCTGGCTGGGTTTGAGGGGGAGGGGAGCGGGTGGGCACCCGGTGGGTGGTGGGGGGGCGGGGGGGGGGGGGGGGGGGCTGGCCAGCAGCGTCCCTGTGCCGCGCAGAGTTCAGCCGGCGGTGGTGCGCGCTGCAGGACGGCGTCCTCAGCTACTACGAGAGCGACCGCAACGCCGTGCCCAACGGCGAGATCAAGGTGGAGGAGATGGTCTGCCTGGTGAACAACCCCCCCCACGCCCACGGGTGAGCCCCCCCCCAACAAAGGCGCCCCCCACCCCCCACGGGGACGGGCATGCCGGGGTCTCGCTTGTGGGAAGGGTGGCATGGCGCTGGGGGGGGAGCGGGGGGCTGCTGGCCGCAGGCCGCCGCTGGCCCCTGTGGCGTGGGTGGCGGCACGGAGGATGCTGACTTTGCAGGGAGTCTGTGTAACCCCTGTGTAACCCCTGTGTAACCCCTTTGTATCTGCTTTGTAACCCCTTTGCAGCCCCTTTATCACCCCTTTCTATCCCCTTTGTATCCCCTTTGTAACGCCTTTATAACCGATTTGTATCCCTTTTGTAACCCCCCCTTTTGCAGCCCCTTTCTAACTCCTTTCTATCCCCTTTGTATCCCCTTTGTAACCCCTTTGTAGCCCCTTTGTAACCCCCTTGTAGCCGCTTTGTAAGTCCTTTGCAGCCAATTTATAACCGCTTTGTATCCTCCTTGTAACCCCTTTGTAACCCTTTTGCAGCCGCTTTACAACCCCATTCTGTCCCCTTTGTATCTCCTGTGTAACCCCTTTGTAGACCCTCTGTAACGCCTTCATAACCAATTTGTATCCCCGTTGTAACCCCCCCTTTTGCAGCCCCTTTGTAACCCCTCTGTTGCCCCTTCACACCCCCCTTGTATTCCCTTCGTATCTGCTTTATAACCCCTTTGTAGCCCCTGTGTAACCCCTTTATAACCCCTTTGTAACCCCTTTGCAGCCCCTTTATCACCCCTTTCTATCCCCTTTGTATCACCTTTGTATCCTCTTTGTAACACATTTGTATCCCCCCCAATTTGTATCCCTTTTGTAACCCCCCTTTTGCAGCCCCTTTGTAGCCCCTTTCTATCCCCTTTGTATCCCCTTTGTAACCCCTTTGTAGCCCCTTTGCAGCCAATTTATAACCCCTTTGTATCCCCCTTGGAACCCCTTTGTAACCCCAGTGTAACCCCTTTGTAGCCCCTTTATAACCCCTTTGTAGACCCTTTGTAGCCCCTGTGTAGCCCCTTTGTAGCCCCTTCGTAGCCCCTTTGTAGCCCCTGTGTAGCCCCTTTGTAGCCCCTTTATAACCCCTTTGTAGCCCCTTTGTAGCCCCTTTATAACCCCTTTGTACCTCTTGTGTAACCCCTTTGTAACCCCTTTGTAGACCCTCTGTAACGCCTTTATAACCAATTTGTATCCCCTTTGTAACTCCCCCTTTTGCAGCCCCTTTGTAGCCCCAGTGTAGCCCCTTTATAACCCCTTTGTAGCCCCTTTATAACCCCTTTGTAGCCCCTGTGTAGCCCCTTTGTAGCCCCTTTGTAGCCCCTTTATAACCCCTTTGTAGACCCTTTGTAGCCCCTTTATAACCCCTTTGTAGCCCCTTTATAACCCCTTTGTAGCCCCTTTGTAGCCCCTGGCCATCCCCTGTTTGCCGGCACTGGGGGGATGTTCTGGGGCCGGGGGCCGCGGCGGTGGGATCCCAAACCTCCCCAACCTTTGGCGGATGCTCCGTGGGGGGGGGGGCGGGCTGCTCCGTCCCTGTGCCCCGCACCGTTCAGCCTCCCCTTTTCCCCCCTTCCTTTTCCCGCAGGTTCGAGAGCACCTTCGAGGTGTACACGGAGTCGGAGCGGCTCTACCTCTTCGGGTCGGAGAGCCCCGACTCCGCTCGGGAATGGCTCAAGTCCATCGCCAAGGTGGCCTTGGGGGGAGCTGGGGGTGGGCTGGGGAGGGGGAAGCCGAGTGCCCGCGGCGCTGACCCGTCCCTTCTCCTCCCCGCCTCAGTCCTTCGTCCACCCCCGCGCCGAGGAGCTGCTGGCCCTGGACTTCGAGCGCTTGGGCCGGCTGCACTACAAGGGTGGCCTGAACCTGGAGCGAGCCAAGGAAGGCTGGTTCGCCCTGGCCGGCTCCGCGCTCCACCTCTCCTGCCCCGACGGCGAGCGGCAGGAGCCCCTCCAGCTGCGCAAGCTGCAGGAGCTCTGTGCGTGCCCTCAACCCCAACCAGCACCTTGGGGTCCCCCACGTCCTGCAGCACCCAACGTTGGGTGGGGAGGGGGTGGGGGTGGATGCTGCTTCCGTGGAGCATGGGATGGGATGGAGGTAGAGATGATGGAGATGGAGACGGAGGCGGGGATGGAGGTGGAGATGGGGATGGAAGGAGCTGGAGATGGACATAGGGATGGAGATGGGATGGAGATGGAGATGGGGACGGGGATGGAGATGGGGACGGGGATGGAGATGGAGATGGGGATGGGGATGGAGATGGAGACGGAGGCGGGGATGGAGGTGGAGATGGGGATGGAAGGAGCTGGAGATGGACATAGGGATGGAGATGGGATGGAGATGGACATAGGGATGGAGATGGGATGGAGATGGAGATGGGGACGGGGATGGAGATGGAGATGGGGATGGGGATGGAGATGGGGATGGAGATGGAGATGGGATGGAGCTGGAGATGGGGTCGGGGATGGAGCTGGAGATGGACATAGGGATGGAGGTGGAGATGGGATGGAGCTGGAGATGGACATAGGGATGGAGATGGAGATGGGGATGGGGATGGAGATGGGGATGGGGATGGAGATGGAGATGGGGATGGGGATGGGGATGGGGATGAGGATAGAGATGGGGATGGAGATAGAGGTGCTGCTGCTCTTCCTCCTCTCCATCCTCTTCTCCATCCCTGGAAGGGCACTGCTGGTCCCCTTTGGGCTGGAGCTGGAACTGTTGGGGCTGTGTGGGGCTGAGGGTGGCTGGGGGACCCCACATGCCTGTGGGTGACGGCCTCTCTGCCTTCCCTTCCAGCCATCCAGGGGGACAACGAGGTGCTGGTGCTGGTGGAGAGGCGGAGGTGAGAGCAGAGGTGGTGTGTGGGGGGTGTGAGACACCCCCCCAGCAAAATATCACACTCAGCCCAATTCCCCCCCCGTCCTGGTGCGCGATCACCCTCCCCACCGTGACTGGGGACCCCCAAAAGAGAGCCGGGACCACCCTCAGGCCCTTCCCGGGGATCCATGGTGGGGTTTTGAGGCCGGGGGGGGGGGCTGTCCCCCCGCTGAGGCCGGCGTTGCCGGCAGGACGCTGTACATCCAGGGGGAGAGGAAGCTGGATTTCCTGGGCTGGGTCCACGCCATCCAGAAGGCCGCGGGCAGCGCCGGGGACACCTTGTCGGAGCAGCAGCTGACGGAGGCCGACGTCCCGCTGCTGGTGGACCGCTGCATCGACTACATCACCCAGTGCGGTAGGTGCCGTCGCCCATCGCTGGGGGGGTCGGGTCAAGCCCATCAGCGGCTGGGGGTGGGGTGGGGGTGGCCGGCTGAGACCCGACGCACTCGTGACACCGGTTGCCCTCCCTCCTTGAGGTTCCACGCCAGCTCCGTGGGAGGAATTTGGCCGGAGCAGGCCTTTGGCTCCAGCCCGCAGCTCCGCGGCGGTCGCGGCAACACCTGCAGGGTGGGAAGGAGCCGCGGCGCTGGCTCCCTGCCAGTGGCATCTGGCCATGGAATCATGGAATGGTTTGGGTGGGAAGGGACCGTTAAAAGCCACCTATTCCAACCCCCTGCCCTGGGCAGGGATGTGTTCCGCTAGATCAGGTTGCTCCAAGCCCCGTCCAACCTGGCCTTGGACACCTCCAGGGATGGGGCAGCCACAGCTTCTCCGGGCAACCTGGGCCAGGGGCTCACCACCCTCAAAGTGAAAAATTTCTTCCTAATATCTCATCTAAATCTGTCTTCTTTCAGTTTAAAACTGTTCCCCCTCGTCCTATCGCTACAGGCCCTGCTAAAAAGTCTGTCCCCATCTGCTGGGAGGACGGGCTGAGAGACTTGGGGGGGTTCAGCCTGGAGAAGAGAAGGCTCCACGGAGACCTCGGAGCCCCTTCCAGTCCCTCAAGGGGCTCCAGGAAAGCTGGGGAGGGACTCTGGATGAGGGAGGGGAGCCATGGGACGAGGGGGAAGGGTTTTCCGCTGCAAGAGGCGAGATTGGGCTGAGATCTCGGGCAGAAATTCTTGGCTGTGAGGGCGGTGAGCCCCTGGCCCAGGTTGCCCAGAGAAGCTGTGGCTGCCCCATCCCTGGAGGGGTTCAAGGCCAGGTTGGCCGGGGCTTGGAGCAAGCTGGGCTGGTGGGAGGTGTCCCTGCCCAGGGCAGGGGGGTGGAATGAGATGATCTCTAAGGTCCCTTCCCACCCAAACCATTCCATGATTCTGTGATTCCACGATTCTACCTTTCTTATAAGCCGCCTTTAGGAACTGGAAAGGGCTGTAAGGTCTCCCTGAAGCTTTCTCCTCTCCATGCCGAGAAGGCTCCAGGGATGGAGATGGGGAGCCAGTGGGTGGGAAAGGGGGCCGGGATGGGTGGCCGTCCCCCGCGGAGAGGGTCTCACCCGCACGGGCTGTGCCGCAGGGCTGACCTCCGAGGGCATCTACCGCAAAAGCGGGCAGAACTCCAAGACCACCAGCCTGCTGGAGGTGCTGCGCCGGGACGCCCGCAGCGTGCGCCTGAAGGAGGGCGAGCACCAGGTGGACGACGTCGCCAACACCCTCAAACGCTTCTTTCGCGACCTCGGCGATGGGCTCTTCACCGGGCGGTGGGGCCAGGACTGGCTGCGGGCGACGGGTGAGCCCTGGGGGGGGGCTGCTGGGGGGGCTGGTGGGACCGAGGGACCCACGCTGACCCTGGGGTAGCCCCGTGCTCCGGCACGGCTGGGGCTGGGGCAGGGCAGAGAGCCAGACCCCCCTCACTCTGTGCTTCTGGATCGGGCCCCTGAAAATCTGGGATGGGGGCACCCCATGGGAAAACAGCTGGGAGCTGCGGTGTGCAGATCTGGGATGCTCCGGCCCCCCGGAGCTGGGATGCTCTGACTCCATGACGCTGGGATGCTCCGGCCCCCTGGAGCTGGGATGCTCTGACTCCATGACACTGGGATGCTCCAGCCCCACAGAGCTGGGATGCTCTGACTCCATGATGCTGGGATGCTCCGGCCCCCCGGAGCTGGGATGCTCTGACCCCGTGGTGCTGGGATGCTCCGACCCCATGACGCTGGGATGCTCCAGCCCCACAGAGCTGGGATGCTCCAACCCCATGACACTGGGATGCTCCAGCCCCACAGAGCTGGGATGCTCTGAGCCCATGATGCTGGGATGCTCCAGCCCCACAGAGCTGGGATGCTCTGAGCCCATGACACTGGGATGCTCCAGCCCCACAGAGCTGGGATGCTCCGACCCCATGGTGCTGGGATGCTCCAGCCCCACAGAGCTGGGATGCTCCGACCCCATGGTGCTGGGATGCTCAGGGCCCTGTTTAGCTGGGATGCTCCATCCCCACAGAGCTGGGATGCGCCACTCTTGTGGAGCTGGGATGGTCTTGTCCTAGGATGCTCCATCTTCGTGGAGCTGAGATGCTCCGGCTGTGGGATGCTCCGGTCCCACAGAGCTGGGATGCTCCAGTCTTGTGGAACTGGGATGCTCCAGCCCCGTGGAGCTGAGATGCTCTGGTCCCTTGGAAATGGGATGCTCTTTCCCTGGCATGCTTCCGCCCTGTGGAGCTGGGATGCTCCAGCCCTGGGATGCTTCAGCCCCATGGAGCTGGGATGCTCCGACCCCATGGTGCTGGGATGCTCCAGCCCCCCGGAGCTGGGACACTCTGTCCCCTTGGAACTGGGATGCTCCAACCCCATGGTGCTGGGATGCTCCAGCCCCCCGGAGCTGGGACACTCTGTCCCCTTGGAACTGGGATGCTCCAACCCCATGGTGCCGGGATGCTCCAGCCCCCTGGAGCTGGGACACTCTGTCCCCTTGGAACTGGGATGCTCTGGCTCTGGGGTGGTCCAGCCCCATGGAGCTGGGAAGCACTGGCCCTATGGAGCTGAGATGCTCCAGCCCTGGGATGCTCCAGCCCCCTGGAGCTGGGGTGCTCCAGCCCCAATGGTGGGACAGAAGGGTCCGAGGTGGGGTCTGGAGAAGGGATGGTGGGGCCGTGGGTCTTAACCTCACCTCCCCGCCCACTCCGCGCTCATCCTCTCCCTCGTGCCCCTCTCGCAGCGCTGGAGGATGAGGAAGAGAAGATCGGCGAGTACCGGCGGCTCCTGGACACCCTCCCCACGGTGAACCGGGCCACGCTGAAGGCGCTCATCAACCACCTCTTTCGGTACGACGTGGACGGCCAATCCCATGGCATGGCCGAGCCTGGGGTCCTCAAGCCCCCGTGGGGCATCTCCCCAACTGCTGTGGGGTCCTGGGATGGAGGAGAGCCCTCATCCCTTGGCACACATCCCAAGCAAGGAGCGGGATTTGGGGTCAAGCTGTGCCCAAAGCCGAGCATCACGTCCCAATGTGGGGCACATTCCCCCTGGCAAGGCTGAAGAGGGGGGTCCCGGGGGGGCTGCGGGGCAGGAATCGTAACGGGGTTCCCCGCAGGGTCCAGCTCTTCTCCGGGGAGAACCAGATGAACACGCACAACCTGGCCATCGTCTTCGGGCCCACGCTCTTCCAGACGGACGGGAAGGACTACAAGGCAGGCCGCGTGGTGGAGGACCTCATCAGCCACTACGTGAAGATCTTTAACGTAGGTTCACCCCCCTCCCACCTCTGGCACTGCTCTGGATCAGGCCGATGTGTGGACATTCCCAGGGGATGGGGAGGTGGAAGGAAGAAGAAGCTGGATCTAATCTATCTGCGGACATCTCCTTGCTTTGGAGAAGAAGGGATGGGGGTCCATGTCCTTGCAAACCTTGGGGACCCCCAAGCATGGAGGTGCTGGCACCACTGGGCAGGGGAGCAGATTCCCCTGGGGACACGCGTCTGCTGCTGCGGTGAAACTTAAGGGTGATGTGGTCAACCCTGATGGCTCCATGGGCTCCTCTTCCTTGGCAGGTCAATGACCAAGAGATGAAGAAGCAGCAGGATGAGATCATGGCCATCATGAAGATGCGGGAGGCAGCGTCCAGCGGGAAGCAGGTGGGTCCTGGACATGGGAGACCTTCCTGGGGCACCAGCTTTGCATGGGGACCTCACTCCAGCATCTCCTGGAGATGCCCCAGGCAGGGGGTGTCCATGCTGCGTGGGGGCATTTAGCCCCACGTGGGAAGCTGCAGGTTGAAGTGCTTTCCCGTTGCCCTCCAGCAAGCTGGGGACTTCATCTGCACTGTCTACCTGGAGGAGAAGAAGACAGAGGCAGAGCAGCACGTCAAGGTGAGTCGTTGGGAGGAGGACACAGAGGGGACAGTGACCCCCCCTGTTGCATGCCCAAACCTCTGTGGTGGCACGGGGTGGCTCTGAGCTGGCCCCTCTGCAGCACGAGGGTGGCACAGACCCAGGCACTGGCTGATGGAGACCTGTCCCTTCCCTCTGTCCCTTCTGTCCAGATCCCGGCCACCATGACAGCCGAGGAGCTCACCTTCGAGATCCTGGACAGGAGGAAAATTGTCATGAAGGAGAAGGACTATTGGAGCTGCTTCGAAGTCAACGAGAGGGAGGAGGCAGGTTGGTGTGGGGGAGCGAGGGCGGTGGGGATGGGGACGGGGACGGGGACAGGGACGGAGACGGGGATGGGGATGGATTTAGAGATATAGAGATGGAGAGGGAGATCGTGATGAAGATCGAGATGGGGATGGAGATAGATGGGGATGGGGATGGGCATGGGGATGGAGTTGGGGATGGGCATGGCGGTAGGGATGGAGTTGGGCATGGGGATGGAGGTGGAGATGGAGTTGGGGATGCAGATGGAGTTGGAGATGGGGATGGAGATAGGTATGGGAATGGAGGTGGGGATGGGAATGGGGATGGAGCTGGGCATGGAGATGGAGGTGGAGATGGAGTTGGGGATGGGGATGGTGGAGATGGCGGTGGGGGTGGGAATGGAGATGGAGATGGGGATGGAGGTGGAGATAGGGATGGAGATGGAGATGGGCATGGGGATCCAGGTGGAGATGGAGTTGGGGATGAGGATGCAGATGGAATTGGGGATGAGCGTGGGGATGGATATGGGGATGGAGATGGAGATGGGGCTGGGGATACGGATGGAGATGGAGTTGGGGATGGAGATGGAGATGGCGGTGGGGATGGAGATGGAATTGGGGATGGGGATGGCGATGGAGACGGAGTTGGGGACGGGGATGGAGGTGGAGATGCAGATGGAGATGGAGATGCGGAGGGGGATGAGAAGGCTCCCATGGGGACTGCCCCAGGGAGAAATGCTGGGATGAACTCCAGGCGCTTGGGAGAGGATGGCTGTGATGCCGCAACTTTGCTCGCCGTGGCCAAGCGCCGCAGGTGGGCTGGTGGTTTGGGCCAGGACCCAAACCTTAGGGCTTCAAACGCCTCTGAAGCTTGGCGGGGGTGTCTGGGCTCTCCGGCCACCAAAGGGAACAGCCCCGGGGTGCCCGTGGACATCCCTGAAAGCCTCCGCTGAGCAGTTTTGGTCCTCGCCGACTCCACGCCGTCAGTCCCACCTCCCCTTTTCCCCCCCCGCCCGGAACCCCGAGCTCAGCCCAGCAACCCCCAACCCCTTACGAAAACAGGAGGATCCTCAGGCTGCGCGGGGGCTAAAATTCGCCTCGAATGGAATATTCACCTCCGAACTCGCACGGAACGCGTGACTCGCCCTCCCCGCATATTTTTGCCGGCACGCGTGCGGGGGTCACAGGGGCTGCCCGCGGTGGCCGGCGTGTTGTGGAACACCCCCCCCACCCCCCCCGCCCCGTGTGTCGCAATGGCGGGCGCTGGCGGGCGCTGGCTCCTCAGCCACCTTGCAGTCCCCGCGGGTCACCCAGCGCGGGCCGAAAGTCCCCTCCCCAGGGGACAATTAGCGAGGGGGAACAAGCGCCATTAAAAGGCGGCGGTGGCGGCGGGGACAGGCAGGACCGTCCCTTGGCAGGCTCTGGGGACCCGTGTGTCACCCCCTCCTTGGTGGGTGGCAGCCCCCGGTGGGCTGCCTGACCCCGACTCTCCCCCTTCCCGACAGAACGGCCCCTGCACTACTCGGAAAAAGTGCTGCCCATTTTGCACTGCCTGGGGACGGAGAGTTACCTGGTGGTGAAGAAGCAGATGTCCATGGAGAACATGCTCATCTACCTCGGTGAGGGGCTGGGGGGGGCCGGGAGCTGGCAGGGAGGGGAGGGAGGGGGCGGGATGGGATGGGGATGGGATGGGGATGGGATGGGGTGGGGATAGGGATGAGACGGGTTGGGATGGGGATGGAGACGGGATGGAGTGGGGTGGGATGGAGTGGGTTGGGGATGGGATGGAATAGATGGGGATGGAGCGGGATGGGGACGGGATGGGATGGGGATGGGGATGGGGATGGAGATGGGATGGGACAGGGATGGGATGGGGATGGGATGGAGTGGAAGTAGGATGGGGATGGGATGGGCATGGAGATGGGAATAGGATGGGATGGGGATGGGGATGGGATGGGGACAGGGATGGGTTGGAAAAGGGATGGGATAGGATGGGCATGGGGTGGGAATAAGATGGGTTGGGGTGGGGACGGGATGGGATGGGGATGGGAATGGGATGGGGATGGGAATAGGATGGGATGGGGATGGGGATGGGATGGATAGGGATAGGATAGGATGAGGATGGCATTGGATAGATGGGGATGGGATGGGGATGGGGTGGAATGGGGATGGGATGGGGATGGAGATGGGATGGAGTGGGATGGGGATGGGATGGGACAGGTATGGGATGGGGATGGTATGTGATAGGATGGGATGGGATGGGGATGGGATGGGGATGAGCTGGAGTGGGATGGGGATGGGATGGGATGAGATAGGGATGGAATGGGGATAAGGTGGGATGGGATGGGGACAGGATGGGATGGAGATGGGGATGGGATGGGGATGGGGATGGATCCAGCGTCGCCTCCCTGCCAGCACGGGGTGGGCAGGATGCTCCCTGTCCTGCCGACCCTGCAGAGAAACCCCCCCGGGATCAGCCATCCCCTGGCTGCCTCCCGCTGGTGGTGTTCCCAGCACCGGCCCAGTTAGCGCGTGGCTGGGACCCCCCATATGGGGTCATGGCTGGGCGCAGGGGGGGCACATGGTCCTGCCTGCCCTGCCTGGGCTGGGAGCAGGCAGCAGCCCGCCATGGTGGTGAGGGTGGGGGGTGTTCCCTTGCTATCGCCCCACGGGACCCTTCCTGGGGGGGCCTGACCCCCCTGGGGGGCCGGAGCCGCTCAGGCGTGTGCCCCCAGCCAGCAGAGTGGGCGACTGCAAGCACGGCATGATGAAGTTTCGGGAGGAGAGGAACCTGCTGGGGCTGGGCCTGAGCACCGGCTTCCACGACCGCTACTTCATCCTCAACCACACCTGCCTGCGCCTCTACAAGGAAGTGCGGGTGAGCCTTCCCTTCCCTTCCCTTCCCTTCCCTTCCCTTCCCTTCCCTTCCCTTCCCTTCCCTTCCCTTCCCTTCCCTTCCCTTCCCTTCCCTTCCCTTCCCTTCCCTTCCCTTCCCTTCCCTTCCCTTCCCTTCCGGCAGCCATGGGGCTGGCACTGCAGGCAGTGATGGGGCTGGCATGGCACAGGCCCTGCAGGCAGCCATGGGGCTGGCAGCAATGGGGCTGGCATCACAGAGGCAATGCAGGCAGCCGTGGGGCTGGCATGGCACAAGCAGTGCAGGCAGCCATGGGGCTGGCACTGCAGGCGGTGGTGGGGCTGGCATTTCAAGCAGCCATGGGGCTGGCATCACACAGGATTGCTGGCAGCCGTGGGGCTGGCATCACTGGCAGTGATGGGCTGGCACTGCAGACTGCCATGGGGCTGGCATCACACAAGCATTGCAGGCAGCCGTGGGGCTGGCATGGCACAGGACTGCAGGCAGCTATGGGGCTGACCCCAGCGGTGCAGGCAGCCATGGGGCTGGCACTGCAGGCAGTGATGGAGCTGGCATGGCACAGGCACTGCAGGCAGCCATGGGGCGGGCAGCAGTGGGGCTGGCATCATAGAGGCAGTGCAGGCAGCCATGGGGCTGGCATGGCACAGGATTGCAGGCAGCCATGGGGCTGACCCCAGCAGTGCAGGCAGCCATGGGGCTGGCATCACACAGGCATCACAGGCAGCCATGGGGCTGGCATCACACGGGATGGCAGGCAGCTGTGGGGCTGGCACTGCAGGTGGCCATGGGGCTGGCATGGCACAGGATTGCAGGCAGCTGTGGGGCTGGCATGGCACAGGCCCTGCAGGCAGCTGTGGGGCTGGTACTGCAGGCAGCCATGGGGCTGGCATGGCACAGGATTGCAGGCAGCCGTGGGGCTGGCATGGCACAGGCCCTGCAGGGAGCTGTGGGGCTGGTACTGCAGGCGGCCATGGGGCTGGCATGGCACAGGCAGTGCAGGCAGCCGTGGGGCTGGCAGGGCAGGCAGCCGTGGGGCTGCCCCCCACAGCGCGGTCACCCCCAGACGGGGATGGTGCCCAGATCAGCCCCGCAGCCGGCTTTGAGGCCGTGCGGGGGCGCAAGGGGGGGGACACCAGCGTCCCACCTGGGGACATCTTCTCCCCGCCCCCCCTGCTGTCACACCGTTGCCACCCCCCATCCCCTGCCCACGGCCAGCAGCGTGGGGTCCGTGGGGGGGTGCCCCCCTCTCCCCCCCCACCCCGGCCGCTTTAACCCCCCTCCTCTGTGTCACAGAGCCTGCGGCAGCGCGGCCCCCCCGCGGAGACGGTGAGTAGAGGAGCCAGGGGGCTCAGCGGGGCGCGGGGGGGCTCAGTGGGGCGCAGGGGGGCCCCGCGCCCTCTGCCCTTACAAGGCTGCCCGGGGGCTATCCCAAATCCAATCCCGTAGCCCATCGCCGCAGCCTCAGGCCGTGGGGTGCTGCGGGGCCTGAAACAGCCCCCCCCCGCCCCCCCCCCCGCTGCCGCCAGCCCCCCCCCAGAGTGCCCCGATGTGGGGGTGCCACGGCCGGGGAAGGGGATGGGGCCCCCCCATCCCGCGGGCATTGGATCGGGCTCTTGTAAGTCGCGCCGCTTGCACGCCAACGCAGGCTGGGGGGGGACGGGGACATACCAGGAGGGGTCCCCATGGTGTCACCCGCTGCCGGAGCATGGCTCATGCGGCATGGCGAGGCGGGGGGGGCGGGCCTGGGTGAGAGGGGGGCTTTGCCCCTTCCAAACGTCTGCTGGTGGCGGGTGACGCCGGGGGCAGCCGCCTTCAGCCGTGCCGTGCCGGCGGGGTGACATTTGGGGACACGGTCTGGGGCCACCGGCGCCCCGTCCGTGATGCTGAGGACGGGTATGACATGGGTGTCCCCGTGGGGGACGTCCGGTGCCAGGCTCTCGAGACCCCGTCACAACGTGCCAGCGCTGGTCCCCGCTCCGACGGCGGCTGGCACCGCGTCGGGGGGACGCCGCCGCAGGGACACGTCCCGCATCCCTCTGCCACGGGTGGTGGCTCTGCCCCGTCCCCGTCACCGCAGCCCTACGGCTTCTCCTCCCTGCCGGGGAGGGGGTCCCGGTGGCAAAGGGTCCCCAACGCGGTGTGGGTCCCTCTGTCCCCAGAGTCACAAGCCGGAGAAGGAGTGGCCCGTCAGGAACCTGAAGGTCTACCTGGGCATCAAGAAGAAGCTCCGGCCCCCGACGTGGTGAGAGGCGACGCGGGGACGTGGGGACAGGGATGGGGACAGGGACAGGGATGGGATGGGGACGGGGACAGGGCTGGGGACGGGGACAGGGATGGGACAGGGATGAGATGGGGACGGGGCTGGGGCTGGGGCCAGGGATGGGATGGGGACAGGGATGGGATGGGATGGGATGGGATGGGGACAGGGATGAGGACAGGGACAGGGATGGGATGGGGATGACAATGGAGGTGAAAATGGAGATCTAGGGACAGGGATGGAGACAGGGACGGAGACAGGGACAAGGATAGGGACAGGAATGAGGATGGGGATAGGGAGGGAGACATGGACAGGGATGAGGATGAGGATGGCGACAGGGATGAGGATGAGGATGGGGACAGGGATGGGACAGGGGCAGGGACAGGGCTGGGGACGGGGATGGGATGGGGACGAGGCTGGGGATGAAGATGGAGAGAGGGACAGGGATGAGGACAGGGACAGGGATGGAGATGGGGACAGGGATGGAGATAGACATGGGGACAGGGATGGAATTGGGGATGGAGACAGGGATAAGGACGGGGATGGGGATAGGGATGGGGATAGGGATCGGGATGGGGATGAGGACAGGGACAGGGATGGGGATGGGGACAGGGATGAGGAAGGGGACAGGGATAGGGCTGGGGACAGGGCCAGGGCCAGGGCCGGAGATGGGGGTGGGGACAGGGATGAGGACGGACATAGGGATGGGGATGGGGACAGGGACAGGGATGGAGATGAGGTCGGGGATAGGGATAGAGACGGAGATGGGGACAGGTATGGAGACGGGGATGGGGACAGGGACAGCGATGGGAACGGGACCGGAACAGGGATGAGGATGGGGTTAAGGGATAAGGGACGGGGCCAGGGACACGGATGGAGATGGGGATGGGGACGGGGACAGCTGCGGCTGCGGGGACACGTCTCCTGCTGCCCGCGCCTGCTGCCGCCAGGTGTCAGAGCAGCCTCGCAGGACGCTGCTGCCGCCCGCTGCCAGCTGCGGGGCTGGCGACAGCCCTGTCCCCTCCCCTGCCCGCGGCCAGCGGCTGGGACACGAGTGTGAGTGTGAGTGTGAGTGTGAGTGTGCGCACGCGTGGGAGGGCGCGTACGTGGGAGTGTGTGGACACGCGCCTGCCTAAGCGCGCGCGTGCGTGTCGGCGTCCGTGTGCACGCGGGTCAGTGCGCGCGTGTGGGAGTGCAAGGGCACACGTGTGCGCGTCAGCAGGTTGTGCACGTGTGCGTGTGCGTGTGTGTGCGTGCACGCACGTCAGTGTGTGCGTGTGTGGGTGCATGCATGTCAGCGCACGGGCATGTGTGTATGCGCATGTGTGTGCATGTGCATGTCGGTGAGTTGCGCACGTGTGTGCGTGTGCATGTGTATACGTGTGCGTGCGCGCATGCCAGTGTCTGTGCGTGTGCGTGCGTGTCAGCAGGCCGTGTGTGCACGCGTGTGCACACGAGCGCATGGGCACGTGTGTGTGTGTCAGTGTGCGTGTGCATGCCTGTGCATATTAGTCCATGGGCATGTGCGTGTGCATGTCAACGTGTTGTGCACGTGTGTGCACGTGCATGTGTAGATGCGTGCGTGCACGCACGTCAGTGTGTGCGTGTGTGGGTGCATGCATGTCAGCACATGGGCGTGTGTGTATGCGTGTGTGTGTGTGTGTGCGTGCATGTCAGCGAGTCGTGCCCGTGTGCGTGCGTGTCGGTGTCTGTGCGTGTGCACGCACGTCGGTATTGTGTGCGCATGCGTGTGCACAGGAGTGCATGGGGGTGTGTGTGTATATGTGGGTGTGTGCCTGCATTCAGCAAGTTGTGCACGCGTGTGTGCGTGTGTAGCTGTGTGTGTGCATGTGTATATGCATGTGTGTGTGTGCGCATGCATGTCGGTATGCGTGTGCATGCGTGTTCACATGAGTGCACGGGCTTGTGTGTGTGTGGGTGTGTGCGTCGACAAGTTGTGCATGTGTAGATGTGTATGTGCACGCGTGTCCACAGCCGTGTGCGCGCATGCGTGTCAGTATGTGCGTGCATGCGTCTGTAGATGAGTGCGCGGGCGTGTGTGTGCGCACGCGGGTGTGTGTGAGGAAGTTTTGCACACGTGTGTATGCGTGTGCATGTGTGTGCGTGCACGACAGCGAGTTGCGTCCCTGTGCGTGCATGTGCAGACACTTATGTGCATGTGTGCGCGCGTGTGCGTGCGTGCATGCCGGGGAGCTGTGTACGTGTGTGCGTGTTTGTGCATCTCTATATGTGTGTGCACGCGTGTGTGTGCGTGTCAGCGTGCTTTGTACACGCGCGTAGGCGTGTGCATACGTGTACGTGCGTGTGCGAGTGTACGCGTGCGGGTGTGCGCATGCAATGCGCGCGGGTGCGTGCACCTCAGCGTGCGTGTGTGTGTCAGCGTGCGCCTGTGAGCGTGCGATGAGCCGCGCAGCCCTGCTGGGGGGCTCCAAATCCCCTGCGGGGGCAGGAAACGCGTCCCCCCCCGGGGGTTGGGTGGGCACCCCTGGGGCCGGGCAGCGCGGCCGCAGGTCTCGGGGGCGCAGGGTGGGAGGGGGTTCAGGGCTGGGGGGGGGGTTGCAGTATTGGGGTGGGGGTTGCAGAGCTGGGGGGTTGCAGGGCTGGGGGGGTTACAGTGTTGGCGGGGGGGGATTGCACAGCTGAGGGGGTTGCAGGGCTGGGGGGTTTGCAGGGCTGGGGGGGTTACAGTGTTGGGGGGGTCGCAGGGCTGGGGGGGTTGCAATATTGGGGGGGGAGCTGCAGGACTGGGGGGGTTGCAGGGCTGGGGGGTTGCAGGGCTGGGGGGGTTACAGTGTTGGGGGGGTCGCAGGGCTGGGGGGGTTGCAGTATTGGGGTGGGGGTTGCAGAGCTGAGGGGGTTGCGGGGCTGGGGGGTTTCCAGGGCTGGGGGGGTTACATTATTGGGGGGGTTGCAGAGTGGGGGGGATTGCAGGGCTGGGGGTTTACAGTGTTGGGGGGGTCGCAGGGCTGGGGGGGGTTTGCAGTATTGGGGTGGGGGTTGCAGGGCTGGGGATTTGCAGGGCTGGGGGGGGGTTTGCGGGGCTGGGGGGCTTGCAGGCCTTGGGGGGGGTTAGAGGGCTGGAGGGGGTTACAATATTAGGGGGGGTTGCAGAGCTGGAGGGGGTTACAGTGTTAGGGGGGGATTGTAGGGCGGGGGGGGGTTGCCTGGCTGGGGGGGTTGCAGAGCTGGAGGGGTCGAAGGGCCGGGGGGGGTTACAGTGTGGGGGGCGTTGCAGAGCTGGGGGGTTGCAGGGTTGTGGGGTTGCAGGGCTGGGGGGGTCTGCAGTATTGGGAGGGGTTGCAGGACTGAGGGGGGGTTACAGTGTTGGGGGGGTTTTGCAGAGCTGGGGGTTTTGCAGGGCTGGGGGGGTTACAGTGTGGGGGGTGTTGCAGAGCTGGGGTGTTGCGGGGCTGGGGGGGGGTTTGCAGGGCTGGGGGGGTTTCAGGGCTGGGGGGGGATTGTGGGGCTGGGGGAGGTCTCAGTCTTGGGGGGGTTGCCAGGCGGGGGGGGGGAATGTCTCAGGGCTGGGGGGGGGACCGCAAGGGTGGCTCGCATGGAGGTGACTTGCAAGGAGGAGGACGGCGAGTGGGGATGCGGGTGGTTGGAGGAGTGGGGGGGGTTCGCAGGAACTAGTGGGGGGGTGGGTCGCAGGGATGGGGGGGGTTGTTTTGTTCCCCCCCCGGAGCACTGGCGCAATGGCAGGGCAGTGTGTGCCATCAGCCCCCCGTCGCGTTTTTCCCTTCTCCCCCCTCCAGCTGGGGCTTCACCGTCTTCTACGAGAACGAGAAGCACGAGAAGCAGCAATGGTGAGGGCAGGGCTGGGGACACGGGGACACACTGGGGACAGAGGGACCCGCTGCCGGGGCTGGGGAGTTCTATGGGCACCCACGGACCCGCTCAAGATGCCACCGGGCTGCCTGACTTGTCCCCTTCGGTCCCCTGGGCTCTGCGAGACCTCAGCGTCTCGGGGCCCGGCGTCGTCCCCAGCGGTGGCTGGAGCAGCCGGGTGTCCCCGTGTCCCCTCCCCACTGCACCCCGCCGTCCCCACCGGCCGCTGACACCGTGTCCCCACAGGTACCTGTGCTGTGACACCCAGGCCGACCTGCGGGAGTGGTTTGCCACCTTCCTCCACGTTCAGGTAGGGAAGGGACACCCTGTTCCAGGTCTACCCAGAGGGATGCTTGGCTAGCAGGAACCCGTTAGGGGTAGCCAAGCATCCCGAAATACCCGCATCCCGGCGGGAGTCGGGGGGGGGGAGGAAGGAGATGTCCCCCGGGGGTGGCCGAGGACCCAAAACCCTCTCGTCCCCAGAACGGCGGGGCCCTGTGGCCTTCGGAGCGGTGCAAGACGCGGGCGTCGCGGTCGCCGCAGGACGCCAGGTTGGGTACCGTCTCCCTCATCCCGCTGCGGGGCAGCGAGAGCGAGATGAGGAACAGTGTGGCCGCTTGCGCTACTGACCCCCTAACCGTGAGTGACACGGCGTGGCGGGGGCGGGGGGACACAACGTCGCGGCTTGCGGGGGTGTCCCGCATCTGGCCTGCATCACACGCCGGGGTGGGACATCCCGGTCCCCAAACCTGGGGAAAGGGGTGGGGGGACACAAACACACGCATCCCTCCTCCCCTTCCTTATGTACCAGCATCAGCCTCCGGCCACCCCGGAGAGAGCTGGGGGGGGGTGTGTGGATGATCCTTTGTGGGGGTGGATGATTTTTTGGGGGGGTGTGGATGACCCCCTTTGGGTGCCCTGTCCGGCCTGGGGCGGAGGAGGGGGGGGTGTCTCCCGGCTGTGGGGGTGTCCCAAACCGTGTGATGCAAGAAGAGAGGATGCTGCCCGGCTCCCGAATTCCCCCATTAACAAGGGTGATTTCTCCGAAACACCCCCCACCCCCCCCCCCGGTGACAAATCGCCCCCCCCGCCTTGTCCTGCTGTCTGTCTGTCTGTCTGTCTGTGCGACAGCTGTCCCTCCCGGGGGGCTGTCACATGCCGGGCACCCCCCCCACCCCCCCGTCACGCCGGTGCTGGCCCTGGGTGTCGCAGCCTTGCTGTTATAAACCTGAGGAGGTGGTTGTGCGGGGGGGGGGCGGGGGGTCCCACCGGTGGCACTGTCATTGCCGGGGGGGTGTCCCACAGTGGTACCGTCACTGCCCCGGTGCCCCCAGGGCTGTGTATGCCCCAGGACCCCCTCCCAGGCTCAGGTTTATAATGGGGGGGGGGGGGGGGGGCAGCAGGGAGGCTCCTCCGGGGCTTTGCTGGGGGCTGCGCTTGGCGGGGGCTGTGTGGGGACAGCAGGGACATTGTGTGTGTGTGTGTGGGGACAGCAGGGACGGTGTGTGGGGGACACAGCAGGGATGTTTTGTGGGAGGGGGACAGCAGGGACAGTGTGGGAACAGCAGGGACATTTTGTGGGGACAGCAGGGACGATTTTTGGGGGGGGGACAGCAGGGACGGGGTGTGGGGACAGCAGGGATGGGGTGTGTGGGGAGCCAGCAGGGACGGTGTGGGGGGCCAGCAGGGATGTTTTGTGGGGGGGGACAGCAGGGACGTTGGCTACCATGACTTCAGCAGGGCTGGTGGCACTGCTGTGGCACCCTCATGGGTAAGTGTCGTGGGCAGAGAGAAGCAGTGCTACGTTTATTGATAGCGATATGTTTATTGATAGCCATATATTTATTGATTTAACGAAGTTTGGTAGTAAAGCTGGGAGGGGTGGGTGACACCCCAGAAGGCCGTGCCACCATCCAGCCAGACCTGGGCAGGTGGAGAGTTGGGTGGAGAGGAACCTGATGGAGTTCAACACGGGCAAGTGTAGGGTCCTGCCCCTGGGGAGGAACAACCCCCCGCACCAGGACAGGTTGGGGCTGACCTGCTGGAGAGCAGCTCTGCAGAGAGGGACCTGGGAGTCCTGGTGGGCAACAGGTTGCCCACGAGTCAGCAATGTGCCCTGGTGGCCAAGGAGGCCATCCCCCTTTGATGCCCCAACGCAGGGGATGCCGGGGACTCACGGGGACCTTTCTGCTCTCTGTCCCCAGCTCCTGCGAAACGTCTGAGCAGGAGGCCTGACACGCCAGGTGAGTGTTGCCACCCTCCCTGCCTTCACCCCCTGCCTCATCCCCGTCATCATCACCATCATCCCTGCCTGCACCCCCATCCCCATCATCATCATCATCATCATCATCATCACCCCTGACTGCACCCCCATCCCCATCCCTATCACCATCATCATAATCATTGTCGTCATCATCATCATCCCCGCGTGCACCCCCATCCCCATTCCCATCATCATCATCATCCCTGCCTGCGCCCCCATCCCAGCCCCTCCCTGCTTGCCACCCCCATCCCCATCATCATCATCATCATCATCATCATCATCATCCCTGCCTGCACCCCCATCCCAGCCCCTCCCTGCCTGCCACCCCCATCCCCGTCATCATCATCATCATCATCATCATCATCCCTGCCTGCACCCCATCCCAGCCCCTCCCTGCCTGCACCCCCATCCCTGTCATCGTCGTCGTCATCATCATCATCCCTGCCTGCACCCCCCATCCCAATCCCCATCCCCATCATCATCACCATCATCCCTGCCTGCACCCCCATCCCCATTCCCATCATCATCATCACCATCATCATCATCATCCCTGCCTGCACCCCTATCACAGCCCCCTCCCTGCCTGCACCCCCATCTCAGCCCCCTCCCTGCCTGCACCCCTGCCCCATCCCCATCCCCATCATCATAATCATCATAATCCCTGCCTGCACCCCCATCCTAATCCCCATCCCCATCCCAATCATCATCATCCCTGACTGCACCCCCATCCCCATCATCATCATCATCCCTGACTGCACCCCCTGCCCCATCCCCATCATCCCCATCATCATCATCATCATCATCATCATCATCATCATCATCATCATCATCGTACCTGCCGGCACCCCCATCCCCATCATCATCATCCCCATCCCTGCCTGCACCCCCATCCCAGCACGCTCCGAGGTGGCTGTCCCATTGCCACCCCGCCTTGGGGACACAGGCACACGCATGCACGCACGGTTGTGTCCCCCCACCGTGTCCCCCTGCGGGGGGGGCGGGGGGTCCCCTTGGCCGACCCTTTGCTCTCCCCTTGTGCCGCAGGTTCGTCCGCCAGCGGGGCAGCCCTGGGGGACCCGCGCCAGCTCCGCACCCCGCCACCCGCCGGGGGTCCCGCCGGCTCCGCGGCCTCCGCCGGACCCTCTCGTCTCCCCCCATGGTGACCCACGGGCGACCAGGAAGGGGGGGAAATGGTAGCCAGGCCACCCACTCGACGGCGGAACGGGTCCCGGGAGCCACGGCCGGGCAGCCCACGGGGACCAGGCAGTGCCAGCCCACCCGAGCCCGCACCCTGCCTGCTTTTGGGCCGGGGGCTCTTCCTCCTCCTCCTCCTCCTCCTCCTCCCTCTATTTTTAAATCTCTTTCCTTTAAACCCACAAAGGCAGGCGGCAGCAGCCCTTCCCGTGGGATGCTCGGAACCGGCATCAGGATGCTCCCGTCCCTCCCGGGGAGGGGGTGCCCTATCCCCAGGGTCCCCATGGCAGGGTGACAAGAGCCTCTGCGTCCCTCCGCATCGGGGAGAGGGGGTGAATCCGGCCTCTGCCCGCCCCCCCCCCCCATCCCCGGCTCCAGCCTGTGCTGGAGTTGGGGGGGGGGGACACAGGGTGAGGGGTGGCAGGAGCTGCCCCCGCTCCCTGCTGCCGCCTCTCGGTGATATTAAAGGTTTTTGGGGTAACGGCGTGGAGGTGTCCAGGTCTCTGCTGGCCGCGGGGAGGGGAGGGGGTGGCGGGGCACAAGCGGGGGCTGGCGAGCCCATGGGTGATGCCACGGAGCGGGCAGCGAGCTGCCAAGCCGCTTTCCGGGGACGGAGCGGTGACACCCTGGTCTGACGGTCCCCCTCCTCTGCTGAGCCGGGATGCTGTGCCAGCACCGGATGATGGAAGGTGGCTCCGGGGGGCAAGAGTTTGCAGTCCCCCCCTCCCTAGCCTGCTCCCACCTTCCCGTGGCATCGCGGGGCTGGCGCAGGGCGCTGGATGCCACCCAGGGGAGTCCCCGGTGTCCGCCACCTTGGCCCGTGCCATGAAAACCCGTCCTGGCAGCCATCCCTGCTGGGAATGTCCTTGGAGCTCAGCCTGGGCCTGCAGGAGGTGGCCTGGTCCCTCTGCCCGGTACCCAGGGATGCAGGGATGCAGCGATGTGCGGATGCAGGCTTGCGGGGATGTGGGGGTGCAGGGATGCGGGGGTGCAGGGATGCAGGGATACAGGGACGCAGGGGTGTAGGGATGCAGAGATGCAGGAATGCGGAGATGTGAGAATGCAGGGATGTGGGGATGCAGAGGTGTGGGGATGCAGGAATGCGGGGATGCAGGAATGCGGAGATGTGGGAATGCAGGGATGCAAGAATGCAGGGATGCGGGGATGCAGGGATGCGGAGATGTGAGAATGCAGGGATGTGGGGATGCGGGGATGCAGAGATGTGGGGATGTGGAGAAGTGGGGATGCAGAGATGCAGGGGTGCAGGAATGCGGGGATGCAGGAATGTGGGGATGCGGAGGTGCGGGAATGCAGGGATGCGGGAATGCAGGGATGCAAGAATGCAGGGATGCAGAGATGTGGGGATGCAGAGATGCAGGGATGTGGAGATGTGAGAATGAAGGGATGCGGGGATGCAGGGATGCGGGAATGCAGGGATGCGGAGATGCAAGGATGCGGGGATGCAGGGGTGGGGGGATGCGGGGATGCGGAGACGTGTGGGCAGCGGTAGGCAAGGGGGTGCGACCGCAGCGCTGGGAGCATCGCTCGCCCACTGAGCTGCCTGCGGTGGCCCTGGGTGGGTGTCCCACCGCCCCCTCCTGCTGCTGAGCCCCCCGGGGGGGCCGGGCGGTGAGTCATGCGTGGGAGAGGGCTGTCAATCACCCGCAGGCACTGCCGGGGTTGCGGGTTTGCGGCGGCGGCGGCGGCGCTGGCGGCACCACCAGCAAAGCGTGGTGGAACCGCCGAGATGGAGATGGAGTGGAGACCCCCCCATGTCCCCGCCGCCTCTCAACACCAGCCCCACACAAGCCCTGGCCTCATCTGTGTGGGGCTTGGGCCCCTCGTTGCTGTGCCTGGGCGAGGACCCGGGTGTCGGGGAAGAGAGGAAAAGCTCCTGCCACCCCTGGCTCCATGGCCCCTGTCCCTTTCTGCTGCATCAGGGTGTCCCATGGGGCTGCTGGTGGCCAGGGCTCTGCAGGCAGAGCACCCTGCAGGCAGGGGAGCGGGGACCTGACACCAAACCACAGCCATGAGCCATGAAATGCCATCAGCGCTCGACTTCGTCCAGATACTCATCAACCCCCATCCATCCATCCCCATCCATCCATCCATCCATCCATCCATCCATCCATCTCCCCATCCATCCCCCTATCCATTCCACAACCCATCCATCCCTCCCTCCATCCATCCACTCACCTGTTCCTCCATCCATCCATCCATCCATCCATCCATCCATCCATCCATCCTCCCATCCATCCATCCATCCATCCATCCATCCATCCATCCCTCCCTCCATCCATCCATCTCCCCATCCATCCCCCCATCCATTCCACAACCCATCCATCCCTCCCTCCATCCATCCACTCACCTGTTCATCCATCCATCCATCCATCCATCCATCCATCCATCCATCCTCCCATCCATCCATCCATCCATCCATCCATCCATCCATCCATCCATCCATTCATCTCCCCATCCATCCACCCATCCATCTACCCACTCACTTATTCTTCCATCCCTCCCTCCACCTATCCCTCCCTCCCTCCTTCCATCCATCCCCTCATCCATCCATCAATCCATCCATCCTCTGTCCATCCATCTCCCCATACACCCCCGTATCCATTCCCTCATTCATCCTACAACCCATCCATCCCTCCCTCATCCATCCATTCATCCATCCATCCATCCATCCATCCATCCATCCATTCATCCGTCCATCCATTGTCCCCTCATCTGTACCTTCCTCTCTCCCTCCCTCCCTCCCTCCATTCATCCCTTCCTCCATCCATCCCTCCCTCCCTCCCACCACCCACCCATCCATCCATCCATCCATCCATCCATCCATCCATCCATCCCACCACCCTTCCACCCATCCCTCCCTCTATCCCTCCACCCATCCCACCACCCATCTCTCCATCCCTCCCTCCGCCCATCCATCCACCCGCCCACCCACCCCTCAGCAGCCTCCCTGTCCCTCCACTCATGCCTTTGTCCATCTGTCCTCCCCATCCTTTCCTCCCCCAGGACCCCCCCCAACCCTCTCCCTGCCCCATTCCATGACCCAGGCAAGTTCTCCTCAGCCCCCCCACCAGCCAAGCTTCCCTTAATGGCCGTTTCTGCCAGCTGGGCTTGGGTGTCCTGTAGGGCACCCATGGCTGAGCCCTTCAGCTGGGTCTGGGTCCCACCTCTTGGGGACACCCTTTGGGCAGCGAGAACCTGCAGGATTCCTCGGAGACACGTTGGTGGCGGAGATGGTGGTAGCAGAGGAGGTGACAGGGTGTCCCTGCGGAAGCCTGGCCCTGAGTGGGTGCGTGTCACACCGTGTTTGCCCCAGCATTTGGTGTCTGCGCCTGGGCTTGAGGGCCAGGACGCGTGATCAGTGCGGGCAATGTGTGCTCGGTGCATGTAATGCGCTCAGTGCACGCAACACGTGCTCAGTGCATGCAACATGTGATCAGTGCATGCAGCACATGATCAGTGCATGCAACATGTGCTCAGTGCATGCAACACATGCTCAGTGCATGTAACAAGTGATCAGTGCATGCAACACGTGCTCAGTGCACGCAACACGTGCTCAGTGCATGCAGTGTGATCAGTGCATGTAACACGTGCTCAGTGCATGCAACATGTGATCAGTGCATGGAGCACATGCTCAGTGCATGCAACACATGCTCTGTGCATGCAACACTCTCAGTGCATGTAACAGGTGATCAGTGCATGCAACACGTGCTCAGTGCATGTAATGTGCTCAGTGTATGCAACACGTGATCAGTGCATGCAGCACATGCTCAGTGCATGTAATATGTGATCAGTGCATGCAACACGTGCTCAATGCACGCAACACGTGCTCAGTGCATGCAGTGTGATCAGTGCATGTAATACGTGCTCAGTGCATGCAACATGTGATCAGTGCATGGAGCACATGCTCACTGCATTTAACATGTGCTCAGTGTATGCAATGTGATCAGTGCACGTAATACGTGCTCAGTGCATGCAACACGTGCTCAGTGCATGCAATGTGATCAGTGCATGTAATACGTGCTCAGTGCACGCAACACGTGCTCAGTGCATGCAACATGGGATTGCTGCATGTAACATGCTCAGTGCATGCAACACATGCTCAGTCCATGCATGTGATCAGTGCATGCAGCACATGCTCAGTGCATACAACATGTGATCAGTGCATGTAATGCGCTCAGTGCATGCAACATGCTCAGTGCATGCAACACATGATCAGTGCATGTAACACGTGCTCAGTGCATGCAACACATGCTCCGTGCGTGCAACATGCTCGGTGCATTTAACACGTGCTCAGTGCATGCAACATGATCAGTGCATGTAATATGTGCTCAGTGCGTGTAACGTGATCAGTGCATGCAGCACATGCTCAGTGCGTGTAACGTGCTCAGTGCATGCAACGCGTGCTCAGTGTCTGTAACACATGTTCAGTGTGTGCAACACACGCTCTGTGCACGTATCACGTGCTCAGCATCTGCATCTTTGCCCCTGCCCTGAGTGTCTGCACCAGGTGCTGGTGCTGCACGTGTTTTCCGCCTGTGACGTGCCGGCTGCCTGCACATGCTTGTGCCCCCTGAGTGTGCGCGCACACACGTGTCCTTGTCCTTTGCGTGTGCGTTTAGCGCTGGCTGACCCAGGCCGGGTGCCTGCGGCGGTGCCCTCGGCGCCGGGGCTGCGTGCGGCAGGGGAGGCAGCGGCGCAGCCCCCCGGGGAAGGGGAGCAGCCCCCATCCCCGCAGCCCCTCGGGGTTGGTCCCGTCCCTCCCAGGGCAATTCAGGCTCCGGGGCAGCGCCGCAGAAAACGCTCCCATCCCTGAGCCACCTCCATGTCCCGCGCTGGGGACGCTGCCACTGTGGGTGCCTGCGGTTCCCACGGCGTCCTGCATCCCCCGGGCATGAGATTCAGGGTTCCCTTCGCCTCCATCCTTCTCCCTTGGGGATGGGATGGATGGGGAGCTCCCGATGGACCATCCGAGGGCAGCTGGGGACCTAAAGTCCCCCAGCCCACGGAGGGAGCGGGGCGCTTTGCAGCAGCTGCCCCACAGCTGCGCCGAGCTGGTGCGTGCTCAGCTGCAGCCCGGCGATGGGAGGAAGGCCAGCCAAGAGCCTGTCTCTCCGGAGCGGGATGGATGGAGCCTACCTACACCTCCCCTCTATATATAGCCCTGCGGAGGCGAACGCCATGTGATACCTCGCCCAGCCGAGTGATTAATTGCGGAGTCATTTACAAACAGCTTCATAAATTCCCCGCCATCGCCGGTGGTTTGGCACGTGAGGGTGATTTCTAGCCCCTCCGCAGCCGCCGGCTGGTACCCAGCTGCCTCTTCCCAGGGTGCGGGAGGCCTCGGTACGTGGCAGAGCCGGCAGCATCCCTGCCCGTGGTCCGGCGGTGGCAGGAGCATCCCTGAGCTCGCGTGCCGAACAGATGGATTAGGGAAACGCCAGGGAAGAGTCGCCGCTGAGGTGGCACGAAGCAGCCGCCGGGAGCTTGTGTGCCACCAAGGGCCATGCTCAGGGGGCTCGGAGCCACCCCCCGGCTTTCCCGTGCCTCAGTTTCCCTCTCTGCCCTTTCCTCATCCCTTTGCAGAGGGAGAGACTGAGGCAGGGGGCAGCCCCGTGGTTTGCAGAGCGTGTAAAAGGCACCGCTGCGGGGCTGTTTTAACCCAGCGTTTGCTTTGCGGAGCCATGTCCCCCGCTCCCCGCGGCTCCCCGGGGTTCGGCGCCCCGGGCCAGCCCGGTCCCTCCTCAAACAGCCCCAGCCGCCTCCCCCGGGCCCCGGGCTGGACGGTGGGTGGGATGCAGGGCTGCACCCGAGTGTGTTACAGGCACACGCTGCCTGACATGGGCGCTGCCTGCTCGGGGTGCCGCCATTCCTGAGGTGACACCAATGCTGGGGTGCTACCCGCCAGGGGTGCTGCCATTCCTGGGTGCTGCCATCCCTGGGGTGATGCCCATCCAGGGGTGCTGCCTGCTCTGGGTGCTGCCCTTCCTGGGGTGCCATGATTCCTGAGGTGCTGCCTGCCCATGATGCTGCTTGTCTGGGGTTGCTGCCTATCCTGGGTGCTGCCATTCCTGGGGTGCTGCCATTCCTGGGGTGCTGCCTGCCCTGGGTGCTACCTCGTCTGAGTCCTGTCTGCCAGGGATGCTGCCATTCCTGGGTGCTGCTATTCTTGGGGTGCCATAAATCCTGGGGTGCTGCCCGTCCAGGGGTGCTGCCTACCCTGGGTGCTGCCATTCCTGGGGTGCTGCCATTCCTGGGGTGCTGCCTACCCGCCATGCTGCCTGCCCGGGATGTTGTCTGCTTGGGGTGCTGCCATTCCTGGGTGCTGCCTGCCAGAAGTGCTGCCTGTCCAGGGGTGCTGCCATTCCTGTGTGTTGCTATTCCTGGGGTGCCATAATTCCTGGGGTGCTGCCTGCCTGCAATGCTGCCTGGTCCGGGTGCTGCCATTCCCGGGGCGCTGCCATTCCTGGGGTTCTGTCTGTCCATGGGTGCTGCCATTCCTGGGTGCCACCATTCCTGGGGTGCTGCCTGTCTATGGGTGCTGCCATTCCTGGGGTGCTGCTGGTCCAGGGGTGCTGCCTGCCCACGATGTTGCCTGTCTGGGGGTGCTGCCTACCCTGGGTGCTGACATTCCTGGGGTGCTGCCTGTCCAGGGGTGCCGCCTACCCACCATGCTGCCTGCCCTGCATGTTGGCTGCTCTGGGTGCCACCATTCCTGGGGTGCTGCCTGCCAGAGGTGCTGCCATTCCTGGGGTGCTGCCATCCCTGGGGTGATACTCGCCCAGGGGTGCCACCACTCCTGGGGTGCTGCCTGCCCGGGGGTACTGCCTACCCTGGGTGCTGCCATTCCTGAGGCGCTGCCATTCCTGGGGTGCCATAATTCCTGTTCTGGGTGCTGCCTGCCCGGGTTGCTGCCATTCCTGGGGTGCCGTAATTCCTGGGATGCTGCCATTCCTGGGATGCTGCCATTCCTGGGGTGCTGCCGTTCCAGGGGTGCTGCCTGTCCGTGGATGCTGCCTGCTCTGGGTGCCGCCATTCCTGGGGTACCACAATTCCTGGAGTGTCACCATTCCTGGTGTGCTGCCTGCTCTAGGTGCCGCCATTCCTGGGGTGCCGCCATTCCTGGGGTGCCACCATTCCTGGGGTGCTGCCTGCGGCGGCTCCTGCCTCCCCAGTCCCTCCTGGGAAATCCCTGCGACCCCCCCCCCAACCCCCCCCACGTCGAGAAACCGCTTGGTGCACCCAGAAAAGAGCCATTGCCTCTTGGGGGGGGGTGTGTGTGTGTCACCCCCCCCCGTTCACCCTCCCCATCTCAGGTCCCCAAAGGGGAATGGGGCCATGCTGGCAGCCCGGCGTGATGCTGTGACCGCCCCATGGCACGGGGTGTCCCCGTGGTCCCCCCCAAGCCGTGCCCCCCTACCCCGCGTCCCGCCGAGCGGCTGCTCTTGACCCCCCCGCGCTCCCCCCCCCCCCCATGGTAATGAACTCAGCAGATTATCAGCTCCCAGATTTAATAGAGGCGCAGCCACACTCCAGCAGACTTTAAAACAGTCATTATTTCATCAGCAGCCCCATTAAACTGTCACTGGCTTTTTTTCAGGCTCTCTCGCATTTCCCCCCCCCCCCCTTTTCTTTCCCTCCCCCTTTTTTCCTTTTCCCCATGCCTGTATTTTTATTTTTTTTTTTTTAATGGGAGCGTGGGGCTGCCTCCCCCCTCGGCATGAGGTGACCAGGGATGGAGGGTGACAACCTCCCTCCCTCCGCTCTCAGTTTACCCATCCATAAAATGGGCTCAAGATGGGGAAGGATTTGGTGAAACTTGCTGAAAATACAACCACTCTCGACCCGGCAGGGGGGAGCGGTCCAGGGCCCACCCGGCACCTCTGCTCGCTTCCAGCCCGGCCAGAGAGTTAGGAAGGGGGTCTCTATGGTGGGGAAGGGGTCTCGATGGTGGGGAAGGGGGTCTGAATGGTGGGGAAAGGGGCCTCGATGGTGGGGAATGGGGGCCTCGATGGTGGGAAATGGGGTTTTCATGGTGGGAAAGGGGCCTCAATGGTGGGGAAGGGGGTCTCGATTATGTGGGAGGGGGCTCGATGGTGAGGAAGGGGGTCTGGATGGTGGGGAAGGGGGCTCGATGGTGGGGAATGGGGTCTTGATGGTGGGGAAGGTGGTCTCAGTGGTGGGGAAGGAGGTCTTGATGGTGGGGAAGGGGGTCTCGATGGTGGGGAATGGGGTCTTGATGGTGGGGAAGGTGGTCTCAATGGTGGGGAAGGAGGTCTTGATGGTGGGGAAAGGGGTCTCGATGGTGGGGAATGGGGTCTTGATGGTGGGGAAGGAGGTCTTGATGGTGGGGAAGGGGGTCTTGATGGTGAGGAAGGGGGTCTTGATGGTGGGGAAGGGGGCTCGATGGTGAGGAAGGGGGTCTTGATGGTGGGGAAGGGGGTCTTGATGGTGGGGAGGGGGGCCTCGATGGTGGGGAATGGGGTCTTGATGGTGGGGAAGGAGGTCTTGATGGTGGGGAAGGGGGTCTTGATGGTGGGGAGGGGGGCCTCGATGGTGGGGAAGGAGGTCTTGATGGTGGGGAAGGGGTTCCCAATAAAGGGAAAGGGGGTCTGGATGGTGGGGAAGGGGAAAAAGAGCCGCCTGGAGGGTGTTAAGAGTATAAATCGATGGGGCAGGGGAAGGACCCCGCTGCTTGAAGGCTTTTATCCATCCCCGTACTCCCCCCCCAGCTCCCCTCCTCCCTCCCCAGCAGCCGCCCACTCGCCGCTCCCGGCTTAATAGGAAAAATAAAGGAAATTTAAATAACTAAATAAACGTCGTGCAGATGTGGGGGAGAAGGGGGCGGAGAGGCGGGTTGTGCCTGGGGGTGCCGGGGTCCAGCAGGATTGGGGCCGGGGGGGGGATCCACCTCTCCCGACTCCTGTGGGATGCTGGTGGTGCCGGGGGGGCTCGGTGGCGGGTGCGGGTGATGGGTGTCGGGGTGCGGGCACCCTGGGGTGGTGGAGAAGGGGGTATTAGGGTTGGGGGGCGGGAGGGTGCCCTTGGCTTGGCATGGCCAGAACTGGGACCCCGGCTCCTCATCCCACCCTGGGACCGGTTTTGGTGGCGCTGGCAGCGAGGAGGAGCTGGGCTTGTCCTTCTCCATTAAGCCCACGTCAATTTGGATTTATTTAAAAATAACGGAGTTTTCCATCTCTCTGCGAACATTGCCTCCCTCCCCGCCATCATGTGCCAGGCTCGTCAGCCCGGAGACATCCCTGCTCCATCCCGCTCTGGGCTGGGGCAGGGAGCTGGGACCAGCGGTGAGGGAGCAGGATGGGATGCCCAGGGACAGGGGTGCAGTGTGGGATGTACGGATATAGGGCTACCAAGATGCTGAGGGGACTGGAACAGCTCTCTGATGAAGAAAGGCTGAGGGACTTGGGTCTCTTTGGTCTGGAAAAAAGACGGCTGAGGGGGGATCTTATCAACGCTTAGAAATACTGAAAGGGGGGGTGTCAGGAGGATGGGGCCAGGCTCTTTTCGGTGGTGCCCAGCAACAGGACAAGAGGTAACGGGCACAAACTTGAGCATAGGAAGTTCCACCTAAACATGAGGAGGAACTTCTTTCCTGTGAGGGTGGCAGAGCCCTGGCACAGGCTGCCCAGAGAGGTGGTGGAGTCTCCGTCTCTGGAGACATTCCAAACCCGCCTGGACGCGTTCCTGTGCAACCTGCTCTGGGTGACCCTGCTCTGGCAGGGGGTTGGACTGGAGGGTCTCCAGAGGTCCCTTCCAACCCGACCATTCTGTGATTCTGTGAATCATGGAATTGTAGGATAATTTCGGTGGGAAGGGACATTTAAAGCCCACCCAGTGCCACCCCCTGCCCTGGGCAGGGACACCTCCCACCAGCCCAGCTTGCTCCAAGCCCCGGCCAACCTGGCCTTGAACCCCTCCAGGGATGGGGCAGCCACAGCTTCTCTGGGCAACCTGGGCCAGGGGCTCACCGCCCTCACAGCCAAGAATTTCTGCCCGAGATCTCAGCTCAATCTCCCCTCTTGCAGTGGAAACCCCTTCCCCCTCGTCCCATGGCTCCCCTCCCTCATCCAGAGTCCCTCCCCAGCTTTGCTGGAGCCCCTTGAGGGACTGGAAGGGGCTCCAAGGTCTCCGCGGAGCCTTCTCTTCTCCAGGCTGAACCCCCCCAACTCTCTCAGCCCGTCCTCCCAGCAGAGGGGCTCCAGCCCTCCCAGCATCTCCGGGGCCTCCTGTGGCCCCGCTCCAACAGCTCCATGTCTTTCCACAACTCTGGAGCTGGAGGCAGCACTGCAGCGGGGGGAGGTTGTCACCTGGAGCCCTGGGATGTGACAACCACAAAGCCCGGCCCTTCTCCTAGGGCTTGGAGCAGGGATGTGGAATGCATCCTTTGGGCTGGACATGCACCCCCAGCTCCACCTCTGCCCCCAGGGTTTATTGCCATGGGGTTTCACATCCCCCAGCAAGCGGTGGCTCGGGGACAGGCTGTGCCACCATGGCTGCGAAGCCACGCGGCGTCGTTCCCTCCCCAGAGGGACAGGGATGTCGGTCAGGTCCCTTGGGATGCCCAGCAGCATCTCCCCAGCCAGGTACCAACCCCTGGGGTCTGGGCATTGGGGTTGGCACCCCATGCCAGGACGGAGGGCGACGGATTTTGCTGAGCACCGCGGCAACAGGTACCGGAGCGGTGAAGGCTTGTCACCGGCGGGATCGTGGGGACACACAACGTGGCACATGGGGCTGGCAAGCTGCCGCCCCAGCAGTCGGCTGCCAGGTAGCCATGACAACCTCCCGGCGGGATGCTGCGCCGATAAATAGCCAATTTAAAGTGATTCTCTTCAAAGAGCTGCTTTTTTTCTTTTTTTTTTTTTTTTTTTTTTTTTATATATGTGTGCGTGTGAGCAAGTCCCACCGGCTTTTAAGGTTTTCCTGCGTTTTGTATTTTTTTTTCGTCCTTTTTTTTTTTTTTTCTTCTATGCTGCATCCGAGGTCTGGCCGCTGCCGTGTGACGGAGGCTCGCCACAATTCTTCGTGTTAAATGCCACAAAGCGGATTTATCCGGGTGGCAGCAAGTATGGAATGAGCTTGGCAGGGGGGTGTGTGTGTGGGGGGGTTGTGTCTGCAGAGCTGCTCTCCAGCAGGTCAGCCCCAACCTGTCCTGGTGCGGGGGGTTGTTCCTCCCCAGGGGCAGGACCCTACACTTGCCCGTGTTGAACTCCATCGGGTTCCTCTCCACCCAACTCTCCACCTGCCCAGGTCTGGCTGGATGGTGGCACGGCCTTCTGGGGTGTCACACCCACATCATCTCAGCTCTGTTGGGGTGCAGGTCACCAGGACACCCCTTCCCAGGAGCGCAGAGCCCCGTCCTGCTCCTCCTGTGTCCCCACTTCTCCTGTGTCCCCACTCCCTGCCCTGTCCCCTGTCCCCACCCTCACCTGCACCCCACCCTGGGGATGGGGAGGTGTTGGGTAGAGATGAAAAGCCCCTCCCCCCCCCCATCACCCCCAAACCGGGGGAGGGACCCCTCCCTCTGGGTGATGGGTGGGTGGACAGCGAGGATTTGGGACCTCTGGGCTCCGCTCGCACCCCGGTGCCACCCCAGAACTGGATACCCCCCACGACAGGCATCGATATGAGAGCTGGGAGGGGGCTGGGGGTGCCAAGAAGGATCTCCAAAACCTCGACAGCTTCAGGGTGGGGAACGGGGGGAGGGGGACAGAGCTGGGGCCCGGGGGATGGTGGGGGGCTACGGGGATGGTGCCTGGCAGAGCCCCGGGAGGGGCCTGGGGGCACCCTGAGATCACCCTGAGGATTCCTGAGGATTCCCACAGCCAGGATGGGTCTCTCCAGGCCTGATCCTGCTCCAATGCTTGTTTCCCACTGCCTGTGTGACGGGTGTCAGCCCCCCCGGCACAAACCGGGGACGGATGCTGCCACCTGGGATGGATGCTGTCACCTGGGACAGATGCTGCGACCCGGGATGGATGCTGTCATCTGGGATGGATGCTGTCACCCGGGATGGATGCTGTCACCTGGGACAGATGCTGCGACCCGGGATGGATGCTGTCATCTGGGATGGATGCTGTCACCCGGGATGGATGCTGCCACCTGGGACAGATGCTGTCATCTGGGATGGATGCTGCCACCTGGGTTGGAAGCAGTCACCTGGGAAGGATGTTGCCACCCCAGATGGATGCTGCCACCCGGGATGGATGCTGCCACCTGGGATGGATGCTGTCAACCTGGATGGATGCTGTCACCTGGGTCATCGCCACCACGGGGATTTTGCTCCAGACGTTGCTCCTGGGGACACGTCAGAGCATGAGAGGTGGGACGCGTTTGCTGGGAGATGCAAATAGAGGTTGGAAAGGGGGGGGCAGAGGGTCCCCACGGCCCCTCGCCGGCCACGAGCGCCTTGTCGCCGCAGGTCAGTGCTGGGCAAGGGCACCCGTGTGACGTCCTCGGCGCGATGGCGCTGGCGGGTGCCCGTCCCCTCGCCTCACCCCAGCTGACGGATGCGACCTGGCAGGGGAAGCCGGCGGTGGCTTGGGGGCAGGTTCCATGACAAGGGCTGGATGTGGCCCCGGGCCCCGGGACCAGCCGCCCTCCTGCTGCCCCTGTCACCCATGGGGAGCTGCGGGGGGGGGCTGCTGGCACCCGTCCGCAGCCTGCAACGGGGTGAAGCCATCCTGGAGAAGGCGGATGACCTGGAACCATCCTTCTCCTTCTCCTTCTCCTTCTCCTCCTCCTCCTCCTCCTCCTCCTCCTCCTCCTCCTCCTTCCCCTTCCCTTTCCCATTCCCCTTCCCCTTCCCCTTCTTTTTTCCCCTTCCCGTTTTTTTTCCCCCTTTCCCTTCCCCTTCCCCTTCCTTCCCCTTTCTTTCCCCTTTCCCTTTCCCTTTCCCTTTCCCTTCCATCTCTCCCCTTCCCCTTCTTTCCCCTTCTTTCCCCTTTCTTTCCTTTTCTTTCCCTTTCTTTCCCCTTCCCCTTCCCCTTCCCCTTCCCCTTCCCCTTCCCCTTCCCCTTCCCCTTCCATCTCTCACCTTCCCCTTCTTTCCCCTTCTTTCCCTTTTCTTTCCTTTTCTTTCCCTTTCTTTCCCCTTTCTTTCCCCTTTCCCTTTCCCTTTCCCTTTCCCTTTCCCTTTCCCTTTCCCTTTCCCATCTCTCCCCTTCCCCTTCTTTCCCCTTCTTTCCCCTTCTTTCCCCTTCTTTCCCTTCCCCTTCCCCTTCCCCTTCCCCTTCCCCTTCCCCTTCCCCTTCCCCTTCCCCTTCCCCTTCCATCTCTCCCCTTCCCCTTCTTTCCCCTTCTTTCTCTTTTCTTTCCTTTTCTTTCCCTTTCTTTCCCCTTTCTTTCCCCTTTCCCTTTCCCTTTCCCTTTCCCTTTCCCTTTTCCATCTCTCCCCTTCCCCTTCTTTCCCCTTCTTTCCCTTCCCCTTCCCCTTCCCCTTCCCTCTCCAATCCCCTTCCCCACACCCAGGGAAGCTCCATGTCCCCTTGAGGCCACCCAAGCCCCTTCCTGGGGCGTTTGGGTCCCCTCATCCCCGGCTGGACCCTGTCCCCGCGGCTGGGGGCAGCCCCCAGGCCACAACCCAGCCCCACAGCCCCATCCCGGCCAGCGGCAACAACCGGGAGCTGGCCCGGGGCAGGCGGTGGCCACCGCCACGGCAGTCCTGGGTGGTCAAGGGAGCGCGGCCATCTGCTCCCATTTCTCCTCTGGGGAACGGAACGCCAGCAAAAATTGGGCAAAACCATATAAAATAAAGGTGGGGGGTTTGCCAGGGGGTGTTGGGAGGGGAACGGGCTGCTGGCCGTGACCGGGACACCCATCGGAACCCCCCCACCATTCCAGGCCAGGTTGGAGGGGGCTTGGAGCAAGCTGGGCTGGTGGGAGGTGTCCCTGGCCAGGGCAGCGGTGGGGGGGGACTGGGTGGCCTTTGAAGGTCCCTTCAACCCAAACCATTCCATGACTCCACGATTCTGTGATCCTCCCACCATCCCCGACGTCTCCCTCCCTACCCCACCTTTCATTTCCTTCCCCTAATCTGCTCGGAGCATCTTCTCATCAGCCGCTCCCCCCATCCCACCCCCCAGCCTCCAGCTGCCCCCTGCCGATGGGGCAGGGGGTGCCGAGACCCCCCCAAGCACACCCCCACCCCCCCTTCCTCTTTGCTCCAACTTGTTTTTGGGGAAAGCAACCGGCTCCGGCATGGGATGGGGCGGGAGAACATCCCACCGCGGGGACCGGGGTGCTGCACCCCCCCCAGCCCCCAAAACAACCTCCAAACAGCTCCCCAGGACCCCCATCTCTACCCAAAAATACCGGGGGGGTGGGGGGGGGTGGATTTTCCCTGCTCTGCCCACGCCACGGCAGAGCTGTTGTACCTGTGGATGCGGGAAATCATTTTCCCGATCATTCAGGATTTTTTTTCTTTTTTTTTTTTCCTTTTTTTTTTTTTCTTTTTTTTTTTTCCCCGAGAACAGCTTGTACCGACCTTGCGATAAAAAAACCAAGGCTCCGGGTTCCTCTGGGTGTTGTTTTCTGTTCTTTTGCTGTTCCCAGGATAAACGTCAATGAAAATGGAAAAGCTTTTCGCCATTTCGCCGTTTTTCTTGCCTCCCTGAAAGACTCCTCGGGTTTTCGAGACCGTGCCGGGGAAAACGGTGGAAAAAATCAGAGCGGGGGTGTGGGGGGGGGAGAACCCAAAACCCTCGACTGGTTGAAATTGAAATTTCTTGCAGAGGTTTCTACAGGTGCGACAGGACCGGTGCTTCTTTTGGTGGGAATACTGGGAAGACTGGGCACGTCCCGTAGGGCTGGGCCACGCCGGGCTTGAAAAAAGCCCTGGGGCTTCCCCAAATTCCTCCTGCTCGCCCGGGCTGGGGCTCAGGGCATGGAAAAGAGGATGTTGGGGGATGCGCTGGGGGCTGGGGGGGTTTGTCCCCAGGCTCACCGGAGCGCGCTGGAAGCTTGCAGGGAGGATGGATTTCGGCGCAGGGGCAAATGCCAGGGATGCAAAATGAGCCGGTGCCAAGCCCTGTGCGCTGGTGTCCTGCCCGCGGGGACTGTCCCTTGTCCCCAGCACCCCCCGCACCCACAGCAGATGCCCTGACACCATCAGGGTGTCAATGACAGGGACAGTGGGAGCGAGGGCGCCCTCAGCGAGGTTGTGGGTGACACCAAGCCGAGCGGTGTGGTGACACGCCTGAGGGCTGGGATGCCATCCAGAGGGACCTGGAGGGGTGGAACCACATGAACCTCATGGGGTTCAACCAGCCCAAGTGCAGGGTCCTGCACCCGGGTGAGGGCACCCCCCAGTCCCAGCCACAGGCTGGGAGAAGAGAAGGCTCCATGGAGACCTTGGAGCCCCTTCCAGTCCCTCAAGGGGCTCCAGGAAAGCTGGGGAGGGACTCTGGATGAGGGAGGGGAGCCATGGGACGAGGGGGAAGGGGTTTCCACTGCAAGAGGGGAGACTGAGCTGAGATCTGAGGCAGAAATTCTTGGCTGTGAGGGCGATGAGCCCCTGGCCCAGGTTGCCCAGAGAAGCTGTGGCTGCCCCATCCCTGGAGGGGTTCAAGGCCAGGTTGGCCGGGGCTTGGAGCAAGCTGGGCTGGTGGGAGGTGTCCCTGCCCAGGGCAGGGGGTGGCACTGGGTGGCCTTTAAGGTCCCTTCCCACCCAAACCATGCCCTGATTCTATTCTGGATGCATGCAGTGGGATGCTTGAGAGTCATCCATAAGGAAATCCCGGAATCAGGAAAGCGAAGCGTGGCTCGGTCGCTGGGATTATCCCCGGCTGCTGGGTTGAGCTGCTGGGGTATCTCTGGAGGAAGCAACTCTTGCTTGCACAGCAAGGGAGCAAATTGCTCCCTGGAAGCCCGCAGCTCCGAGCGCGGGGCGGCAGCGACGCCGAGCCCTTTTGTTGGGAAAGTATCTGCCGAGCAAATTGCTTTGTATCAGCAAATACATCTACATTAGCGGTGGAATTGGTATCCTGCACAATGAGCGCTCGAGGACAATGCGCGGCTATTCAGAGCTCACAAAATATTCAATCCTGTAGCTAAGGAGGCTCCGCGGAAGTCAAAAGCAAGGCTTGTTTCGTATTCACGCCGCCAATATTGGTATGAGGGCACGTAACCGGAACGATGCCTTTGAAACGCCGGCAGCGCTTCGTCTTCCTGACAATAAATAAAGATACTCGGCTCCTGTCAGCACCGAGAGCGGGGATCACCATGAATGCTTGTCAAAAGGGTGTTTGCTGCATCTAACGCAGAATCGTGCGGAGAAACAGGAGGGATTTGTAGGAAAGGCCGTGCCGGACCCTCCCGGGACCCTCTTCCTCCTCAGGGTGAGGTGCACCCTTTGCTTGCACCTGGAGAAGGTTTCTTGGTGGATCTTGCTGGCCATCACCAGGGCCTTGCTCCTCCACCAGGTCTAACATCTGGGTCTACCCTTGGGGTGCCCACCCCATGGGGCTCCGTCAGCCAGGCTCAGCACCAGCTCCATGGGGGTCTGAGCCCCACGGGACCTGGGTGGGCGCAGGGCAGCATGTGAAGGAGTTGGAGGTGGCCTCGGCACTGGAGGAGGTTGTTGGAGGGCTTGGAGGGCTCCTCAGGTTTTGGAGGGCTTGGAGGGTGCTGTGTTCCAAATGACGGGGTCCTAACGTGGGCTGTGAGCAACCCACAGAGCAGCTCAGGTGGGTGTCCACAGCCAGCACAGTTGTTCACACCGGTGTACAGAGGAACCTTTCCGTGCTTGAGCAGTGGAAGAGGTGGCCCAAAGAGGTCATGTGGCCTCCATCCTTGGAGCTGGATCAGATGAAGCCCTGGCCTGACCCACCTTTGAGCAGAAGGTTGGACCAGAGATCTGAAATCCCTGCCCTGCAGCAACACCACTGTACCAGGGGCATCATGGGCATGGGAGGGGACAGGCCACCACAGCCAGTCCCCGCACCACATCTCACAGGCACAGCCCTCCTGCTCGCCGCGTGTTTGAGGGGTCACCCAGCGATGTCCACCCAGGGAAGTCCATCCAGCGATGCCCACCAGTGATGTCTACCCAGTGATACCAACCCAGTGATGTTCACCAGCGATGTCCATGCATCAATGCTCACCAGAGGTGCCCACCAGCGATGTCCACCAGCAATCCTCACCCAACCATGCCTAGCCAGTGATGCCCACCAGTGATGTCCACCCAGCGAAGTGCCCTCCAGGGACACCCACCCAGCAATGTCCACCCAGTGATGTCCTCCAGTGATGCCCACCAAGGACGCCCACCTAGCAATGTCCACCCAGTGATGTCCTCCAGTGATGCTCACCAGCGATGCCCACCAGCGATGTCCACCCAATGATGCTCACCCAGTGTTGTCCACCAGTAATCTCCACCCAGCGATGCTCACCCAGTGTTGTCCACCAGTAATCTCCACCCAGCGATGCCCACCAGCAATGCCCACCCAGCGCCTGGACTCCTTATGCCTGTGGCACTTCGTGTTTCCTCTAGGAGGGCAGGAACCCAGGGATGCCCGCGCACACCAAGGGGGTTGTTGTAGAAACCCTTGCCTTCCTCAAACGGCAGGTTCTTGGGGCAGCGCGGGTTGGTGGGTGGTGGACCAGCACAATCTGAAGGGAGCAGGTAGAGACCAGCTGCTTTGGTGGAGAAGTGGCTGCCCACAAAGTGCAGCACTAGGAGGAAGAGAAGCTTTGATGGGCGCAGAGGTGGTGCCGGAGACGGCTGGGTGTCTCCATCATGATGATGGGGAGCTGCAGCAGAGGGAGAGATCTCTTTGCCTGAGGCTGGTGGAGCAACCTGCTGAGGAACCTCCTCAAGATACAGCATGAAAGCCAAAGCTTGGTGCTTCAGGTTCCTCTGCCTTTGGCATCTCCAAACCAGCTGTTCATTTTCATGGCATCCACCCAGAGGTGACAACCACTTGACATCTCTGCGATGTCCCTCACCCTGGGTGGGATCCTGTAGGCGTTGGTTGCTCATGAAACCAAGTCAGAAATCCCCCGAGTCCTCAAGGCGCCACTCCAGCCCTCCTGGGTGCTGCCAAGGAAGAGCAAGCAGGGATTTATCTGGGAAAAAAACAAAACAAAACCAAACCCAACACAAAACTGAGCACTTTTAATGAAATGCATCAAAATAATTCAGAAGCAGCGGAAGCGTTCCATCAGGCTGTTTAAATTTCTCAGCATTTGTGAAACTCCCGGGGCTGCGCACGCTGAAAGGAGGAACCGCATCTGCCAGTGACAGCCCGAGCGCCCGCGCTGCCATTGGCAGAAGGACTCTCAGAAGCTGCTTGGATACGGGGCTGGGTTTTCTCTTGAGGAGAAAATAGTACAGATGGATGTGGAACAGAGAAAAAACCACCTCTTTTGAACATTTGGATAGGGGAGAGAGCCAGGCATGACAGAAGGACCCACAGGGGGTTGAGAGCAGGCTGGATGCTGGGAATATGCAGATGTGGTGGCCCTTGCCTCGCATCTGGGGATGGATGGTTCCTTCTGGTGGGTCTTGGACCTGGGTCACAGAATCCCAGGTGGGAAGGGACCTCAAGGATCACCTGGTCCAACCTTTCTCAGCACGAGCACGGTCTAGACAAGACGGCCCAGCGCTCTGTCCAGCCAGATCTTAAAAGCGGCCAATGTTGGGGAGTCCACTGCTTCCCTGTGGAGATGATTCCAAGATCTGCTCTGATCTTCTCAGCTGCTTCATGCTGGGGACCGCTGCCAGGCAAAAATGCCTTTTGGGAATATGAGAGGCTGGGAAAAACAATCACAGGAACCAGTGTTTTCTGGGAAAGAGGGGACTCCCCGTAGATGTCTTCATGCCGCGATGATGTGGAAAGGTGGTTCCATCACACGGGGGTTCACGTGGCTCATACGCAGCACCCGCCTTGCTCCCCACGCACATCACAGCCGCTGCAGGGCGTAGGGACCGGTTCAGCCCCATGGCACCCCTGTGGGTCCCCGGGCACATCCCCTGCACCGTGGACTCGAGGTCAGCCTGGGGTCTTGGGCTCTAGAAAGTCTGCAAGAAGCAACAGCAGAAAGCAAGGTAGCGCCGGTCCTCCTGTGCCATCCACACCTCCGCCGGAGCCCAGAGACTGGGAAAGGTGGAAAGTCTGGACGCATTTGAGTCCTGTGTCCAGCTCAGGAGTCCTCAGCACAGGAGAGACATGGAGATGTTGGAGCGGGGCCAGAGGAGGCCACGGAGATGCTGGGTGGGCTGTAGCCCCTCTACTGGAAGGAAATCCCAGTGGGGAAAGCCCCCCTGGATCCTGGGGGAAAAGGGCAGGTTGAGCACGTTGTCACCATATGGTTGCACTTAGCGTTGGTATCAATCATAGAATCCCTGAATCACAGAACGGTTTGGGTGGGAAGGGACCTTGAAATCCCACCCAGTGCCACCCCCTGCCCTGGGCAGGGACACCTCCCACCAGCCCAGCTTGCTCCAAGCCCCGGCCAACCTGGCCTTGAACCCCTCCAGGGATGGGGCAGCCACAGCTTCTCTGGGCAACCTGGGCCAGGGGCTCACCGCCCTCACAGCCAAGAATTTCTGCCCGAGATCTCAGCTCAATCTCCCCTCCTGCAGTGGAAACCCCTTCCCCCTCGTCCCATGGCTCCCCTCCCTCATCCAGAGTCCCTCCCCAGCTTTCCTGGAGCCCCTTGAGGGACTGGAAGGGGCTCCAAGGTCTCCGCGGAGCCTTCTCTTCTCCAGGCTGAACCCCCCAATTCTCTCAGCCCGTCCTCCCAGCAGAGGGGCTCCAGCCCTCCCAGCATCTCCAGGGCCTCCTCTGGCCCCGCTCCGGCAGCTCCGTGTCTCTCCTGTGCTGAGGACTCCAGAGCTGGACGCAGTACTCCAGGCAGTGTCATTGTGTACATGAAAACGCTGACCTTAAGCCATGTGAACTTGCGGCATCCACCACATCCTGGGGCAAAAAGTTCTGCTCCTCACCTTCACCTGCGGGATGACCTCCTCCCGCTCTTTGTTCAGGACCTGGTTCCTGTTAGCTTCGTCTGATGTCTCTGGTGCTTGTGTTGGAAGGACCTGAAGTGCTTACATATCTTTAAAAGTCCAGGCTGCTCTCGCTCCTGCTTTGCACCCTCCTCTCGTGCCAAGAGATAGGGGGTTTCCTGGCTGGCAGAGCCTTCTCTGACCCTGATTCAGCACAGGATGGCCGTCCTTCCCCAGGGTCCCTCCTGGGAGAGCAGCTCCAGGGCCCTGGGTCTTCTGCTGTAACTGGAGACTAACCCCAGGGCTGGCACTGCAGCAACTTGTGCCCTTCTCTGGCCACTCTCTGCCACCATCCCACCCTGGTGACAGCTCACCCTGACACCCCCCAGCCCAGGGAGGCCCAGGGCAGGAGATCCCAGTGTGGCTTTAGGGGGACAAACCCACCTGATGTCCTGCAAGCCCGAAGGGATAGTGCAGCAGCTCCTCCACCCCAGCCAAGACAAGCGCCAGCGGTGCTCGGTGCTGCACACACGCAAAGGGCTGGGTGCTTGGGAAGAGGGAAGCTGTGCTAATTTGGGAGGTGACAGCATGCTGCATGATATTGCTTGATGCTGCCTAGTGTCCCTGGGGAAGGAACCTGCTTGTGGGGCAGGGACCTGTGGGACCAGTGCTGCCCAGCATCCCTGGGGTAAGGACTTTCCTGTGGGCCAGTGCTGCTTTATATCGCTCGATACCACCTGGTGTCCCTGGTGAAGGAACCTGCTTGTGGGTCTGATGCTGCCCAGTATCCCAGGGGCAGGGACCTTTGGGCCACTGCTGCCCAGCATCCCTGGGGCAGGGACTTGCCTGTGGGCCAGTGCTGCTCTATATCGCTCGATGCTGCCCGGCGCCCCGGGGGAAGGAAGGCGCTTGTGGGAGCGCGGGGTGGGCCGGGCCAGCCTGAGCATCACTAGACAAAGGCGGCGGCCCCTCGGCGCGGCGCGGCGCGGCGGGCGAGACCGGGCGCGGCCCGCGGCGGGCGGCGGCGGGCGGCAGGTGCGGACCCCTTCAGCGCCTCCGCGGGAGCGGCTCGGCCCCCGCCCAGCCCCGTGGAGCCGCAGCGGCGCCGTCAATCAGCGTGTCCCCCCCCGCTCCCTCCTCCGCCCTCCCCTCCCGCACGCCTCGGCGCTCTGCATCGGGCTCGGTGACAGCAGCGGGCTGGAGACACCCTCGCCGAGCGCGGCGGGAGGCTCCGCTTCCAGCCAGCACCGAGAAGCGGGGGCAGCGGCGGCTCCTGGCTGCCCGCAACCCGCCGGCAGCCCTCGCCGACCCCCCGGCGCCCGCCTGGCAGGGCTGCCGAAGCATGCGGAGCCATGGGCCAGGGCTGCGGACACTCCATCCTCTGCCGGAGCCAGCCGTACCAGGCGGCCGCGTCTGACCTGTGAGTCCCCTCCCGCCGGCACCGGGGATGGGGGGACCGCGCCGAGAGGGTGGGATGCTCGGGGGGTGATGCTGGGTGAAGGGGTCAGGGAGATATTGGGGCGAGGGGAGGCAGGAAAAAGTTCCTCCTACCTGACAGCTGGCAGGGAGGAGGTGGCGGGGGAATGACAAGCGGCTACAACCCCCCCACCACCTCTGTTTCCCCACTCGCCACCTGTGTTAGCCCAGAGCAGGTCATCACTGGCGGCCGACCAAAAGGCTCTGTGCCGGAGGGCTGGTGTGAAGAGCATCTCTCCATTTCCCGAGCCACCCTTGCCCCGTGGCAGCTTCCTGCGGGGGCGGAAGGCTCCTGGCCCAGCGGTTTGCCGGGGGGAGGCACGGGTGACTTTGTGAAATGCAGGTCAGGCCTCCAAATCGTGGTTTCGGTGGCTCCATGCAGGTCAAGAGAAGCCACCCCCCCGCACACCCACCCCCGCAACAGGTCTGGGGGTCCCGGCATCGCTGCGCCATTTGCCGGAAGCGAGGTGGGGAAGGGGCTCCGGGGGTCATGGGGATCTGATTCTGCGGCGCAGGCACAAGGGGCTTTGCGTGTGAGGGAGGGGTGACCTTGCTGAGGGATGACAGTGCCTCCCTGGAAGCGGTGAAGGGTGATGCTCCAGAGAGCCCACGTGGGAAGAGGGGGCTGAGCTGGCTCCCGGGAAACATGCGGTGCCTGAATTCCCATCGCCCACGGGCTCGGCTGGGGATGGCGGAGACCCCCGACTCTGCGCGCGCGTGTGTGTAGCACTCACGAGGCTCCGCAGCTGCTGTGCACAGGCTGTGTGTGGCACAGGCGATTTGCCGTACGTGGGTGCTCCGCCGCCCGGGTATCGGGAGATCTTGGGTGCTCCCAGCCCCTTCCCCACCCTGGGCAATTGCTGGGATGGGACCCCACATTGCCAGAGGCGTGAGCTGATCCGGCGGGGAAGGGATTGCGGGTGTCGGGGGATGAGGAGGAAGGCAGCTCGGTGCTTGGATTCCTTTGTCTGGCAGTGCCAGCTCCACGTGCTCAGGCACCGGCCGAACCGCCTGGCTCGGCAGCCTGTGCCGTGACCACCGGTCCCAGGGGCCACCTCGCCGCATGGGGATGCGCCCGGGAGCAGCCTCGGGTGGCCTGGAGCGGGTGCTTTAGGTGATGACAAGGCTACCGAGGCGCGAAGGAAGGTATCGCCCGCTCTTGCCCCGGCCCCACATGTTTCCCTCCGGCATCGCCAGGTTCTCGCACCCTCGCGAGGTGACCTCCGGAGGAGAAGTTTGCCTCCTTCTTAGAGAAAATAGCCGCCAGCGTCTCTCCAGCCTACCTGCGATGTGGGGCTTAGACCCACCTTCCAGAGGCACCGAGAGCTCCCGATCCCCCCCCGCGCTGCCGTGGGTGCTGGGTCCGATCCCCTCTGCGGGCAGCATCCTTCCCCCCCCACCCCGCCAGCTCTCCTGGCTCCCTCCCTGGCGCTGTGCAGGCTTTGTTCCCTGCGGAGATCCTTTCATGCTGCCGCCGGAACACGTGCCCGTGTCCTTTTTCTTTAAGCAAAACACACAAAGGTCTTGAAATGCCATGCTATCCCCATGTTTCCTCCGGCTGGAATGCCTCTGCTGACTTGCAGCTGCTCTTTAATGGCTTTTTAAGGAAGGTGGATGCTATAGAAACTTAGCGCAGCTGCACCGGCTGCGCCCCCCGAGCCGCCCAGGGCAGGAGAAGCAGGAATGGGGAGCCGAGATGCTTCCTCCTTTTTACCCAGGATATAACCTTCTGTCCTTCCTAGATGTTTATCCCTGTTCCCGGGGGGATATAACGAGGTGGAAAAGCTTCCCGAGAGCTGCACGGGGCCGAGACCCATTGGTGGGCCGGGTCTCCCACCTGCGCAGTCAATTTATCACCAGGGAGTGTTGGGTGGCAGCCAGTCAAGTGCCATTTGGCGTTATCCAGGTCACGTTTTAACCCATTTTCCTCCTTTTTTCCCCCCGGTGGGAAGCGTATTCCCAGGCGGGCGGCTGCTGACCCGGTTAGCGGCGAGTGGGATGCCAGGGATGCCCGGAGCTGCCGCTCTCACAGCATCCCAGGCAGAGGGAGAAGCGGCTGAGCTCTTTGGGTGGAAAACGCGGAGGAGGAGAGGATGCTTTGAGCATCCCCGCGGGGAAGGAGCCGGCTGAGCGGAGGCTGGGGAGAGGTCAGGGCTTGTTTCGGGGAGCAGCAGCTCACCCGGCTCTCCCCGCTCGGCTCCTGGCAGCCGCCAGGCAGGAGCAGACGTGTGAAGTGGCCCAGTGTCACCGCGCTTGGCGCTGGGGCGATGACGGGGTCGGTGCCAGGCGTACGATGGAGGACGGACCGCGGTCACAGCTGGGGCGAGAGGCTCCGTCCTCCTGTGCCGCGGGCACCGGCGGGGGGAAGGAGCCGGTGTCCCACCAGGGGACAAAGACGGTTCTTGTGCATCTTTGCAGGAGCGCGTTAGTCTCTGCTGGTTGTGCCAGGTCAGTGCCAGGACCTGGACCATGTGTCCCCAGGCCAGTGCCAGGACCTGGATGATGTGTCCCAAAGTCCGTGTCAGGACCTGGATGATGTGTCCCAGGTCAATGGCAGGACTTGGATGGTGCGTCCCCAAGTCAATGCCAGGACTCAGATGGTGTGTCCCCAGGTCAATGCCAGGACCCAGATCATGTGTCCCCAGGTCAATGCCAGGACCCGGATTGTGTGTCCCCAGGTCAGTGCCAGGACCTGGACTGTGTGTCCCAGGTCAATGCCATGGCTTGGATGGTGTGTCCCCATGTCAATGCCAGAACCTGGACTGTGTGTCCCCACCTAAATGCCACGACCCGGATGGTGAGTCCCCAGGTCAATGCCAGGACTCAGATGATGTGTCCCCAGGTCAATGCCAGGATCTGGACTGTGTCCCAGGTCAATGCCGTGACCTTGATGATGCGTCCCCAGATCAATGCCATGACCTGATTGGTGTGTCCCCAGCAAAATGCCAGGACCTGGATGATGTGTCCCCAGGTCAATGGCAGGACCTGGACTGTGTCCCCAGGTCAATGCCAGGACCCAGGCGAAGTGTCCCCATCAAGGCTCATGCAAGGGTGACGCGTGATGCCCCATCCCCGTGTTACCTCCCTGATGCACTCACCTGGGAGCCGCTTCCTCCGGGGTCCCGGCCCGGGGGGTGCCCAGGGGAGCAGCTGCAGAGGCTGATGGCACGAGGTGACATTCGTGATGTCCCTACCTGCTGCTCTCTGTGTGGCCTGGGCACGCACCAGAGGGAAACCCCAGTCCCTTCCCACCTCGCTGTTCCTCCCTGCTTCTCTCCTGGAGCAGAGACGTGGCATCCATGGGATTTGGGACCAGATGACCTTTAAGGTCCCTCCCAACCCGAACCATTTGAGGATTCTGTGGCTTGCTCCGGTGGCATTAGCCCTGCAGGTACCTGGGGAGTGACGCCGGCTGGGACGTGGAGGGCACAAGCTGCCTGGCGAAGCGTTTCGGCTGCTTTCTGGAGGTCTCCGAGCACCCGCAAAGCCGAGGGCAGGCTGCCCCGACCCTCTGCCCCGTGGTTATTGCCAGTCCCTGGGTTGTACGTTTAAATTTCCATGGAAAATGCTGACTCCAGCACTGCTGGGCACCCACTTCCCAGGTCCAGTGGGGTGAGGGCAGCCTGGTCTCCCATTGCTGTGGATCTTGGGATCTGCGAGTGGCTGCCTGGGATGTTCTCCAGGCTTTTCCGAAGCCTCAGGCTGTTTGTGGCCTTGCTTTTCTGTCAGCCCGGTGCCACCATGTCAGCTGGGAGGTGTCTGGGGCACTTCAGCATCACCCACCCCCATGGGCACCAAGCCCTGGAGCTCGGAAGCGGCTTGCGGAGAGGATGGAGGGGAAGCTCCTGCCTGCGAGAAGCTGTGGATGCTCCAGCCCTGGAGGTCTTCAAGGCCAGACAGGGCTTGGAGCAACCTGGTCTGGTGGGAGGTGTCCCTGCCCAGGATACGGGGTTGCACTGGATGAGGTTTAAGGTCCCTTCTAAGCCAAACCATTCCGTGATTCCATGATTCCTGGCACCCTGCACCTCTCCGCGCTTGGGGAGCTCCCTTAGGTTGGGGGGGGGACACCAGCCAGGAGCTTCCCCTCCATTCCCCCACCCCGGGGCACCCCGCTGAGCACCCTCAGCTTGGGAGCAAGCCAGAGGTTTTCAAGTGTCGGGGAATGAACCTCCGGTGCTTGCCGGCTGCCGGCCAGCTGCTGGCGCGGATGCAGGCGATGGGGCCGGCCGGGCAATGCTGGCACACCGCGGGGCTGGCCGCGGCCCAGGCTGGCACCACCGACGGCTCTGCCAGCGAGGGGCTGCCCTGAGCGAGCCCCGCTCCAGCCGAGCTCCCCGGGGGGGCGGGGGGGGGGGGAGACGCACACGCTGCTCCATGGGCTCCGGGAGGATGAGCATCCATCCGAGTTCTCCGACAGCTCCTCCATGGGGGATACAGGATTCCCAGGGGGGGAACGGTGATGGATCTGGGAATCCCTCCTGCCTCCCCTTCTCCTCCGATCCCCGATCCCCGCTTTCTCTTTTGTCTTTTTCCCGGTTCCCACGTGGTTTCGCCGAGAGCCACGCTGGGCTGGAGCCAGAAACACGCAGGCAAGGGCCCGGAGCTGCCTGGGACTTTCTGCTTGTCCAGCTTTTTTTTTTTTTTTTTTTTTTTTCCTGCAAAGGGCTGAGCTGTTCTCCTTAATGGATGGGCCTGGCTGGAAGCAAGGAGGGTGTGGGGGGGGAAGCACCGGAGGGGGGGGAGGATGGAGATGCTTTGTCTGCTGCCGTGGCTCCATCCCCACGGCAGAGAGAGCCAGGGGCGGGGGGGGGTTTGTTGATGGAGAGCAGGCAGAGCGCAGGCAACGGGCAGCCTGGCAGCTCACCCACCCCCTTGCTTCACAGAAATGGGTGAAAACCCTAAGATTTGATGATTGGGGGGGAGGGGTTTAGGCTGGGTTGGGGGGGGTCTCTGGTTGGTCCTGGGTCTGTCGTTCCCGGTGGATGGTGGTCCACGATGTCGTGGCATCCCCAAACCTTGTCACCCGCGTGACATCCCGGAGGGAGGGACTCGCTCAGAAATGGGCTCCGGGGCAGGGAGGGGGCTGGTTATTTGGCACCCGCAGCCCCACATCCTGCTCCCAGCCCCAAATCCTCCTCCTGTCCCCAAATCCTGCGCCTGCCCCCGCAAAACCCATCCCACAACGCCAGCTGGGGGGGGGGGGGGGGGGGCAGGGGGGAAAAGGTGACTCGAGAGCTCGCGGGGAGCATTTCGGGTGGGTTCAAGCCTCCCAGGTCTTTGTCGCTTTGCCTTTTGTATAGTAAATCACAGAGGAAAAAAAAGAGAAATGATTCGGGATGGGTGTATTTTACCCAGGAAAATATTAAAATCGAATTTTTGTTGGCCGGGGGGGGGGGGGGGGGAGGGGGGAGCTGGGTTCAGGGCTTGGCCTCCTCGCGGCGTGTTTCAGCATCCCCCCAAATCTCTCTCCTCGCCGGATGCCAGTGGGGGTGGGGGGGGAATCATCGCACCCCAGGAGGGGAAAAAGCCAACGGCCACCCCGTGGCAGAAGGGATGACTCCGCCAGAAAGAGCCTTCCCGGCCTTGGAATCGCTTCCCAACCCCTTCCCGCTTCCTTCTGAGCTTGCACGTTTCAGCTGGGTGACTCAGAAGACACCCAGGAGCTATTTATAAAGAGCATTTGAAAGGATAAGGCTGGTGGAGGGCTTTTATTCCACCCCCTGCCCCGCTTCCCTCTTCCCCTGAGCTGCTGCTGGCGGCGGGCAGAGGTGGCTCGTCTGGAGGGGGACCCGTCCCCGTCCCCCCACGGTTCGAGGTTTCTATGGGGTGAAGATGCCGCAAACCCCTCCAGGGCTGACCCCAAACCTCCCCCCGTTGTGGCAAAGCCCTGCCTGCGGCGAGGCAAGGGACAGTCAGGGCTGCCGGAACCCGCTCCGACATGGGAATACAGGGAGATGGAGCCGGGGACGCGAGCCCTCGCTGGCACCCAGCTTGGCTTCGGTGGCACGGGCGATGGGATCGATCGGCCTGGCGAGGATGGCACGGTGATGGGGATGGTGTCTGGGGATGAAGGCAGCGGCTGCCCATGCACCATCCCCATCCGGAGCTTCTGCTCCCCTCCGTGGGGACCTGGCACCTCCGTAGGGCTGGGCAGGAGGTGGCAGCCTGGGATTTATCCTCCACGCTGGGATAACTGCTCCCTATCCTTCATCCCGCAGCCAGGATGGGTCCACAGCCCCGTCCTTGAGCCCGTACTCAGCTGGAGCCCGGCTGGAAGGACGCAAGCCGTGGGTCCTGATGTATTTTTCCTCGCTCTACAAAAAAAAAATGGGGCCTTTTCCCATATTTTTTTGTACTAGTGCGAGCACAGCCAGGCCGGTGGCCGCATCCTTCCCACCTGGGAAAAGCGGGTGGAAGCCACAGAGCCTTTCAATAAGAAATCAAGGCGGCTCCAGCAACGGGGAGAGGTGTCGGGACCAGCGAAGGCGTTAATCTCCCGGCTCGAGCCGGGGGATGCTACATCCCCTAATTGTTTTATTATCAGCTCCTCGAGGCAAAGAAATCCCCCAGCTCCCCCTGCCCGTGGGTGCCGGATGCCGGCGATGCGACCCACAGCTCAGGAGGGGCTGGGAGGTTCTTTGGTCCCCGGGCGCGATGGTCTGGGGGAGCTGCGGGACACGGGGACACCCTCCCCCCCCCCCCCCCAACCCTCGCCAGGTCCTTCTGCAGCCCCCCAGGGTTCTGGTCAGGGGGGAAAATGGGGTGCGGGGCTGCAGGGCTGGTGCAGGCGAGGTGGGTTTGGGGCTGGGGTCAGGGTCAGGGTTAGGGTCAGGGTCAGGGTCAGGGTTAGGATTAGGGTCAGGGTTTGGGTTTAGGGATAATTTAGGGTTAGGGCTTTGGTTAAGGTTTAGGGTTAGGGCTAAAGTTCGGGCTAAGGTTAGGGCTGGGTTTAAGGTTTGGGGTTGGGGTTGGGGGTTAGGGCTAAGGTTAACATTTAGGGTTAGGATTATTACTAAAGTTAAGGTTTAGGGTTAGGATTAGGGTTAGGTTTGTTGCCAAGGTTAAGGTTTAGGGTTAGTGTTAGGGCTGAGGTTAAGGTTTAGGGTTAGGGTTAGGATTAGTGCTAAAGTTAAGGTTTAGGATTAGGATTAGGGTTAGGATTAGGGCTACGGTTAAGATTTCGGGTTAGTGTTAGGGCTAGGGTTAGGACTAAGGTTAACATTTAGCATTAGGATTAGGGCTAAGGTTAAGATTTAGGGTTAGATTTAAGGCTAAATTTAAGGGTTAGAGTTAGGGTTAGGGATTAGGGATAATTTAGGGTTAGGGCTTTGGTTAAGGTTTGGGGTTAAGGCTAAGGTCAGGGTTAAGGTTAGGGCTGGGTTTAAGGTTTGGGGTTGGGATTATTGCTAAGGTTAAGGGTTAGGGTTAGGGCTAAGGTTAACATTTAGGGTTAGGATTATTGCTAAGGTTAAGGGTTAGGGTTAGGGTTAGGGCTAAGGTTAGGGTTAGGGTTATTACTAAAGTTAATGTTTAGGGTTAGGATTAAGGTTAGGTTTGTTGCTAAGGTTAAGGTTAGGGTTAGGGTTAGGGCTATGGCTAGGTGTAAAACTAGGTTTAGGGTTAGGGTTAGGGCTAATTCTAGGGCTAGTGTTGGCGTTGAGCTTCCCAGAATGGGGGACCTCTTTTTTAGAGCAGCCCTGAGGAGAAGGACTTGGGGGTGTTGGTGGACGAGGAGCTCAACATGAGCCATCAACGTGCGTGGGCAGCCCAGAAACCCCCCCGCAGCCTGGGCTGCATCCCCAGCAGCGTGGGCAGCAGGGCGAGGGGGGGGATTCTGCCCCTCTGCTCCGCTCGGGGGAGACCCCCCTGCAGTGCTGCCTCCAGCTCTGGGGCCTCAGCACAGGAGAGACACGGAGCTGTTGGAGCGGGGCCAGAGGAGGCCCCGGAGATGCTGGGAGGGCTGGAGCCCCTCTGCTGGGAGAACGGGCTGAGAGTTGGGGGGCAGCCCAAGGGTCGGCTGTGGGATGTCTTGGTGTCAGATGCCGGGGTGACGGGCACCGGGGCACACGCTGCATTTACTCCCAAAGCCTCCTGCTTGCTCTAGCCCCATGGCTGCTGCGTGCAGCATCTCCTCTCCCCATCACCTCCCGCATCTACTGGGCATCCCGGGGGGTCCCTCAGTAGGGAGAGAGTCTGGGCAGGCTCAGCGGCGCGAGCCAGGAGCATCGTGACCTTTGTTAATTAAATTTTTACTCTTTTATTTCCCCTGGTTCCCTCCAGTGCTCTGTACCCTCGGAGGCGTGGGCTCCTCCAGCAGAAAGCTGAAATATGTTATATTTTGGGTTTTTTTTCTCAGCCCGGTACCTCCTGCCGTGGCCCCGGGATGGCGGGTTTGGATCTGGCCGTGGAGACGGACTTCTCGGCACGGTCACCCATCGCAAGGGAGCCCTGAGATGCTGCGGGCGATTTCACAAGGGGGGATTCTGGGGGTCGGCGAGGCTCCTGCCCCAAAGGAACCCCCAGCCCAGCTGCTGAGGGTCAGGCATCCCCCGCAACAAGGACTAAGGTGCCCTTTGGGTGCTGGTGTCCCTTGGCCAAAGCCGGGGTGCGGGTGGAGGCGGATGCAAAGCCCGTTCCGGAGGATTCTGCGGGAAAAGGGCATGCTCATGGTGGGACTTAGGCTTGGGGGCAGGTTGAGGGGGGCTAGTGTTGGGGCTTGCTGTCCCCAAGTAAATGACACCCCCGGGAATGGCTGTGGCTTTCTGCAGGCCACCCAGCTCCCATCCTGCTCCCGCCAGATGGCTGGGATACCCCTGGGGTGCCCAGGGAGAGCCGGGGCAGGGTGCGTGCCATGTCACGGGCACCCAGCGGCGTCAGGGCAATGCCAGGGGCTCATCTTTGGGCCCCCCCCCCCGGGTCCAGCTGTGATTGTCACCCTTTCTTCCCAGAGCCGGAGCGGGCTGTCCTGCCTCCCATGGGATGCAGGGATGGCAAGGAGGTCTCTTCCCCACTGGGAATAGCGTGGGAGCTGGCTCCCGGGGTGCCTGTTTTGGTGAGGACGGAGGGGTTTTGCGGAGGTGGGGGCTCATCAGGGGCCCCGCGGCGCTTGCTGGGGACCCTCCCCGCCTCTTCCCGCCGCCGCGCTGGCAGGGAGATGGGCCAGCAGGTCCGTGGGCTGGCGAGCCCACGGCGCGGCGAGAAGCGCGAAGTCAGGCGCACTCGTGCATCGCTCGTGCCCGGGAGCCGGGAGCGTGCTGGGGAGCGAGCCCCCGGGCACGCGGGGTGTCCCAGCTGGCCACCAGCATGGGCCGGGGCGGGGGACACACCGCAGCTGTTCCCCCCCACTCCCATCCCTCCCGAATCTGCAGCACAGCACAGCACAGCAGAGGCACGGTGGTACCCAGAGGACCAAGGGGACCCCGTTTTTCCCCCCCCCGGCTCCATCCTCCCCCCGTGCAGCTCGCTGGCAGCCCGGCACCACTGCGACCCACACCTTGTGACGGGGACCCCGCCGAAGGGAAGGGGACGGGGCATGGGGACACTGGCTGGGTGGCAGCCGGCTGCCAGCCCTCCCGCAAGCCCCCCCCAGGCTGGGCACGGCGGGGCGGAGGGAGCTGAAAAGCCATTAATTCATAGAAAGCGCGATCCGGCATGAAACAGCCTGATCCGCAGCAGGATCCGGCCGCCCGGCAGAAGGTGGTTGCGGTTCGTCGCTGGAGAGCCGGTGCCAAGGGTGCCGGGGTCGGGGTCGGGGGGGGGGGTTTGGACCATCGCCGAAGGACGTGGCATCTCCGTGCCCATCCCGGGGCCGAGCTGCCCACCTTCCCGGCCTTCCCATCGGTGTCGACGTCCCTTCAAGGGACATCGGCGGGGCTGGGGACGGCTGCCCGTGCCCCACGGAAGGAGGTGTCTCTCCCTTACCACTGCCGCCCATGTCGCCCCCCCTTCCCCCCCCCCCAAGAGAGAGAGATGAGGGGAAGCATCAGCTCCTTGCGCAGGAGTCAGACCTAAAAAATGCTTCATCTCTTGATTAAGCAACGAGACGCGCTGCCATCCCCCCGGGCCATCGTGGCGGATGGTGGTACAACCCCGATGCCGGGGGTGGGGAGGGGGGGGGACATGACTAACGTGTCCCCGCGTCTCTCTGCCGGCCCCATCCTTCCGCCGAAGCCCGTGCCAGCCCTGGCACCCGCATCCCTGGTGCTCGGAGCATCTTTCAGCCGCATCCCTTTCCCTTCTGTCCCTTCCCTCATGGTCCGGGTCCCCCCGGGGCTCACCCCAAAATATTAATATTGGGTGTTGGCGCCGCATTGGTTTCCTCCGCATGGAGATTCGGCTCATTTTGGAGCGGGTGCCCGGCGGCACGGGGAGGATTTGGTGAGAAATCAGCCCAGGAGAGGATCCCTGCTTCGGGGGCCGGGGGGGGCAGCTGCGGTTCTCAGGGGTGGATGGGGCACGGGCGGTAGAGCAGAGATGCTGAGAGTCCTGCTCTATTCCCACGGGATTTTGCCGATGGCAGTCAGTAGAGGGGACCCCAGACCCCCAATGTGGGGCTGAGCCCGGCTTGGGGCCTGGGTAGGGATGAGCAGTGGAGCTTGTCGTGCATTGGGACAGGCAGGATGGAGAAGGGAAAAAAAGCCAGGAAGAGGAAAAAAGGCCAGGAAAAGGGCAAAAAAAAAAAAAAAAAAAAAGCCAGGAAAAGGAGAAAACCAGCGGCCAGCGCTGGGAAGAAAACGCACATGGGCTGAAACGCCACCTCCGGCTGCTTTGCCCCCCCCGCCCCGCTCTGGTTATCGACTAAACCTACTAATTGAAAGATGAGTTGGCAGAGTCTGTAACGCTGCATTTATCCAAGGACAATTCCCCGGAGATTCGGGGTAACCGTGTGTTTCTTCCCCCCGCCTCCCCAATCCCTGCTCCTGATTGGATTGGTGCCGGGGCTGCGGCGTGGCCCCCTCGGGATGCCGCTGGCCTCGCTTGGAGGTCCCCGAGGTGGTGGCATTCCCGCTTTCCTCTCCTCCCTGCTCCGGTGCTGCCATGCAAAGCTCCTCGTGTCACTCGGCGTTCCCAGTGTTGCTGCTTGGGGACAGCTTGCCGGGGGGCTCAGGGATACGCTCCTGCTTCCAGGGAGCTGGGGCATGGAATCTTGGGGTGCCAGGGAATGGGGATGGGGGTTTGCAGGGATGCCATGCAGTGGGAATGTGCAGGATTCAGGAAAGCCATGCCATAGGGATGTGCAGGGTTGCAGGAAGGCCATGCGTTAGGGATGTGCAGGATTCAGGGATGCCATGCATTAGGGATGTGCAGGCTGCTAGGGATGCCACGCCGTGGGGATGTGCAGGATTCAGGGATGCCATGCCGTAGGGATGTGCAGGATTCAGGAATGCCATGTCATAGGGATGTACAGGATTCAGGGATGCCATGCCATAGGGATGTGCAGGCTGCTAGGGATGCCACGCCGTGGGGATGTGCAGGATTCAGGGATGCCATGCCATAGGGATGTGCAGGATTCAGGGATGCCATGCCATAGGGATGTGCAGGGTTGAAGGGATGCCATGCCATAGGGATATGCAGGATTCAGGGATGCCATGCCATGGGGATGTGCAGGATTCATGGATGCCATGCAATAAGGATTTTTTGCAGGGATGCCATGCCATAGGGATGTGCCGGATTCAGGGATGCCATGCAATAAGGATTTTTTGCAGGGATGCTGTGCATTAGGGATGTGCAGGATTCAGGAATGCCATGCAGCGAGGATGTGCAGGATTCAGGGATGCCATGCCACAGGGATGTGCAGGATTCAGGGATGCCATGCAATAAGGATTTTTTGCAGGGATGCTGTGCATTAGGGATGTGCAGGATTCAGGAATGCCATGCAGCGAGGATGTGCAGGATTCAGGGATGCCATGCCACAGGGATGTGCAGGATTCAGGGATGCCATGCAATAAGGATTTTTTGCAGGGATGCTGTGCATTAGGGATGTGCAGGATTCAGGAATGCCATGCAGTGGAGGTGTGCAGGATTCAGGGATGCCATGCAATAAGGATTTTTTGCAGGGATGCCATGCATTAGGGATGTGCAGGATTCAGGGATGCCATGCAGTGGAGGTGTGCAGGATTCAGGGATGCCATGCGGTGGGGATGTGCAGGATTCATGGATGCCATGCAATAAGGATTTTTTGCAGGGATGCTGTGCATTAGGGATGTGCAGGATTCAGGAATGCCATGCAGCGAGGATGTGCAGGATTCAGGGATGCCATGCAGTGGAGGTGTGCAGGATTCAGGGATGCCATGCCATGGGGATGTGCAGGATTCAGGGATGCCATGCATTAGGGATATGCAGGATTCAGGGATGCCATGCATTAGGGATACGCAGGATTCAGGGATGCCATGCAATAAGGATGTTTTGCAGGTATGCCGTGCATTAAGGACGTGCAGGATTCAGGGATGCCGGGCTTTCCATCCCCACCGGATGGGGCTGGGCGACATTCCTGTGGCTCCTGGAAGCCCTGGGGAAGCTGCTCTTCATCCTGGCAGCGCAGGCAGCTGCCTGCGTGGGACCCAGCGCTTGAGGGCCAGGCAGCAGGCGGGGAAGCGCGTTTGCCGTGCAAACAGAGCTCAGCCCTCCCGCCGCCTCAGCCCAGGCACTCAGGGCTCCGTGCGTTTGGTAAAGCAAATAAATCGCACCCGGCCAAGCTGGGGGTGACACCGTTCCCCTTCCCTCCCGCTCTCCTGCCAGCTGGCGTGTCACCGCCCGCGCTCCCGCAGCACCTGCCCATTAATATGCAGGCCTGTAATTACCCGGAGCTGATGACTGCTCCAAATTAAACACGGAGAGAGAGCTCAGCGGCCCGTCCTGCCCTCGCACGCCGCGGCGATGTTTAACGGCGGGGCCCCCCCCGCCCCGTGCCCCCGCCGCCATCCGTCCCTCGGACGCGCGGGGTGAAATCCTTCGCCTCGGGGCTCGGCCCTTGGGGTAAACCGGGCGATTTTTCCGGTCGCTGCTTGAGGCTGGGGAAGATGGAATGGGAGTCGGCAGGTGCCGGCGTGGGAGGTTGGCTGCCTCCGGCTGCTTTTCGCCGCTGGAGGATGGAGGAGGGGTGTCCCGGGGGTGCGGGGACCCCGCAGCTCCCCGGCGCTGTCTCTTGCTCCACCAGCACCCCCAGTTTGCTGCTCCCCTTGTTCCCCCCGGGCATCTCCCCTCTGCCCCATCCCGTCCCCACGCTGTGGTCCTCATTCTCCCCCCCCCCATCACACGCTGCCCACAGTGAGGGCTTTATTGAGGTGGGGGCGATCCGCCCCCCCCCCCACTTTCTTTGCCTGGAGAGGGAATATCTGAGCCCAGCCAGCCCGTGAGTCCGTCTCGCTGATGCTCCGGCTGCCGTGTCCCTCTGCATCCCATTGATTTTTCCCTTCCAGACACGCTCTTGACCCTCAGCCGCCAGCAGAGCCGGGGGTCCCATCCTGCTCCCCCCTTTCACCCCTTTCCCCGGACACTGGGGTGATGCCCACCCTGCCCTGTGCCCCCCCCCGACGCTGTCTGGGGACCCTCTTGCAGTCAGGGGCGGGGGGGGGATGGGGGTGGGCTTTGTCCCCTGCTCTGTCCCTGGGGCGCTGGTGGCATCGTCTGGCGTTGGCCATGGCAGCGGGCACAGGTGGGGGTGCTGGGATGCGGCCGTGGGTACCACTCTGTCCTGTCCCCCCCCCCCCACCCTCCGAGCATCCTCTGGTACCATCCCCACCTCGCTCCCACCCTCCCCCCCCAGCCCGAGGCCGCAGCAGCCAGCTCTGCAGCCACCCGTGTCACCCTTGTCACCTCCCCCGGGGACACCGGCTGTCGCCCTGCCGAAGACCTCACTGGCTGCGGGGCCGAGCCGCCCTCCAGGTTTCCAGCTCCCTCCGAAGTCACCGGCGTCGCTTGTGCACTTAGTGCTGTAATTACAGATGTGCTTTAATTAGCATAATTGCATTTCTACACAAATAAAACATTTGGCGCCGTTAATTCCTACTCTGCAGCTCCCAACCCGGGACTTTCCGCCCCCTCTTCCCATCCCCCGCCTTGGTGGCAGGGAGCGGGCAGCTGCCGGCAGCGACGCTGGCAGGGGTGGGACAGCGGGGTCCCCGTGTCCCAGCCAGGAAATCCCCCCCCCCACCTCCCAGTCCCAGGGGGACCTGAGCCAGACCCCCCCCCAGTCACCCCCCCGGTGCTGAGGGTGGCTGATTCCCCTTCCCTGTGGCTTGCCTTTGACTTGGCAGGACACGGCACTGGATTTGCTGGGACACGGCACTGGGCTTGCTGGGACATAGGATTGGGTTTGCTGGACATGGCACTGGGTTTTCCGGGGCACCGTACTGGGCTTGCTGGGATGTAGCACTGGGATTGCTGGGATACAGCACTGGTCTTGTCAAAACATGGCAGTCGTCTTGCTGGGGCATCGTACCGGTCTCAGTGGGACACAGCACTGGGATTTCTGGGATACGGCACTGGACTTGCTGGGGATCGGTATTGGGCTTGCTGGGAGGCAGCACTGGGACTACTGGGACATAGGATTGAGTTTGCTGGGACGTGACACTGGGTTTTCTGGGGCACCCTACTGGGCTTGCTGGGATGTAGCGCTGGGCTTGCTGGGATGTAGCACTGGGATTGCTGGGATACGGCAGTGGACTTGTTAGGATGCGGCACTGGGCTTGCTGGGGCACCGTACTGGTCTTGGTGGGAGAAAGCACTGGGATTTCTGGGACATGGTACTGGGTTTGCTGGAACATGGTACTAGGTTTGCTGGGCATCAGTATTGGGCTTGCTGGGAGGCAGCACTGGGATTGCTGGGACAAAGCATTGGGTTTTCTGGGGCACGACACTGGGTTTGCTGGGACATGGCACTGGGTCTGCTGGGAAATGGCATGGAAATTGCTGGGGCACCATACTGGGTTTGCTGGGACACGGCACTGGGATTGCTGGGACATGGCAGTGGGTTTGCTGTGACGTGGCACTGGGATTTCTGGGATGTGGCACTGGGTTTGCTGGGACGCGGCACTGGGTTTGCTGGGACGTGGCACTGGGATTTCTGGGACATGGCTCTGGGCGTGCTGGGAGACGGCACTGGGATTTGTGGGAAGCGGCACTGGGTTTGCTGGGCCACAGCTGGTGCCCATCCTTGGCCCTCGGGGCCGTGCTGGCAAGCGCTTGCCCCAGCCGGGCGAGACGTGCCCGGGCTGGGCCCTGCGGATCCGTCCCCTCGAGCCACCGGTGCCACCGTCCCCCCACCCAGACACCCCCCCTGCCCCCAGAGCCCCCCCCTTTGGCATCACCCCGGGCTCCCCTTCCCTGGAGGCAAACGCGAGGCAGGGTGGGGACGATGGGGCCGACGATGCTGGCAGGGATCGCTAAACGCCCTTTTGCATTAAAAAAAAAAGGGGGGGGGGAAAAAAAAAAGGGAAAAAAAATAAAATAAAATTCCATTTTTCTCGCGCTGAAAATGAAAGTGATTATGTAACGAGCAATAAATTACTGAAAAGGGAATGACTCATTAGAGCAAATACAGAAAAAGTCACCGCGTATTTTTAGCTCGAACGCCCCGTGCTCTACCCGGTGTTAACCCTTGCGGGGCGCAGCCTGGACCCCCCCCCCCCCACCTTTTTTCCCCCACCGTGGACCCCCCCCCCCCCGCCGGAGGTGTTCCCTAAGGATTTCGTCCCCGTGTTCCCATGTTTTGTCCCATATTCCCGAGGGAACGTGGAAGGGCTGAGCGATGGGTCCCCCATCCTGCAGCCCCCCCCGCCTCGCTGGGATGCTCAGGGTGGTCCGGGGGATGCCACTCGCCCCGGCTCCGGGTCCCCATCCCCGGCTGAACCCCGGATCCACGTCCCCCCCCGGCTCATTCCCAGTGGGATAATTAACCCTGATCCCTTCCCGAGCAGCGCAGATACCGGGCGCTGCCGCTTTCTCCCTGCCAAAGCGCCTGACGAATTAATTTGGAAATAGAAGCGACGAAGGAATTAATTGGGGAACAAGCGAGGGAGCGAGCGAGCCGGTTTTAATCCTGGTTAAATTGGCGAGTGAATGGATCGTTAACAAAGGAGAGACAAGGAAGGGGAATTGGAGCAGGCAGGTGCCAGGCGAGGGGGTGGCAGCGGAGCGCGGGGTGCCAAGGGACGCCCAGGAGAGTCGTCCGGAGGGGGGGGACAATCCTGGGGACACCTGCAAGAGGGAGAGCCGGGTGTCATCCCCCCCCCCCCACATCAAGGGGGGACGGTTCTGCCAGGCTCCTGCTGGCGCTGCCCGCGTCCCCCTTCGTCCCTGTGGAGCATCCTCGTGGCCAGATTTACCTCCGAGGAGAAAATTTCCACCAGGAGGAGGATGGGAAGCACCCGAAGGTGTTACGGAAGGGCTGGGGTCACCTTTTGTCCCCCTTCCATCAGGGGCTTCTCATGGAGTCGAGAAGGGGAAACTGAGGCACGGCACGTTTCACAGCATCATCACAGCAGGAATACAGGGCCGAGACATTCCGAGGTGCCCTCGGGGACAGAGCTGTCCTTCCCCAGGCATCCGCGGTGGCCCTGGGGACACAGCTGTCCCACCCCAGGCACATGAGGGCGTCCTCACAGTGAGAACACACGTCGGGGAAACAGAGGCCGGGGGGTGTGTGCTTGGAGGAAGAGGAGCGGGGGGGAGCGGGTACCCTTTTGAAGAAGGCATCTGTACTTCAACCGAAGCAGGTTTGGGGGGGGGCAAGTGCGTGGAGAGCTGTGGTAGCCACACACACCCAGGCTGGGATGGCTTCAGTGCGGAGCTGAGAATCCCCGGGATCGGGGCTCAGAGCATCCCTGGGATCGGGGCTCAGAGTATCCCTGGGGTCAGCGCTTGGAGCATCCCTGGGATCAGGGCCCAGAGCATCCCTGGGATTGGGGCTCAGAGCATCCCCGGGATCGGGGCTCAGAGCATCCCTGTGTCAGGGCTCAGAGCATCCCTGGGGTTGGGGGTCAGAGCATCCCTGGGGTCAGGGCTCAGAGCACTCCTGGGATCAGGGCTCGGAGCATCCCTGGGATTGCGGCTCAGAGCATCCCTGTGTTGGGGCTCAGAGCATCCCTGTGTCGGGGCTCAGAGCATCCCTGGGATCAGGGCTCAGAGCATCCCTGGAATCGGGGCTCAGAGTATCCCTGGGATCAGGGCTCAGAGCATCCCCGGGATCAGGGCTCAGAGCATCCCTGGAATCGGGGCTCAGAGTATCCCTGGGGTCAGGGCTCAGAGCATCCCTGGGATTGGGGCTCAGAGCATCCCTGTGTCGGGGCTCAGAGCATCCCCGGGATCAGGGCTCAGAGCATCCCTGTGTCAGGGCTCAGAGCATCCCTGGGATTGGGGCTCAGAGCATCCCTGGGATTGGGGGTCAGAGCATCCCTGGGATCGGGGGTCAGAGCACCCCTGGGGTCAGACGAGGGATTAGGTTTTCCATCTGTGGCACCTTATTCCTGCTCCCAGGACCAGGCATCCCTTCTCCTCTCCTCTCTGGGAGAACTCCCCTGCCCTCCCCTTCTCCCTGGAGCCCGGGGGTCACTCCTGGACCATTTGCAGCGTGTGCTGAGCCATGCTCCTTCCCAGTTGCCTTCATCCAAACTTTTCCCCCCCCACCTTGATGTCCGCATTCCCTGCTGACATTCCCTCTAGCCGGGCTCCTTGTGCCGCTGGGATTTGCCTTAGCACCCTGTTGCGAGGCAGAAGCATCATCTGGGTGCTGCCCAGCAGCATCCCCGCGTCCCGCAGCCTCCGCCAGCTCCAGCCTGGGGACGGGGACCCTGCTCCTTGGGTCTCAAAAGTCTCGAAAACTGACGGAAACCAGCCCCTGCTTCCCCGTCCCCGAGCCCAGCCCGGCTGCTGGCGGTGGCACCTCAATCTGTTGTCACCTGGCAGCAAACCCACCGCAAAACGAGGGGCCGGGGACGGCCGGGAGCGGGTGGCAGCAGTCCCAGTGTCCTGCGGCTGGAGCGGGGCCAGCGGCAGAGCGCCCCAGCCCCCATCGCTGGCGGATGCGGCCTCTTCTTCTTTTATTTAATCCGGCAATAAATTCCCGTCCTCCGTCTGCTTGGGCCTGGCCGGGATCTTCCTTATTGCCGCTCGGGCCACCTGGAATAGGCGGCGTGGCACAGTCATTAACGCGCTAACGATTTGCCTAAGTACTTCTGGAAGAACATTGCCCGCCCGGCTCCGATGCTTCATTTATTTTTCACCTGGGATATATTATGGCGATAAAACTGGCGGGGGGGGGGAAACCAGAAGAAGCTGCTAAATGAGGCTCTGGTCACACTGGGATGGGTCAATCCCCCCCCCATCCCGGCTGCTGGGGGCAGATCTGGGGGGGGGGGTGTTCAGGGCTGGTTTCTCTGGGGGAAACTGAGGCACGGGGGGGTGGGGGTGGTGGCTGGAGGCAGGTCAGGCTTTAAGCGTCGCTGGCCGCGATCCCGGCCTGTTGTTGGGGGGCGAATAACTCGCAGCGGGGGCGGGCGGGGAGGGGGGGGGTGACCCTGCACCCTGCTGCACGCAGCGCGCCGGGGGGGCTGCGTGTCCCCGGTGGGCTGTCCCCTGGGCGCTTGCTGTCCCCTGAATGCGTGTTGTCCCCTCTGATGCATGCTGTCTCCCAGTGCACTCTGTCCCTTGAATGCATGTTGTCCCCCCCGGTGCATATTGTCCCCCCAGTGCCATGCTGTCCCCCAATGTATGCTGTCCCCTGAATGCATATTGTCCCCCTGATCCATGCTGTCCCCCAATGTATGCTGTCCCCTGAATGCATATTGTCCCCCTGATCCATGCTGTCCCCCAGTGCACGCTGTCCCCTGAACGCATATTGTCCCCTCAAGGCATGCTGTCCCTCCTGTTGCATGCTGTCCCTCCTGTTGCATGCTGTCCCCCAATGCATGCTGTCCTCCCAGCACATTGTCCCCCTGATGCATGCTGTCCCCCCGATCCATGCTGTCCCCCAGTGCACCCTGTCCTCTGGATGCATGCTGTCCCCTCAACGCGTGTTGTCCCCCCTGATGCATATTGTCCCCCCAGTCCGTGCTGTCCCCCTGTGCATGCTGTCCCCTGAATGCATGCGGTCCCCTGAATGCATATTGTCCCCCCAGTCCGTGCTGTCCCCCGGTGCACACTGTCCCCTGGATGCATGCTGTCCCCCCGGATGCATGCTGTCCCCCCGTGCATGCTGTCCCCTGAATGCATTGTCCCCTGATGCACACTGTCCCCCCCAGTGCGTGCTGTCCCCCCAATGCATGTTGTCCCCCCAGTGCACGCTGTCCCTTGAATGCATGTTGTCCCCCCGATGCATACTGTCCCCACAGTGCATACTGTCCCCTGAAGGCATGTTGTCCCCCCCTGATGCGCACTGTCCCTTGAATGCACGTTGTC